>NW_022436956.1:13367183-13760527 GCF_009761245.1 Sapajus apella
AGAGAGAGAGAGGGAGGGAGGGAGGGAGGGAGGGAGGGAGGGAAAGAGTCTACTATGTTTTAGGCATGATGTTAGAACTTTCACCTTCCTTTTCTCATGTAATCTTCATAAAACTCTTGCACAGTCTTGCTCCTATTTTATAGGGTCCAGAGGAAGGTCTAGAAAATTGATACAAACCTCAAACCAAACCAATGGGTGGTAGGAACAAGATTCATACTCAAGTCTGATTCCTCTGATTCCAATGCTCAGTCTCTTTCCACTACATAATTCTCCACATTTTCCAAAAAGTGATTTCCCTTTGGTTTTGGGACACATGTATATTAACATATATATATTTTTTTGAGCTGTTTGGATTCTTTTTTCCTTCTGCAGCAGCATATTTACCTTTCCTAGCTACTGTTTTTTAAGAAGAGAGTTTGCATTCCTGAAGCATACACAACCCAGTGATGTTGAAAGCAGATGGTCCAAAAGTATGCTGTGAGACATGGGGACTGAAAATTAAAAGAAAATTTTGTCACAGTTATAGAGCGCTATGGTGCTGCGTATATAAATATGTATAATGCAGAATGTGTCATAAATAGAAGTGGCTTTTTCATCTTTATTAAGTTGGCCATTGCCCTTACTAAAGGTGTTTTTGCAATGCAAGCTAAGATATTTTGCTCCAATGCATGCATGTCTTATAAATTAAAGTGCAGAACACACAGTTAATTGTGCAAAACATGCAGATGTCTGCTCTGATCAGTCTGCTTTAGAATTCTGTCAGGGGTTTGTGATTGTTTGAATGGGAAGTGTTCGCTTAGAAGGAGAAGTCATGTGGAGGGCAAGAGGTGAGAGTCTCTCCCTCTGAGTTTCAGAGGGTTCAGTGATTGGCGGAAGTAGGCGTCCAGCCTCCTCCATTCTGTCCTGGCACTGTTACTGCAAACTGTGACCTTGCTCAAGCCATTAACCCCTTGTCTTTTCTTATTGGTTTCTTGGAGAACAATCACACTGCACCAGCCTTACTGACTGCAAGTTATTTCTTCAGAAAAGTCATCAGCCTTTGTGCAAACCCAAATGCTTTTTATTATAAACAACCCTCTCTTTTTCCTTTTTTCCCTCTGACAATAATGCATGTCTTCCTCAGCATGACATTTTCAAAACCTTTGACATTTTACTCCACCTCATCATTGCCTTCATTGTGGATCGTGCCAATTTGTCAGTTTTAATCTGTCTAAAAACCTGCATCTGCCGGCATAAACTTTTTTATTTCTTATATGTTGATACAAAGATTTCACACATTGATTTTTGTGTAGCTCTGATTTCATGCAAGCTAAGCAAACAGTGACAGGTTGGTACTTGCGGTAATGAATGCTCAATCAGATTAATACAAATCAATGGCATTGGCAAGTTTTAGATGCGGCGCAGGGAGTAGGGTCTGGACAGCATGCGCTGCCAGAACAAAACAGATGGTCAGAAGCTGACACTCTTACCTCTTTATCTTGATGGACTCATTAGCAGATTTCTCTCCTTTGGGTCTCATTTGAGTTTCCTGGCTTTAAATGGCACCCCATAGATTGCCTACCATCCTGGAAAACTACTGACATACTCTTCTTGTGACCTGGCACAGAGAATATTCTAGTGCCCAGGGTCTGTTTAGCAGCCCCTGCAGGGCCAGAACTTAGGTAAACGGGTGCTGGAGTTACTGTTATCCAACAGGACCACAGGATCCAAAGAGTTAATATTCCCATTGGGAACCTACTTTTCTAAAAACTACCATTTTTTGAGTGCTGAATCCTGAACAAGGCAAATTATTTTATTCAATCCTCAAAAGGAGTCTAAAAGGTAGATTCTATTATTGTTGTTGCTCTTGTTTTTATTATTGTTACTTTATAGGTGAGAAACTCAGGATTAAGCAAATCGTCCAAGAGGGGACAGCTGGTGAGTGGAAAAGGCACAGTTTGGCTCTGGGTCTGTAGGACTCTGAGCCCTGTGGTTAGCCGCTGGTGTAACCCCGCATTGACTTTTCCCCTGGTCTCATTTGCAAGGGCAGATGGCTACGCCTTCAGGCAGTTTTTTTCAGTCCTGGACTGATTCCTACACATGGTTCCTCCTTTTCCTCCTGCAGGCCTCAGAGGCTGTCAGCTGTCTCTTTCCTCCCTTTTTAAAACATACCTCTATCCAAGGCTGGCAGGGGGCCACGACATCATCTCCCCGGCTCCTCCTCTGCTACTTGCTCCAAAGGGAGCACCATCCCAGGAAAAAGACGATAGGAGCCAAGAGGTTTCAGTCTCCTTCAGATTTTTATAGCCATTGATCTAACAAATAGTGATCCTGACTTCCTATTTTTAAATTTTTATTGTTTTTAGTGATTTCCTTTCTAGATGGTGTCTTGAGCTCTCTCTTAATTGACTTGGCTGCTTATATTGTGTGAGAGCTGAGAGAGACATGGCTTGAAAGTCTTGCTAAGATGTGAGATACTTAGGCCTGGCTTAAATCTGCTTTATAATCTTTGCCCCAAGTATGAGTTACTTCTGCATTTCTTCATTCCTTTGCCTCTGGTTAGCTTCTCTGAGAACACTTCCATTCCAGGCCCCAAAGGATCACGCATGGGGCTTCAAACTTCAGTTTTGCAGATGCTTTTCCATCCTCAGAGCAATCTCCTCAGCCCCAGTTGCCAACGTCCTATATTCTGCTGGTTGGTCGCAGACACCAGCCCTGCCTCTACCTGCCTCTACTGTCCGCGATCATCTAGGAAACATCCTTTTCCACTCACGCAGCCTCTGAGCTTTACCACCTTGCTTCGCAGTCACCCTTCAAACTTCTTTTTAAAAAAATGTTTCTCTATCTAGGATTCTTTGACACTGTTTTCCTGGTTTTCTAAACTCGGTGGTTTCTCCTCTAACTTATTTTTCCATCATTGCTGAAACTGTAAACCCCACTGCTCAGTCCTTTCTTTCTGCTCTTCAGCTTTTACATTAACTACCCTCAAGAGCTTATCCAGGCTCATGGTTTCAATTACCTTTGCAATAATGATTCACAAATTTCCACACCTAGGTATGCTCTGCTCTCTTCTTAATTCCAAATAGCTTCCTATGGGAAATTTCTATGCAAAGATCCTACCATTATCTCTAACTTACTATGCCTAAACTTCCCATCTCTCTCCTTCCCATTCTTCCGGGCTCGTTGGTTTCAGCCTAAACATGTTCTCTCCCATTAAATTTACTCATTTGTCCATTTATTCATCCATCCACTCAGTTATTCATTCATTCATTCAATAAACATTTGTGAAGCTCCTACTCTATGTCAGGTTCTGGGCAAAGCACTGAAGATACAAAAGTAAATGGCATATCCTGAATTTTTAATGTTGAAGATCCTCCATCCGTCAACATCATTCCCTATACAACCTTTCTTCTCATGGTTTCCAACAAAACAACACTAAGGGCTTCAGACAAACTGGACTCCTATCCTTCACACGAACATGTGCTTTCCTTACCTTTACACCCTTTGTTGTTGTTTTTCCCACCTAGAATAACTCTCCAATCTTTTTGCCACCTAAAATCAACGTTTCCTTCAAGTCCCATGTATTTTCAAACTCTGAACGTAATGCTTCTTCCCTTCGCTGGATTCCCATAGGATTTTGTTATTCAATGGTTCCCTTCTTCCATTGTAATCATAGGCAATAGGAAAGCTTGGCAGAGAATATTGTCTTAGAATCCTTTAGCAAAGTTGTCATAAGCAAGGATGTATTTTCTCAGCAAGAATAAGATTAATTCATTCATCTACTCATTCATCTAATCGTTCACTTCTGAGCTCTGTGATAAAAAGACATGGTGTTTCAGAGTGTGTAAGGCTAGTGCCTGGGTGACTTTCCACGCCATTGCTCATCATGGACCCTGGGTATCCTGGCCCTGCTGTGCAGCAGCCTGGTGGCACTTGATACAAGGATCAGGCCTGGCTGTGGGAGGAGCTGGTGCAGGACATGGAACACCTGTTCACAGTGAGAGAGCGACATCATACAAGACTTACTCTGATGCCCACTCAGCTTCATGGTGGACCTCTCCCAGAGGGTTCATCCCAAGTAGGGGATTAAAAACCCTAACACCAGCCAGGCGCAGTGGCACACACCTGTAATCCCAGCACTTTGGGAGGCCAAGGCAGGCGGATCGTGAGGTCAAGAGATCAAGACCATCCTGGCCAACATGGTGAAACCCTGTCTCTACTAAAAATACAAATATTAGCTGGATGTGGTGGCACGTGCCTGTAGTCCCAGCTACTCTGGAGGCTGAGGCAGGAGAATCGCTTGAACCTGCGAGGCGGAGGTTGCAGTGAGCCAAGATCGCACCATGGCACCCCAGCCTGGTGACAGAGCAAGGCTCCATCTCAAAATGAAATAAATAAATAAATAAATAAACAAACAAACAAACCCAACACCTGCACAGGTAATATGCTTCAATGTCTTAAGGGAAGGGAATTGTCTGCCAGAACCACCTTTTCTTCAATATCTCCTCAGGGGACAATCATGAGAAGGTTCTGAGAGTTGAGCTCCATGTGTTCAAACTCTGGCATCTGCACAAGAACCTGCCCATGGCAAGAACTTCCACTATCACAGGGTAAAAGTTCCTAAGATCATGGATCTATGCCAGCGTCAGAGTGAGGGAGCCTACTTTCAACCAGGAATTTTCCTCTGACCCTTGAAGACTGGCTCAGATGGTGAGCAACCGGATCCTGAAAACACCTCAGCCCAGAGCTTTCTGGAACAGACTATGAAGCCACTACATTACAGTTACCGCATAACCCATTGGGAGGGGATCACAATGAAAACTGGAACTCATCTACCAATGAGGGAATGACATTGGGGTTGCTGAAAGGACTATGTGTCTCTGCCATTATGCTGTATTTAGCCTCAGAGCTGGAGAGTCTCTCCCAGGCAGAACTGTCTGCAGACTTTATCTTAACTACTACAGGCAGTGGCCCCAGAGTGAAGTACACAGCTTGAAAGAAGGTGTGGTGGTCAAAAGTGTCTGTTCTGCATGACATTCCAGGGACATTTGCTACATGAATGGGAATATCTCAAGGCTATCAAGTCAATAGTGGCAAGATAAATGGCTTTATCCTCTTGGCCAAGCTTGTCCAACTCGCAGCCCATGGACCACATACGGCCCAGGATGTCTTTGAATACAGCCCAACACAAATTTAGAAACTTTCTCAAAACATTATGAGTTGTTTTTGTGATTTTTTTTTTCTCATCAGCTATCATTAGTATATTTTATGTGTGGCCCAAGACAATTCTTCCAATGTGGCCCTGGGAAGCCAAAAGATTGGACGCCCCTGCTCTGGGGCATAGGTCAACACCAAAGACTCTTGTGACCATACCCCAGCACCCAGCTCCACTCACCTGAGGATGTAGCATGTGACAGAATGAAGAGGAGGGACGCAACAGACATGAAAAAGCCTACAGCTCCGGGTTCTCATTCTGATAGTGTTTAACTCCCAATGTGAACTTGAAAAGTCAGTTATACTAGGCCGCAGCATATCCATCTGTCAAGTGGGATTGCCTTTACATCAGAATATTCAAGGGCCTAGAGAAGGCTCTGGGAAGAGGGATCTCACAGAAATTTGGGAAAGAGCTGACTCATTTATCAATTTATGCATCCATCTTGGGTTGTAGCTTTTCTGCAGTTATTACTCACCATGGTATCGCCAGGACTTAGCTGAGTGAATGGCATATAGTAGGCACTCACTATGCATCAAACTTTAAAAAAAAATGAATTGCCTGAGGCTTCTGCACTCATTCAGTCTCTCAAAGGCCATGTAGGAGTTTTTCAAAGCTGGGAGAATAACTGTATTTCTTTTGTGCCTCCCAACTTTCATCCCTGGCATTTAGTTTACAAACATCTTGTCTTGGGCCAAAGTCTGTAACACATCCTTTGCCTGCCCCACCTCCCTAAAGTTGGCTGTGAGGTGGGAGTTGCGTGTGGTTGGCTTGGGCCTGGTCATTCAGACAAGTGAAATGAGGACTCTTAACATCATTCCCGCTCTAGGACATGGGGTATGGTTCAGAGTGGAAGAAGAGGCAGATTTGGAAGCTGGAGTTAAAAATCTGGTTGAAGCCTACTAGTCTCGTCTGGGAGCTCTCTGCCTAGCCCAAGTCCAGGCCTTGGTTTATCTCCTGGACCAGTTCTAGAGGGGAGGATGGGGTGGAGGGAGGGACAGAGTAGGTGGAAAGGATCTAAGCATGGTAACTGGAGCTAGATTCTCCAGCTTTCTAGTGTCGTGCCTTTCACCAGCCTTCCTATGCCTTAGTCTACTATAAATGACAGAGACCTGGGTCCCATCTATGTAGGTCCAAGTGATAGGGCAATTGCTTTCCCCATGCAGTGGAGGCTGGGTCTGAAAGAAAAAGATCATTTTGATAGTTACCATCCCTCCCTTCGATGGTCCTGCCTGAGTTCTAGTTGAGAGTGTGAGGGCTCTAATTAAACCAGAACTAGAGCTCTTATCTTGTCCTTAAGTTTTGTCTGTGTTACCAGTGATAGCAAAAGAAAATGTCTTCTGCTATGGTCCATTGTGGATGTATAGCATGATTTAGATCTAAGTGAAGCAAACTTAAGAAATTAATGACTCCTGATAACAAATCTCTCTCTATATGACATCATGAAGAAACCATTTCTTTGAAAATTTTAAAAAGAATATGACCTACACATTAATCTGCAGGGAAGTAGCAGATGAATGACAATCTATTCACTTATCTATTCAACACAAGCAAACTAGAGTCATCTTTTAAAACAAAGATGTAGAATATGGAGGAAAACTTTATATCAATAGCTATATTGTAAGCACTTTAAAATCAAGACTCATGCCTTGCCCTTCATTTGTAGGAATTTTTAGCACATGGCTGGTTTCAGTAAATACTTGGGAGCTCACCAGTATTCCTCTCTCACCAAAATTATTCCATTATTATGTTTACATTGTATAATTATCAACCAACCAGCATAAATCAAAATAATTGTCTTTCAATTGGCTAAATAGATTTGTTAACGCAGTGAAGAATTATTCACCAGTAAATGAATTAGCTTAATTTTTTTAAGTGCAGATCATAGATGAAACATCATGTACCCATCATTTTAAGGTATTGATATAAGCAAGAGATAAAGTCAGATGAAGGCCATGAATTCAGTGCTGCATGAAGGACAAGTTAATTTAAAAGCAAAGCAATCAATTCAGCACCATGCCAGCTGCCATGAGGGATAACGAAAGCACAGTTCCCCTGTCTTCAAGGAGCTTTGAATCAAATGCAGGAGTCTAGACATGCATGGCAATTCGGAAAAAAACACAGACACTACAGATTCAAAACAAAATATATGGAATAAACCAACCTTTTCCGATAGAAACATTTCTTTTAAAATGATAGATTTTGATTTGGGTATATTAATATGTGAAATCACCAAATGCAAATGCTTTTCTTAAATCAGAAAACTATACACAGCTAAATTTTTTAAAAATTTCAATGTCTAAATTATACATCGTAAATTATTCAATATCTCAGAGATAAGGACTGTTACTATTTTGGTATATGTCTATTTAGAATCATTTTTGTTCAAATAATTGGCAATTTAAATAAAACAAGTTCACACCATAATATAGTTTTTAAGCTATTTACATTTAATAATATATTATGTACAAAAATCAAAATATGCTTACAAGCTGCAGATAATACAAAGCCGGGAGGATATATGGTGGTGAAAGAATCACAGCCTAGAACAATCTAAAACAATTGTTCTAGGCTGTGATTCTTTCACCACCATATATCGAGGAGGGTCAAGCTAACAAGACTAAATTTAAACAGGGATACTTTTAAAGTCCTGAGCTTGGATTGAAGAACTTTAGGTCTTCGTTCCCTGTAAATATTTCTTGGCTTGCAAAATGCTGATGAAACCTAGGCTGTCTCAACAAAAGCCTGTGTCCATAAGAGGAGGGGAGCATCTCTCTTTAGGCTGTGCTGGTCTGACCATATACTGAGTTCTACACTCAGTTTTATAACCAATGTTGGTCAAGAGGACAATAAACAAGATGAAAACTATGTCGAGTGAGTCATAATTGCAACAACTAGAAGTGCTTAGCTGTAGAAGAGGAGACTTTAGGCTCTGTGTGTGTATGTGAGCAAATTCTTGTTCACACATACAGACAGCTACCCTGTGAAAGAAGGATTTGATGTATTCTACATAACTTCAGAGGGCAAAAATCGTGGATAACTCTGAGATAATCCTCACAGCATCCTAGAAGAAATAATTATGTAAACATCTGAGCTATACAACAATGAACCAGACTGCCTTTGTGGTGAGGAGTTCCCCTTTCTCTGAAAATACTTAAGTATAGGTAGAAACAGTACAGAGATTCCTGCCACTGGACTTGAAGAATCCTGTGGTCCCTCCCAACTCTAAAGATTGTAAGACAAGGTGAAATAATATCACCAAACCAAACAAATAACTTACACTTGATTTGTGGATTGGTGCATGTGTGTATGTTTGTGTAGAATTGACCCTTGAACAGTAAGGGAATTAGTGTTGCTCACTAACACTAATGCTCAGTGGAAAATCCAACATGTCACTTTTGACTCCCCCAGAACTCAACTACTAATACCCTACTGCTGATTGGAAGCCTTACTGATCACATAGTCGATTAACACATGTTTTGTATATATATTATGTACTATATTCTTACAATAAAGTAAGCTAAGGAAAACTGTTATTAAGAAAATCATAAGGAAGAAAAAATGTACTTACTAATCATTGATCCAAGTGAAGGTGGGTCATCATAAAGGTTATTATCCTCATCATTTCATGCTGAGTAGGCTGAGGAAGAAGAGGAAGAGGAGGGGTTGGTCTTGCTGTCTCAGGAGGGGCAGAGGTAGAGGAGGTGGAGGAAGTGGAAGGCAGGGCAGGGAGGCAAGTACACTTGATATAATTTATACTGAAAAAAATCGACGTATAAGTGAACTTACGAAGTTCAAACTTGTATTGTTAAAGTATCAAGGGAAGAGACGTATAAAATTATCTGCACTTTCAAATACTTGCATCGAGGGAACTTTCTTTTAAAAATATATCTTGAGCTTAAATCTAAAATCAGTTGCCTGCTTACTTCTCCATGATGAGGAGGAGAAAGACAGACTGAGCTTGAATTCTGGTTGTCCTTTATCCCAGCAGTACAACCTTGAGAAATAAGGTTAAACTTTTTGAGTCTTATCACACTTATTTCAAAAATAAGAACACAACAGAGAATCAAGGGAGCATTGGGAAGATTATGTGACTTATGCCATCACACTGTCTGATGCATATCGGTTGTTTAATATATAGTAATTATTATTATTATTTCTATTATTATACTGGTCTTTGTCTTCCTTTTTCACCCCTTTGTCCCTAGAGTCTCTTCTCATTGTCCAACTTTATCTTTCAAGACACTGTTGGCTTATGTCTGTGTCAATATTCATCTATCTCATCCCTCCTATGATTCTGGAAGTGGTGTTTAAGGAAGATTAGAACGGCAAGGGTGTGTGGAGTGTAAAATGTAAACATGACGGTATAAGAGAGAAAAGTGAAGGAAAGAGTGCCAGAGAAGCAGAACAGGCCAGTTCTTTCCCCACCTCCAGTCCCTGTGTCCTCTCCCCACCTCCCTCCCTTTCAAAAAAGAGAAACAGGAAAGAAGGTCAGTGGAGGGAAAGATACTGTCAAAAGAACAGAAGTGGAAACATTGGATCAAGGCAGGATCTCACACTGGAAGGGGCCAGAAGGAAGTGAGAAGCAACAGACAAATCGCCGGGCCTCGAGTGAGTGGGATGAAAAAGATAGATGGTCTTAAAAAAAGATAACTAACGAGTCTCCGATAACTTCAATTTTCTGGGCCTTGGTGAGCTCTGCCTAATCTTCAATGAAATGGAAATATAAATAGCTGAGAAAGAAGCCAGTGGATGGGAACTGACATAATGGACTATATTGACTCTCTGAGAGATATAAGGGACCTTCTTAAAAGCATAATATTTTACACGATCATTTGTCAGCCTTCCTCTGGGTGAATGATCTCCTCTGGGGGAGGTAAGTGGATTGGCTAATCTTAGTGTTTTGTTTAAAGTGCACCCTGCATTGTGCTAGAAATCAGTTCGCTTTACTGAGCAAACGGGGAGAGGGAAGGAACACAAACACACCCACCGCTCTTTCTTTCTCCTGAGAGGCCTTATTAGCCGATTGCCCATCTGAAGATCCAGAAACCACTTTTCTCCACCTGCCATTAGGCTCTTTAACTCATCTCCTTCTCCATCAGAGCCCTTGTTTGAAGGAACCAAATTGTTCTTACCTTCCTGCTCTCACAGGGTGGAAATAACCCACAGACCATCTAGGCATGTACCCCATTGATATCTCCTCCTCACTCCACCCCAATTGTCTACCCATAGTAATAGGCTTAGCTCCATGAACTTGGCTCTTCTACTTCTGTACTTAGTGCTGGGGGTGTCCCTGACTCCCAGTCTACAGTAATCCTCCCCTCTCTTTCTCATTATTGTCTTCACCAACAGTTCTCCAGATTGTCAAAAAACCCAAATCCAAAGGTCCAGGAAGAATTTCCAGGATCAGAGCCCAAGGATCTGTACTTTCACAAGTTCATGGTTGATTTTAATGCATAAAATAGTTGGAGCACCACAGGGCTCTGAGTGATTTGTTTAGGACTTATTCTACATTGCCATGTCTTCTTGTATGTTAACTTTTCACAAGTTGGGCCGAGCCACCAAAAGTGAACTATGATCTCCTTCTTGATATTCCCCTTCCCTTGCACATTGAGAGGCACCCAGAAAATGTCTGCTGGAGAAGATGCTAGTATAATTTGGGTTTTGGTGTTAATTTTAACAGCAATAGGTTGAGGACATGCTGGTTTTTCATGACGCTATCTTACTAATATCACAAAGCCTACCCATCACTTACTCAGCCCTTGAAGATTTGTCCTAGGGATTGGAATGTTTAGAACTTCCCATCCAGCTTTCCTTCCCAGCTTGTCCATCCTCCCCACATCTAATGCAATAATGCTAAAGATCTCTCACTACCAACAGCAACTTAACTCCCTAAGGAGAAAAAAAATCACCTGGTGACCATTGAACAGGCCCTGGGGACAAAAACTCCTTGCAAAATTCCTCATCTAGGGAAAAGTTGACGTAATTAGACTTTCCTATTATCTAAAGCAAGCATCTCACTCCAGATTTCTTACCTCGCCACTGCTGCTGAACAAACTTATAAGTGACTAAAATTTCTATACGTCTCTGGAATGCCATGCAGAAACTCATTTTACAATCTTAAGCTCCCACTTTAAGGCCCATAAATACCCCTAAGAAAACTCCAAGGCAGGGCTCAGTCCTACGGCTGAGGCACGCCGCTGTACTCTTCTGCAGCATTCATTCTTTCTTATAAACTTCCCCTTTTCAAACCTATACTGTCGTTGGTAATTTTTTTTGCCAGCCTGTGAGTAAACGACTTTCCAATGCCATGGCTCTGACACCTCGCCTGGCATGCCCAATGCTTCTGATACTACCTCTGTGAAATGATTTTTGGGGGTGACAATTACCATATGACCAAAGTTTTCATCTAAGTTCTTCATTCTCTCCTATCACTTCATCTCCCAAGAGAAGAGAAATCTAGAGAGAGGACAGAGACAAAGGTCCTGAAGCAGATAAAAAGCCATCTTTGATTAGAAACTGTGAGAGTCCATTTTATCTCAACTTAACTGGGCTAAGAGATGGCCAGGCAGTGGGTAAAACATTATTTCTGGATGTGTCTGTGAGGGCGTTTCCAGACAATATTAGCCTTTGAATCAGTAGACCGAGTGAAGAGGATCTGCCCTAACCAATGTGGGTGGGCATCCTCCAATCCATCAGATGCCAGAATGGAACAAAAAGATGGAGGAGTGGATTTTCTCTGACTCTTCTTACGCTGGACCATCCATCTTCTCCTCCCCTCAGATATCAGAGATCCTGTTTCTCAGGCCTTTGAATGCCAGGGCCTATGTCGTCAACTCTTCTGGTCCTTCCGCTTATAGACAGAATATTGTGGGACTTCTCACCCATCATAATTGTGTGAGCCAATCCTGCAACAAATCTCCTGTCTATCTATCTATCTATCTATCTTCTATCTAATGTATCATCTTCTATCTAATCTATTTTCCATCTACTTCATTTATCTATCTTTTATCTATCTGTCTATCTATATCTAAACAAATCTCTTTATCTATCTTCTTTTTAATTTATCACCTTCTATCGATCTAATCTATTTTCTATCTACCTCATTTATCTACCTTCTATCTATCTGTCTGTCTATCTTTGTCTATCTATTTCTATCTATCTATATCTATCCATCCATCCATCCATATCTCCCATTGTTTATTTCTCTGGAGAACTCTGAATCATATAGGAACAGACCACATAGCTCCAGTGAAGTGGCTAAAATGGTTGATCACATAAACCCATAAAGAAAGAGGACACATTTGTTGGAAAATAATTAATTCTTAGGTCATAGTCATATACATTTTCATTTTGTGAATGGGAATTAAATAACTTCGAGGTAATTTGAGACATATAAAAGCAGTCTCAAAGTCTGAGCTGACAACATTAAACATGTTTTTCGATAAAAACATAAGATATTTGATTGTGTACAAAGTGTTTTCTGTCCGAATCACACTTTCACTCAGACTGTGGCTCCACTGAAAATTAGAAAACTTCCCTACAAGTCCATCTGCACCCCAATGAGGGCAAAGGTACAAAATGCAAGAGTTGATTTTCTCTTTCACTTTCTTGTCCTTAATTCTTATTTTCAGTAAACAGAAAGGCTGGTGGCTATTTAAAATTAATATAGTTTCAATATAAAAATTCTTACCAGTTGACCCAAGAGTTTACTTCCAGGATCCAGGTGAATTGCCATCTGTGAAAATTTACCAGCTCTAAATCCTACCCATGCTGAGTTGAGTCCAGTGCCAATCTTAACAAATAGGAGTGCACACTCCCTTTTCATTCTTTGCTTCTAAACCCTCAGAGAAAGGCGTGTCATTTTTTTTTCTCTTTCCTGCACTCAATTTGCCATTTCTACTTCCAGTTCTGAGTAGAACTCTTTTCCCCACCTCTGTCTCTCTTTAAATTCTACCTGTATTTCAAAGCTTGGTTCCAGTGATATCTTTTTTTACAGGGCTTTCTCCAACAACTTATCCTCACAATGATTACCCCGTGTTCTTTTAAATAAGACTTTACTGAGTCATCTACACAGATTAGCTCTCTGGTCTTTATTTCTGATGTTTGTGCTTTGTCTCTTCAAGTAGATGCCAGTATGTCTAGATTTTGATATCAGAGAGGCACAACTTCCCACAGACTAGTTTTGTGACCTTAGGCAGGTTACTTCTCCATGCCTCAGTTTTCTCTCTCTAAAATGGGGAGAATGTAACACCCCATAGAAAATTACAGTGAGGATTGACTGAAGCAATTGTTCATTAAGTGTTAGATATTATTGATGTTAAACAGTCCCTTACAGAGGTGTCTGGCTCAATGTCACAGTAACATGGCCTCACAGTCCACACGTAAGTCTCTAATTGGCATGACCTTTTTCTCCAGCACCTGATCTAGTCTGTTAGCTTTCTAGAAAATTCTCAAAGCTCATGGTAGAATAAAGTTTTGCCATATATACATAAGACACGCAATATACACACACACTTATAGATATCCATATACTTCTTCCTACTTTCTAAAATTAAGTATTTAAGATGGAAACTGAAGTTGTCAAACAAAAGGAAACTGGCTCCCAAGAAATACAGGCACATTACTTGGGTAATCCCCTGTACCTACTGAAAGTGCCATCTGGGCTGCTTCAGAAGTTATAATCCTGGAAATGGTATTATTGTACTTACCCAACACATGTTGACTTGGAACAAAAATCTTTAGTTGTTCATATCTAGCTTTATTTGTAGGCAGCCTAACAGATGTGCAGGAGTTGAAGCCTCTGTCCAAAACACCGCCCTCATTTGTTGTGGAAGCGCCAATGGGGGCTTATTGCTCTGGGATAAGGCTGCAGATATCTTTATTAGAGAAAAAGCATCTATGGTGCTGTTAAGGACTGAATTATGCCCCCCTCCAATTCATATCTTGAAGCCCTAATCCCCAGTATAACTGTGTTTGAAGATATAGCCTTTAAGAAGGTGATTAAGGTTAAATGAGGTCATATGGGTGGGGCCCTAGTCCAATATGACCCATGTCCTGATACAAGACAGACACCAGGAACGTGTATGCACAGAGAAAAGGCCACGTAAAGACACAGCAAAAAGGCGCTGTTTGCACACCAGGAAGAAAGGCCTCAGGAGAACCACACCCTGACAGCACCTTGATCTTGAAGTTTTAGCACCCAGACCTGTAAGAATATTAATTTCTGTTGTTTAAGCCAACAAGTCTGAAATGCCACAAAATGTGCATTCTCCATGTTAACGAAAGTGTCTTCAAATAGACCAATGAGTGAGACCCCCGACAGTCACCACAGAGAGCAGCTGACAGCACTGAAACTGAAAACAGGCCAGTTTAGCTGGAAGAAGGGGTACTGAAAGTAGATGGGAAAGACCATTTCAGCATACGGACTGTTGTCAAGGGAAGACATATAAGAACAAGGTGCTAGAGTGGGCAGCCCTGGGCAGTTGTTTTTTCTAGGGGCAGTGGGGCTTCTGCAAATGAGAGGGTTGGAGGCTGCAGGTTCAAGACAGCCCTTCGCTTGCAATGCACTCTGACCATGGCAACATTGTACCAGGGGAAGGATCAACCATAACCAGAGGGCTGTGTCCAAATATCTACTCAGCGGACTATCTCAACAGACCCTGAGCCATGCTGTCTGCAGTCTCTTAAAATGTTTTAGAAAAATACAGTCAGCGGAATTCCTGAGGATGATGAGGTCAGGGCTTGAAGGGGGTCAGGACACAGAGTATGGTGTTTGGAGAATTTTTTAACTGTTTTTATTCCACCATTGCTTTTCCAAGCACACCTAAACACCACCCACATGCCACTCCCATACGATGGTCCTGGTTTGGTAGCCCAGAGACCTGAGTTCAAGACCTACCTAAGGGCTGGGTGCCGTGGCTCATGCCTATAATCCCAGCACATTGGGAGGCCAAGGTAGGAGTATTTCTTGGACCCAGGAGTTCAAGACCAGCCCGGGCAACATTACAAGATCTCGTCTCTACAAATAGTAATAAAAATAAAAATTAGCCAGTCAGGGTAGCATGTACCTGTGGTCCCAGCTACTCAGGAGGCTGAAGTGGGAGGATCTCTTAAACCTGCCTGGTCAAGGCTGCAGTGAGCTATGATCACACCACTGCCCTCCAGCCTGGGCCACAGAGTGAGACTCAATCTCAAAAAAAAAAAAAAAAAAAAAAGACATATATATGTGAAACTCTTCTAAATTCATTGCTTTTAAAATACAACGCTACAAATTTTCAATCTCACAAGTCCATAGTTCCTTCTTTCTAAAAGTGCATTAATTTTGGGTGGTGAGGTGTACAGAGAACCCTAGGCCACAGTGTGAATATGAATCTGTATTCTGATCTCTGCACTCCCTGCTCACTTTGTGGCATTTGGCATACATGCCTCTCTCCTGTCTAGGTCTCAATTTCCTTGTCTATAAATAATGGGAATAAACTTTATCATTTATAAAATCCCTGCCAATTCTAGCGCTCTGGTATGCTATTAAAAAAAATCCTTGAGGGCAAAGAACACTGTGCGTGTGTGTATGTGTGTGTGTACACATGCATGCTTGCATCTTCTTAGCTCTACAAGAGGTAGAATGGGCAAAGCAGCTTGTTCACTAAAACGGCACAATCATTCTTGCTTTGATTTGTTTGACTGTAGGAAGCACTCATCACCACAGCACCTCTACCCACACATTAAATATTATCAATCAGCAAAGTGTATAATGTGAGGTTAACGGTGAAAATATACATGTGGAGTAGAGAAAAACCCACTCGGGGGCTACTCAGAGAAAGTAGGTCCTAAATTGCAAATGCCAGGAAAAGAAAAAGAAATCCATTCCATTTGCCCTTCTGGCTTCACTGAAATGCCAGGGCACAGCCCAGGCATCCTGAGAACTTGGAGCCACACAACGGGGTGCATTCAGTGCTCCAGAGCCATCCACTGCCCCACATGCTCTGGCGCCAAGATACAATGTGCATGCCAGTCCCTGAATTACAGTCAACCTGAAGCAGCATCCGCCGAAGATTAAATCAAAATTTACCAGGTAAAACCTAAATGTGGTGAACATTCCAACAGGACAATGTGGGAAAGTGTATTAAATGAAAAACGAAGAGAAAAGTTTACAGGAAAAGAAGGTTCAGCCAAAACAAGGCAGCCATTGGAATTTACCAAGTGGCTCCTTTAATTAAGGACGGTCTTCTTAAATTACATTCATTTCTCTTACCCTTTTCATGGCAGTCCAGGGTGAATAATATGTTTGTTTCTGGCTGAAGAGGTGCCAAGTTGAAGGCAGTTTTTGGTTAATAAAACTGGTCAGAAACCAAGAGAAACTAGTTTGATCTTGCTCTTCAAGAATGAGAGAACCTAGTAATCCATAGCAGTTTCATTATAACGCATATTCAGGACAAGTGAAAAAAAGAGTAAATAGTATTTCACCCTACTTTTCTGTTCCTTGAGCCTCCTTCTAACTGGCTTGCCACAGGACTAATACTAATGTTTAGCGTAGCCTGTGCACAGATGCCAGGCAAATCATTCCAGAAATTCTCTTATTTTTTTTCCAACTCAAAAATTAGCAATGGTTTTCCATTACCTATTTAAGAAAAAAAATCCCCATTCTTTATTTTTTAAAGATAGGGTCTTGCTGTATTGCCCAGGCTGATCTCAAACTCCTAGGTTCAAGCAATCCTCCCATCTCAGCCTCCCAAAGTGCTGGGATTACTGATATGAGCCACTGTATCAGGCCAGAAATTCCCATTCTTGATTCTGATAGTTAGAAATTTGAGCAATTAAATGCTTTATCCCCCTACCCTCATCACCCATTCCCAAAGCTTAACCCCATTCATTCTCAACATGGCCCTTGGGTGCCAACCAGACTATCTTCTTCGATATTGCCCATGATCACAGACTTACCCACTACTGTGCCCTTGTGGATGCTGGCTTCTATTTTATTTGTCCAATTCACTGCTTTGCCATCAACTCCTAGCAGAGAACCAGGCATATAGAAGGTACATAACAAGTATACGCTGAAAAAAGAAAGAATGCAAAAGAAATAGACAATGGATCCTAATTATCTCTAGAAGGCCACCTCAAGTGCAGCCTGCTCCATGAATCCTTCAGCTCTTTACCACACACTAACCTCTTCCGTCCTTAACCCTTTGAGGATGAATTTGACTGCTTCTTTTTTTTCTCACAGTGCCTAACCTAAAGCGAGTCTCTTGGTGGGCTTCTCTAATTTTCCATTTGAAGAAAAAAATAGAAGTCAGTATCTAAAAGACCTGGATGCTGTATTTCCCTTTCAGTGCTATCCAAGATGTTTTACTTAAATGATTTTCCTTTTCTTTCCCTGATTTCTGTGATGTGGTCCTCATCTGCTCTCCCTGTGCTCTCTCTGCAGTTTAGTGCTGCATTCGGAGGACAGGGTTGGAACCAGATTGTCTTGGCTCACAGCCCAGATGTGGAATTTCCTAGCTCTGTGACCTTGGGCAAGTTACTTAACTTCTCTGAGTTCTCAGTTTTCTCATCATAGACTTGTTATGAAGGTTAAATAAATTAAACTGCTTTGAACATTGCCAGGTACATAAAATGCCAAATTCATATGACCTTTGATTATGCCATAGCCACACTGATCTTCTCTTTGGTAGAACACACCATACCCCTTTCTACCCCAGAACTTTCACATATGTTATTCCTCAGTACCTGAAATCATTTCCTTGCACATTCTTTCCCTTCAGGTCTCCAGTTAAATGGCACATTGTTCGGGATGCCTTTCTTGACTCATATGCAGTCTAGGTTAGGTCTCTTCTAATTTGTTCCCAAAGCTCCCTACATATCAGCATGACACTAGTCACATTCACAATTTTTGTTCAAAGATTATTTCCTAGGTTAACAAGATACTCCAAAGGAAAGGAGGGGATCCGTCTGTCTTATTCATTCTCGAACACACAACACCTTACCCCGAAATTACAAATACATATTTATTTATTGAGTAGATGAGTCAATGAACTATCATGGGGAAATTGGAAAAGGTTCATATGACAGTCCCAGACTTTGAAACAGGGTTGTATCTGACAATGAAATGATGAGATACAAAATAAAGTGATCAGATTGGGATTTAGAGGCCAAACAGAAAACGGGTAGCTAAGGAGATGGAGAAACACCCAAGCCCAGGCTAGGTTGACTGGAATGTGCTGGCCTTTAGCATTACTGCAAAACAAGGATGCAGAAATGTCAGCAGTGTGTTATATAACAAGTCTTTTTGCCACCTGTAATAAATTATCATGGCGCATATCCCAAAAGCTTTCCTTTCCAAAGGGAGCCTGGAATCCAAGTTGCCTGGATAATTTTAGCGGTGCTTCCTTTTGCTACATGTCTGAAGAACAATAGTTCTCCCATGTTGTAGCTTTATTGTTCTTATTTGGCTGACGGTGAGGGGAACAGGGTAGGGAGTTGGGGCAAGTAGGTCAGCAACACACGCCATAAAGAACTAGAGATGAGAACACATGTTCTCATCAAAGGGCCCCTTCCCCCAATCTATCTTGAGAGTAGAAAATAGATCACCATTAAACATTAAATAAGTGGACTTGCTACAATCACCCACAGTACAGTTTCTAAAATATACTCACACATTTCTGAGCCTCCCAATTAATCAGAGGAAATTGGAACCTCATGGCATCGTAGACAGCTCGAACAAGTTGGTTTTAAAGGAATTAAAGAAATGTGTTGATTGGAGCAAGACAGTTGGGAGCATTCACAATAAGGACAAAATGTTCTCGAACGCATGGAGGCAGTTCTATAGTGGAGAAGGAAGTGAGCTCGGGCCTAGTGGGAGATGAATGCCTTTCTCCAGAATCCCAGCCTCAAAACTTCCCTTCTCGAACTGTTTTCGGAGCCTCTTATTTAGATACCAATACCTGCATTGTAGTTGGGTTCCTCAGGCTCTGCAAGGTGGAGCCAGTACAAAGGAGTAGCAAGTGGCAGAGGAGGCCTGCAGGGAGAAAGGAGCAGGGTCCCCGATGGCCTGCAGAGCCACACACAGGGGAGAAAAATCATCCTGCTCATTTCAGCACAAAGTGAAAGAGGTGCAAAAGAGCCGCAAATTAGTTCATTGTGACCACTTTTGTGAAGAACCTCCACATTTGCACTCAAACAGATTTCATAATTCTTTTGATAGCTTTGAGAATAAAAGGGGTAAAAAGTTAACTTCCTTTTGGTTCTCTTACCAAGAGTACATGAAGTTCCACTTTGCATGTTCTTGGTTTAGCCAGTCTCCCTTCTTGGGACACAGTGATCAAGTGTATGATTGAGAGAATTCAATAAACATGAGGAAATGGGACCTGTTTGGGAACAAAGATCCCAGTGGGTTCTTTTCCAAAGAGAACTTAACTCTCCCCTGACACCATCACAAGCCGCAGCTGGAGAGGTTTCCTTTTTTTTTTTTTTTTCCTGTATTTTTTTTATTGCATTTTAGGTTTTGGGGTACATATGAAGAACATGCAGGATTGTTACATAGGTACACACGTGGCAGTGATTTGCTGCCTTCCTCCCCATCACCTACATCTGGCATCTCTCCCCTTGCTATCTCTCCCCAACTCCCCACCCCCCACCGTCCCTCCCCTATTTCCCCCCAACTGACCCCAGTGTGTAGTGCTCCCCTCCCTGTGTCCATGTGTTCTCATTGTTCAACACCCACCTATGAGTGAGAACATGCGGTGTTTGATCTTCTGCTCTTCTGTCAGTTTGCTGAGAATGATGGTTTCCAGGTTCATCCATGTCCCTACAAAGGACACAAACTCATCGTTTTTGATGGCTGCATAATATTCCATGGTGTATATGTGCCACATTTTCCCTGTCCAGTCTATCATTGATGGGAGAGGCTTTCTTACCTTTACAGGCAGGTGCTGAGCCACCAGGTGGGCCTGGCCTGACCCCAGAACCGCAGTGTGCTTCCCTTTCAAATAAACTAAGCTGAGTAGGAAGACAAGAAAGATCATGTCCACGGTGAGCGGGCAGTCAAGCTAGCTGGCCTTCCAAACTCGGTTCCTCCAGCATCCCTCTAGGTTACCTTGTCTAAATTATATCCTGATTCAAGACCTTGGCTTCCCATTCTGTACAATGCAGATGACAATTTCACCCTTACCTTGTTTGCTGGTTCAGCATCAAACTGTCATCTGACCTCATGGCTGCATGGAGGGCATCTGACCTTCATGTAATATCAGACAGAACAACCAATATTTCCACTCCGTGCCTACTTTAAAAAGGAAATAAGCTTTTTATCCAAACAACTTGAAAAAAAAAAAAAGTATTTCCAATAAATTTTTTGGAATTTTTTTTAGTTTTTTATTTTTTGGAGACGGAGTTTTGCTCTTGTCGCCCAGGCTGGAGCGCAATGGCACAATCTCAGCTCACTGCAACCTCTGCCTCCTGGGTTTAAGTGATAATCATGCCTCAGCCTCCTGCATAGCTGGGATTAGAGGTGTATGCCACCACGCCCAGCTAATTTCTGTATTTTAGTAGGACGGGGTTTCACCAAGTAGGCCAGGCTGGTCTCAAACTCCTGACCTCAGGTGATCCCCCCACTGTGCGTGTGTTACCTGCTGAAAAATAACTGTTTTGAAAATTGAAGCAACAATTTCAGAGCTTTTCCACTAATTATTAATGTATTATTTACACCAAGACTTAACTCCAAGAGTCGATTTTGATTAGATGAATGCTTTGTAATTTATCCGTATTCTCTACTTTACCATCAATCACCTTCCCTAAGACAGCACAACTCGGGGGCTTCAACTGCCTCAGGTAGTGGGATGCTCCTTCCACCCTCTTTCAGCAGGGCGTCTTTACCAGGAGTGATCTCAGAATATATGAAATGTCCTTTAGGGACTTGTTTAAAAACCTTTTGTGTACATAAATTCAGAGCAAAGAATAGCCTATTCCGTAAGCATCATGAGGCCTCAGAGGTTATCTCATCCAATTACAGATGAGACAGTAAAGACTCACAGAGGTTATATAAATTGCCCAAATGTAAACTGTTAATTGGTGATAAAACCAAGTTTGAAACTCAAGTTTTTTGAAACCCACTGCAATGCGTTTTGCAATATATTATATTTATGGTCAAATTAGGTTAATAAATATTTACTGAGTGCCTAGAAGGCAAAAAAAAACAAAACAAAATCATGCTAGGGTCTGTGAGGGATACAAAAATTAAAAAAAAAAATGCACTTCTAATCCCCCAGGGGCTTGATGCTAGGAGAAGAAAGACATTGCTTTAATTTAAGGCAGCCTTAGAAAAACCAGTATTCCAGATTAAGCAGTAAAAGGTTGGGAAAGATGAAAAAAAGTTCCTCAGGAGACCTTTTTCTGATTAGACAAATGCTTTGTAATTTATTGGTATTCTCTTCTCATGTCGCTGCACGCCAGCCTGGGCAACAGAGTGAGACTCTATCCAAAAAAAGAAAGGAAGAAAGAGAGAGAGAAAAAGAAAGAGAGAAAGAGAAAGAAAGAGAAAAAGAGAGAAAGAAAGGTGAAAAAAGAGGAAAAAAAAATAAGCTTAGAACAATATCTGAAGCATGGTGAATGCCAGGTACGTATTCGTTCAAAAAATCCAATCTGACTGAAGGCAAGAGATTCTTTCAAAAGATCCCCTAGAAAGGCAAGGAATAGCTGTGAAAAGTTCCTATTGTACTGCTCAACTAAGAAGAAGATGAGAAATACTCTGTTATTCATTCTGTGATGAATTCTTAAGAAAAAAAATTTGAGGTACAGTATCCTGGGTCATTGCTCCATGCTCTTACTCACTTCTGCTAGCAGATCCCAACTGTGTGAGGTGAAACCTAGAATGCTTTTCACCCTAAGTTGATGGGTTTACCCTTGCTTGGAATCATAGTTTGCTCTTGGTAATGCACCGAAGTCACATGGAGCTTGATTCTTCATGGCTCAGAATAGATCCTGACCTCGCTGTGGGCTCCCCTGTGCTAATGCTTTCATGTACTCCAGATTGCATTACTACCAGGAATCGATTTTTCAGCTTTTTAAAAGCAGTCTATTTTGGTCATCCTTCCTCCACTCTTAGAGACATATTTATTTCCCAGAATGTGTAGCAACTCTTAGACAAAGTAAATTCGGATTACTGAAATGGAAGCAATCTGCTGTCCAGTTGTCAGGAAAGCTGGGAGTTTTTCCTTGGAAAATTCTTTGTAGATCAAAGCAAAGGAAACTCGTTTATCTCATGTGGAGGACCAAAGTGAAATAAACAATGTAAAATCTAACTGAGATTTGAGAACTTTAGTAAAGTCAGTCACATCTATAGAGCTCCAGTTCATACAGCAGCACTGCCCAATATGGTACCTGCAAGCCGACTGTGAGAGTTAAACACCAGAAATATAGCTGATGTGACTGAGAAACTGAATTTCTAATTCTACTACATTTTAATTAACTTAAATTTAAAAACTGATACTCGATTCAGTTACAGAAAATCTTTTTAGGCTTGGGGAGATTTAGGGATGTGGAATCTATTTAGTCAACTACATTTTGCAATCTAAATACATATCAGGTATTTCTGATAAGAAGTTAGCATCCAAATTAAGAGATGCTGTAAGTGTAAAATATACCAGATTTCATAAAAGTAGTAAAGAAAAGAGAATGTAAAGTATCCGTATCTCCTTAATATTTGAAATGATAATATTTTGGTTATGTTGGGTTAAGTGAAATATAGTATTAAAATTAAGTTCACTGGTTTCTTCACACTTTTATTGAATGTGGTTCAGAAAAATTTAAATTACATATGTGGCTCATATTATGTTTGTACTGGACAGTGCTAATAAAGAACAATTCCAAATACATCAATCCATTTGTTCTTTACAACAACCCCATGATTTGGTCAAAACAGGTATTGTAATTTCTGTTTTAAAGATATGAAAACTAAGGTTCAGGCAGTTGTGGCTCACCAAAACTTGGAATGAGAGACAGAGCCTGATTCCATAACTTCTGATTGGAATCCAGGGCAGTGCAATGACTTGGCTTAAGACCAGAAATGAAATTTTGTAAAGACCTCTTAGAGTCTCAGACTGAACAACTTGATTCTTATTTCTTTCTCACTACCCCTTCATAGGCACCTAATTGGTCAACATCCTTGGATATTTGTGTCTTGGAAACTTTTAGTATTGCCGTTTGTATTTTAAATTTACTTATTGCACTGTGCAGTAGGCCTCATTCTCTTTCCCTTTTTTTCACTCAATACTATTTAGATCTATCCATGACAATATACGTGTCTACTGTTTATTCCTTCTGTTTCAAGAGTTTTTACAGAGACCCATAGTGATGGATGACTCAATGACCTCCTATTCCTCATTCAAAAAAATCCTGAGGAAAACATTCTTGTGTATGTCTTATTATGCATCTATCTACTGATTGTGTTTTGTCCAGGAGTGGAAATGCTATATATTAGACCATATACATATCTAATTTTTACAAGGACCCCTTCCACAAAACCGTCGAATGACTTCCCATCCTATTCAGAGTGAAATACAAAGTTGTCAAAACACTTACAAGGCCCATTTCTCTCTCTTCCAATTTACCTCTCTGACTGTGTATCTCTTTTTTCCCTTTCCATTTCTTCAGATGAGGCCACACTAACCTTGCTTTCCTTAATTATCTCTAAGGCCTTGTGCTTGCCGTGAACTCTGCCTAGCACTCTCTTCTCCAGGGTATACATGTGATTTATCTCTCATTGGCCTTTGCTCAAATGTCTCCTTCTTAATGGGGTCTTCTTTAACCACCAAATTTAAAATTGTAATGTTTCCTTTGACCGCCTACTTTACCCTCATCCTGTCTTTATTTTTTCTGTATCTCTTATGACCATCTAACATACCTTAGTTTGACTTTTTGTTTGTTGTTTTCTCTCTTCACTACGTTATAAGCTTAAGGAAGGCAAATGCTTCTATATGTTTTGTTCACTCACTGCTGATTTCCTAGCCCTTGAAATAGTTTCTGGTTCATTATTAGCCCTCAAATATTTGTTGATTAAAAACTGCCAGGTTAATCTCTAGAATGGCTATACCAGTTTTTATTACTGTGAGCGGCATGAAGATTCTCACTTCTCTCATTCTAGTTCAGTATTTTGTTATATGACTTTAGTTTTTACCATATATAAAATGTTTTCGAAATTTCGTTTTGATTTTTCTAATTCCTAGTGAAGTTGACCATTTCCTTGTATATTTATAGGTTGTTTAAATTTCCCCTTTGTGGATTATCAACTTATTATCCTTCCCATTTTTTTTTCTATTGGGTTTCTCAGTTTTATTGTTGATTAACAAAGCTCTTTGATGGTTTGACTATTGCACATAATAATGTCTTCAGTTTTTGACATTGAAATACCTTCTTCCAATGTGTCACCCATCTGATCCAAGGCACAGTTCTATTAAAATTGTTTATGGTGTTCTTAGGGCACAATCATCGTGTATTTTGATATAGTCAGATTAATAATTTTTTGTTTAATAATGTTTTTCTAAATTAACCTCATTGAGGTATAATTTGCACACAGTAAAATATACCACCTTTAAAGCGTACAGTTTATTTTTGACAAATAAATGACCCATGTAACCGCCACACAATCATGACACAGAACATGTTTATCACTTCAAACAATTCTCTTATAGCCCCTTAAAGTTAATACCCCATCCCGGCCTCTGGCATCTGGCCTCAAGACCATATACCTATTTTCTATTACAGTTGGTTGGTTTAGTATATTCTTGAAATTTATTTACATGAAATCATACCATATGTAATCTTTTGTATTGCTTATTTTACTCAGGATAAGGTTTTTGAGCTATATCCATGTTGTGTTTGCCAGTATATTTATCCATTCTTCTGCTGGTGGACATTTGGGTTGTTTTCAGTTTGGGGCTTTTATAAAAACAAAGTACTAAGAACATTTATGTACAGTTTTCTGTGTAGACATATGTTTTAATTTACTAGGGGTAGATACTTAAGAGTGGAATTGCTTGTTCATATGGTAATCACAAGTGTTACTTTAAAAGAAACTGCCAGACAGTTCTCCAAAGTGGTTTCACTCAAATCTACCGGTTTTTCAGTTTGTTTGTGCTTTTGTGATATTGTTTAAGAACTTCTTCCTCATTACAAGATCATAAACATAGTCTGTGGTGTTTTTTTGTTTTTGTGTTTGTGTGTTTTTTTTTTTTTATTAGCTTTACAGTGTCACTTTTTACATTTGGGCCTTTAATTCACCTGCCATTCACATTTGTAAATGGCATGCAATAAAAAATCCAACTTGTCTGCACAGAGTGAGCCAGTTGACCTTCCACCATCCAATTTATAATCTATATTTTCTCCACTGATTTTGTTGGCACTTCCATCATATATTATTTATCTACATATATGGCTGATATTTAAGCTGTATATTATGTTTTATTTTTATATTTCTGCAGCAGTATCACAGTTTGTTTCAAATTCCTACGCCTTATAGTATATCTTCATATCTGATAGATTACATGGTAGGTATGTTTCTTTGCTTTGCAATGAAATTTACTTAGTCATGGGCTCATTCATTAAAAATTCTAATTTTAAGTATTAACTTTGTTTTCATTTTGTTGATTTTTTTCAAAAATATTATAAAAATAATTTTAATTTTATTGAATTTACATTTGAAAGAAAAATTTTATATTTGCCATATTAACTTATTCAAATACAATATAACTCTTCATTTATGTCCTTTTGAGTTTTCAAATTATCCACATGAAGCTATAGAGTTTCATTAATTTTACATATTTCATAGGTTCTTATGCTATTTAGAATGGTACTATATATTTTTATTTTTTTGTAATTATTTATCACTTAGGTAGAAGAACAGTATAACTTTTACAGAACTCTCTTATTCATCCTAATAGCCTGATTTTAAAATATTTTCTGTGTATATAATCTTATTGTCTATGTATAATAAGAGTTTTACCTCTTCTCTCTCTAACTTTATACCTTTTACTTCTTTTTTATTTTATCTCCCAAGACCTCCAATACTTTGTTGAGGTGTAACAATGATAGTGGACATCCTCATTTTATTCCTGACATTAAAGAAAATGCCTGTAAAGTTTTTCTGTTGAATATTAGGCTTGATGTTATTTTTTTTTTATGTCATGTTAAAGATTTTAAAAAATTCCTTGTTATTTGATAGCTTCAACTATAAATAGCTTATAAATTTCATCATAGTTCTTTTCCGAATCTACTGAGACAATCATTTTTTTCCCCTTTCATTTCAGGTAAAAATTCTACACAATATTGATACATTATTTAATGCATTGTTTATTTTAGTTAGCTTGCCATTTATTTAGAATCTATATACTTATATTTATAAATAAAATAGGACTACAATTTTATTTTTGGGAGTAATACTTATATCTGGATTTTGGAATCAAAGTTATACTTCCCTCATAATATGACTTGAGAAGATATCTGCCCTTGTAAACTCACCTGTAAAATATCTGATTCTATGACTTGCAGGGAGCGGGTTGGGAGGAGAGAGTAACAGTATACAATTATGATCTAATATCTGTGTCATCAGGGTCACAAAAGGTTCTCAATGTAATATTTAAGATGACTATATTGTAAAGGGGCATGGAAAAAGGGAACTGATAGTGATAAGGTATTTATAATTCTCCTTAAAGTGGTAATGGTAAAATGTTGATACTAGTAGACTGCAAAAACACTATGTATGTTTACGATAATCCCTGAGGTAATTATTTAAGAATACAGAAATAGTATACTAAAAAAAATTATAGATAGATCAAAATGGATTTCTAAAAAATGTGTAAGTATTCCACAAGAAGAAAGAAAAGGAGAAATAAAAGAATGAAAATAGAGAAAACAAACAAAAAACATAAACTAAAATTGCAAATTTAAATTCTGACATATGAGTGAATTCATTAAAAGTAAGTCATCTAAAGGTACCATTTAAAAGACTGAGATTGACAGGATGAATTAAAAAGAAGAAAAAAATGGAGAACATGACCCAAATATATGCTGTTTACAAAAAAACTAACTTCTCATATAATTACAGTAGCAGATTAAAAATAAAGTAAGCCTGGGCAACATAGCAAGATCCCATGTCTAAAAATATTTAAAAATTAACCAGGCATGGTGGCACATGATTATAGTCTCAGCTATCAGGAGGTTGAGGTTGGAGGATTGCTTGAGCCCAGGAGGCTGGGCTACAGAGAGCCATGATCATGCCACTGCTCCAACTTGGACGACACAGGGATACCCTGTCTCAAAAACAAATAATAAATTAAAAATTAAAAATAAAGTAAAAGGGTGGGGAAAAAAAACTCCATGCAGATACTAACAAAAAGAAAGCTGAAGTGGCTGTATCAATAAACTACAGAAAAAATAATTTAACAGAGATAAATAAGAATATTATATAATGATAAAAGGGTGAGTTCACTAAGAAGACATAACAATTTTAAATGTGTATGCACCAAAAAACAGAGCTGCAAAATGTATGAAGCAAAAACTACCAGAGATAAATGAGGAGAGAAAAAAATCCACAAATATAGTTAAGAGCTTTAAAACCCCTCTCTCAGTAACTGATGGAACCATGAGACAAAATTTAGCATGAATCTAGAAGAACTGAATAATACCTTCAACTAATGGGATCAAACTGATACTTATAAACTCCACCCAAAGACAATGGAATACACATGCTTTTCAAGTGTTCATAGGACATTCATAAAACAAACATTAACAAATTTAAAATGATTAAAATAATACAAATTATATTATCTTACTATCATGGAATTAAAGTAGAAATTAATAAAATAAATGTAGCAGAACAAACACTTGGAAAGTGAACAAGATATTTCTAAATGATCCATGGCTCAAACAGAAAAATCTCAAAGCAAATTTAAAATTTAAAAATATATTAAACTATGCTGAAATGAAAATATGATATATTAAAATATGAGGATACAGCTAAAACAGTTCTGAAAAGGAAATCCATAGCACTAACTGCTTATATTGTAAAAGAAAAAGCATCAGATAAATAATCTAAAATTTCACCTAAAGAAAATAGAAAAACTCAAAATAAGCAAAAGGAAAGATACAATAAAAACAAGTCCAGAATTCAATAAAATTTAAAACAAAACAATTTTTAAAAGTATAGCAAGACAGAAAATTTATCAAATATAAAGCAGACACTTTGAAAAAAATAGTAAAGTCAAAAACCTTTCAGCAAATCCGACAAAGTAAAAAAAGAGAAAAGACACTTTAACAATACTAGAACTAAAAGGAGATATCACTACAGACCCAACAGACATTTAAAAAATAATAACAAAGTGCTACAAATTACTCTGCATACGTAAATTTGACGATTGAAATGAAATTGACTGATTCATTCAAATCAGTACACTATCAAAACTCACTAAGATAAAATGGATAATTCATGCAATTCTATAGTGTTAGAGAAACTGAATTTCTAATTTTGTCAAAAAAGAAGTAACAAAAACTGCAGACCAATATCCTTCTTGAACAGAGATGCAGAAAAAAAATTTGCATCAAAATGTTAGCAACTCAAGTCTAGAAATACATAAAAATAATAGTACACCATGACCAAATTGGGTTTATTGCAGATATGAAAGACTGGTTTAATATTTGATACTACAATGGTGGGAGTCTCTTTATGGCGGAAGGAGGAAGAAGTCTTGAAGACAATTTTCCCCATTCTGGTTCAGTACTCAGTACTTTTCTACTAGTAGCTCCCCACCCTCACCCTTTCCCCAACCTTAGGGCTCCTTTAACAATGAGATGGAAGTCAAAGAAGATCTAAATTAGTAAAGAGACGTACTGTATTCAGAGATTGAAAGACTCAACATAGTAAAGATACCGATTTTTCTTAAATTGATCTATAGGGTTAAAGCAATTTCTATCAAAATCTTAGAAAGATTACTTGCAGATATTGATAGGCTAATGCTAAATTTATGTAAAAAAGGCAAAGAAACAAGATAGCCAAAACAATTTTAAATAGAAGTGTGAAAGTAGAGGAACAACATGACCTGATTTTGACTTGTGTGGTATTGGTAAAGGTACATTGTTAATACAGTTACTAGAGAAGTTTGACAGTTTTGTCCAGCACTTTGGGAGGCCAAGGTGGGCGGATCATGAGATCAAGAGATTGAGATCATCCTGGCCAACATGACGAAAACCCGTCTATACTAAAAATACAAAAATTAGCCAGGTGTGGTGGTATATGCCTGTAGTCCCAGCTACTCAGGAGGCTGAGGTGGAAGGATCACTTGAACCTGGGAGGCGGCGGTTACAGTGAACTGAGACTGTGCCACTGTGCTCCAGCCTGGTGACAGAGCAAGACTCTGTCTCAAAAATAAACAAATAAATAAAAAATAAAATAAAATAAAGTTAAACGTTTCATCATAATATGATTCAGAGCACAATGGAGTACAATATAGGGTCCCATGGCAGACCTGCACAGATATTGCCAACTAGTTTTTGGCAAGATGCAAAAGTATTTCAATGGAGAAAGGATAGTTTATTCAACAAATGCTGTTGGAACAATGATAGGCAAAACAACGAACCTCAATTTAAACTTTACATCTTACACAAAAATTAATCCAAAATGAATTATGTACATAAATGTAAAGCATAAGATTATTTAAACTTTTAGAAGAAAACACCAGAGAAAATCTTCATGGCTAAAGGTTAGGCAGGGAGTTTTTAGATATGACACCAAAGAATGATCCATAAAAAAGTTAATACATAGAGCTTTATCAAAATTACAAATATGTGTTCTATGAAAGATCTTAAGAAAGTACTTGCAATATTTGCAATGTATGTATGTAATACATATATAACAAAGGTATTCAGAATACATAAAGTACTCTCTGAACTCAACAGTAAGAAAACAAACAATCTAACTCAAAAATGGGTGGCAATCTTGAACAGACACTACCAAATAGGGTACATGGATACATGGATGGCAAATATAAACATGAAAATATATCCAACATTATTAGCCATTAGGAAAATGCAGACTAAAGCTACAAATAAGATATCACTACACGTCTATTAGAATGGCTAAAGCTAAAATATTGAAATTAATACTGATGATTAAAATATTTGTGATAACCATATGCTGGTGGAGTAATTGGATTCCTCACACATTGCTGATATAGTCATCAAAAATGTTTGGCAGTTTCTTATTAATTAAACATATACTGATCATATGATCCAGCAGTTACACTGCTGCATATGTTTCCTAGGAAAATCTAAAGTTGTGTCAACACAAAAACCTGTACACAAATGTTTATAGCAGTTTTACTATAATAGGCAACAACTGGAAACAACATAAACTCGCTTCAACAAGTGAATGGATTAAAAACTCTGGTATGTCCAGGTCAAGGAATACTATTCAGCAAAAAGGAACAAACTGCTCATACATGTAACAACTTGATTTTTCTTTTAAAGTTAATATCAAAGAGTTATCTATTATATAATTCCATTTATATAACATGCTCAAAATGACAAAATTATAGTGGTAAAGAACAGATCAATAATTGTCAGGGGCTGACAGAAGGGTGAGACTAGTAAGGTACAACATGAAATAATTTTTTTTTTTGTCACAGAATATTTCTGTATCCTAATTCTGATGACTGTTCACCAAATCTAACATATGATACAATTTCATAGAACTATCCACCATAAAAAGAAGTGCATGTGAAAACTGGTGAAAACCAAATAAAACTTGTACTTAAGTAATAGTGTACCAATGTTAGGTTCCTGGTTTTTAAAAGGTACTATTGGTTATGTAAAATTTTGTCATTAGGGAAAGCTGTTCAAAGAAAACACAGGAACTTTCTGTACTTATTTTTGCAACTGATCATGAATATTAAGCTATTTCAAAATCAAAAGTAATAAAAATAAATTTTCAAACATTACTTTTATTTTCTACCATCTACGCTCCCATTTTCTTTGTCAGAAAAGATTTGTACATTTTTTGTATTTTTTTTTTTGCTGCCCTTTTAGTGATTCTTCAGAAGTAGTGATAAGCATGTTTCACAAGCAGTCTCTTTATTGTAGCTTCCTTTTAATTCATTAGTAGCTGCTCCAAAGAGTTCATGGACTAGCCTCTCATGATATTTGTGTTTTGATGTGACATCTATACTTTTATTTCTGTTAAAGATCAATAATTATGACTACTGATTACCCAATCTGGAAAAACAGTAAGTTAAGTCAAAAGCAATTTCTTCATTTTGTTTTCTTTCATAAAGTTACTTTTCAAAATAAAAAAAAAACACATAAAGAAACATATACATATAAATTCATACTTGATAATTTTTCACAGGGGACATACTCATACAACCATTGTTCAAATAAAGAAATTAAACATTATTAGTACCTAGAATCCACCTTCTTTGTGCCTTCTCTGAATCACTCAAAAGTTATTCTCCTTGTAGAGATGGGAAAAATCTAGCTCAGAGAGGTGAAGGAATTTGCCCAAATACACAGTTAAAAAATGGCAGAGCTACAATTCAAATCCAAGTTTCCTAAACACTAGAACACTTTTCACTTCCATTTTTGCTAAGATGTCACTTAGCAATCTTTCCCCTAATGTCAGTTGTATTTTCATACTTCATAAGGCTTATCTCCAAAGTTAGTGACCATTTTTTATTTTTATTCGTGACATTTTTTAGGTGTCAGCAAATAGGCTCAGCTAAGTGGCTATTTGGTCTCCTTATACATAGAAACTTTCTCAATTAAAATTGCATTAATTAATTACTTCATTTATTAATTAACATACTCCATGAGAGGGATTAAAAAAATAAACAGCTCCATCCAACAGAAAAGTAATTGCAAAAATTGCTGACTTTAATATAAAGTAGTGTTCATGATAAAGATTTTAAATAAAAATATAGAATAACCTGATCTAATTCATCCTCTCCAGGGCCAACAAAGCCATCTTTCCAAAACACTAATCTAATCATACCTCCTCCCCCAAGGGTTTACACTGTTCCCATCTCATATTGCCTGAAGATAAAGTCCACATTCCTTTGGCATCTGACTTCTAATGAATCCTGGATCCCATTAATCTACTGCTTTCCACCCCCAGCAGCACTGAGAACATATATGAATGCCATATCTATCCCTTACTAAACGTCTGGCCTTGAGCAAATTATTTAACCATTCTCAGTTTCAGTGTGCATACTTTTTTTTTTTAAGACGGAGTCTTGCTCTGTCGCCCAGGCTGGAGTGCAGTGGTGCGATCTTGGCTCACTGCAACCTGTGCCTCCCGGGTTGAAGCAATTCTCTGCCTTAGCCTCCCAAGTAGCTGGGATTACAGGCACCCACTACCATGCCCGCCTAACTTTTGTATTTTTAATAGAGATGGGGTTTCACCATCTTGGCCAAGCTGGTCTTGAACTCCTGATCTCGTGATTCACCCACCTCCGCCTGCCAAAGTGGTGAGATTACAGGCATGAGCCACTGTGCCGGGCCCCAGTGTCCATACTTATAAACTAGAGATAAATTTTATTCACAGGGTGTGTAAGGTAAAAGGAGACAAAGAATATAATGATTTTGCCCAGTACTTGGCACATCGTGAGCATTTTGTGAGTGGTAACTATGATCGCTATCAAATTATGCGGGGCTGCGTATAATTCCCAAATAAATTAAATTATCTAACTATTTCTTCTGTTTCAGATGTTCTCATCCTCTTCCTCTTGCCCTTTTTAGTTTGAATAATTTCTATACCTTCTTCAAAACCCAAGACAAACATCATCATCTTGGGGAAGATTTCCTTGTACTCTCTTTTCTTTGAACCCCATCTGTTTCCCAGTTAGTCAGTCCTTGTTCTTTATTATCTATTTACCTTATACACATATTCTGGTGTGGCACAATCATACTGTATCACAGTATGCTTACATTTCTTTTCCCCTACTAAATTACAAGCTCCCTCAGGGCAGGGACTATGCTCAATATCTAATATATAGAATACCCTCAAGAAGTATCTTTTGATTGTAGTTGAATTCAAACTGAGTATGATAAAAAAACATAGAGAAATAAATATTTAAATTTACTCAAGGAGACAAAGGAAAATCTTCAAGGAGGGGGTAGCATCTTAGCTTATCTTCAGGTATAAGTGGGATTTAGCTTGTCAGAAAAGAAGGGGAAGAGAATAGAGGCTCAGAAACACCGTGAACAAATGCAAACCAGCATAAAACCCCGCTGAGTCCAGTATGATAGGCTGTGGAGGGACAAGTGGAGATGAAGCTAAAAAATAGATTGAATTTCTGAACTCCATGCTGAGGCATTTTTCCTTTATTCTGCAACCAATGAAGAACCACGTACCTATGATTTCAGTAAATCACTCTTGGGAATAGAAGGAGGGGAGGGGGCTGGCAAAATAAAAACAAAATGAAGATAGGCAGACCAGTTAAGAGGCTATTGCCTCATCCCAGCTACAAGATAATAAGGGGCTGACGTAGTGTGATAGCTGTAGAAATTAAAAGAATGGGGCAGATAGGCAGATACTGAGGAGCTAACAGACATGACAATTGTGCCAATGGTTACTGTTCTAGTTTGAGACTAGCTTTTTAGCTAAATAAGAACTACAATAGAATCACACACATTAATATTTCAGCTGTCAGTGAGCACTTCTCTAGATCCTTTCCTGACGTTCTGAGATACGATACCCCCCTTTTTGTCCCACAATGACATCTTGTCAAAATAGTAACTGCTCCTACAGATAGCAACTACCGTTAAGTTGTGCATTAGGTACTACGAAGTCGCACTATTACTCAACCTCTACAATAACCATATAAGTTTGATATTATCTTTTCATTTCAGGGATACGAAAACTGAGATTCACAAGACGAATTCATCAGAGGTCACCCAGCTAGTTAATGACACAGCTGGGATTCAAACTCAGGACTATAGTCTCTTCCTCCTTAGGATATAAGGCCCAATAGAGACTGCATTTCCCAGCTTCCTTTGCAGTTGAGTGTGACCATATGATAAATTTCTGGCCAATCAGGTGTTAGCATACAACTGACAGTTGTTCTTTGTGGGAGGGGTTGTCTTTTCTTCTCCCCGTTCCTCCTTTCTGCTGGACAGATGAGCATGTGATAGCTGGAGCAAAATAGAGATATCTTGGATCATGAGGTGGAAGCTAGGAACCATGGAAAGATGTAGGAGAAGCCCAGATTTCTGCTGACATCTAAAGCTATAATGTCAGCCTCGACTACCTATCCACAGACTTATTTTTGTAAAAAAAAAAAAAAAAAAAATGTGTCTTGGTTGAGCCATGGTTTTTGCAGGTTTTTATGGGTTAATCACAACTGAACCTGTATTTTAACACATTCAGGTTTAGAAACTTGTGCTCTTTGTTTTTATTCATATGTTTTCTAAAACAACATAATGTTTCATTACAGCAAAAGTCACAGAATATTCATTCTGTGCAGAATATTTCATACAGTGTAGAACATATCTACACTGTAAGAAACTTGAGGATAATTCAGATTTACAATTATTCTCAACTCTTTGCACAGTGTCTGTTGCAGAGCAGCACCTCAACCAATATTGTCAATTAATTAATTCGTAAATGAGGGAATCGATATTTTAAATAATCTGAAACCGGTAATTACCCCTATGCTAGCTTTTGCCTATTACCCATCATTCCCTTCAGCACATTGGCACCAACTCTGACAAAGTGCAAATTGATCTAATATTGAACATGGAAAAGCAGTGAAGATAAATTGAAAGATAAATTTGACTTCAACAACAAAGCATGCATTTGAACTCCCCACTTTTGGATTTCCAGGTGTCTGTCCTTCCATTAGCCCCAGCTATAAGATGGTTCTTCCCAAGATTTACTGCAGGTCTCCTGCCTTCTCGTAGTCCTAACATGAACCCAAGACATTCCACAGAGCACAAAAAGGCTCCTGAGCTATCCCAGTGTCTGGGCTGGAAAGAGAAGAGGCTTCTGCTACCTTGTCACACTGAAGAGTAAGTCACCCCTACTTGTTATGTGTACATGTAAGGGAAGAAAGAAAAATTAAATAACCATCTCCCAAATTATGAAGGGGCAAGACTACCTGGAAAAAAAAAAAAAAAAAAAAAACCCTTGGCCCGGCGCAGTAGCTCACGCCTACAATCCCAGCGCTTTGGGAAGCTGAGGTGGGTGAATCCCCTGAGGTCTGGAGTTCGAGACTATCCTGGCCAACATAGTGAAATCCTGCCTCTACTAAAAATACAAAAATTAGCTGGGGATGATAGATATAATCCCAACTACTCAGAAGGCTGAGGCAGGAGAATTGGTTGAACCTAGGAGGCAGAGGTTGCAGTGAGCTAAGATCACGCCATTGCACTCCAGCCTGGGCCACAAGAGCTAGACTCTGTCTCAAAATAAATAAATAAATAACCTTGAATTTTGTAGCCTCCAGTGAGATGATTCAGTGGAGATGGTCCATATTTAAGGTAAAGAGATGAGTTTAGCAAGATGTGGAGCCCCATGCTGGAGCTCATGATGTTCCTACTGAAGATTCTACTGTGCATGAGCCCTTAAAAATACAAGATAATGTAATTTTTTTAAGGCAGATGTGGATAGACATCCACATCTGGAAAGAAAAGGCATAGGTTTCTAGGTGGAAGGAATTAAGCTGGTATTTGTATTTGTATTATAGCGATTGGCTTTACCTTCTCATTTTGCATAATCTCTTTTTCAATGGTGGAGTGTAATTTCCCTTCACTTCATAGAATGATGGTACTTGGAGAGGACAGAGAGGAAGTCTCTGCATTTTGTGAAAGAGAAAATTACCGGCACCCCTTTTGTTCTCTTAGGCAGGATTTGGATGGATTACTCATACTTAAAAAGGAAGGCGGCTTTTAACCTTAAAAAAAAAAAAAAGAGAAAAGAGAAAGAGAAAGAAAACTCTTTGCATTAACACAGTGCATTGACATGTTACTAAATCTAAGGAATTTTGAATGATAAATTCCCAGACTTTATCCAAAACATGAAACAAATTCTTCAAACACAAGCTGCCAAGCTCATCTACTTGTTCAGATCCCTGCAACTTTGGTCTCACCAAACTGCTCGCTTAGCTCCTTGATTGGCTGTTTAACCCTTCCAGGCTGATTGTGGTGGTGGGCAGGGGGAGTTGGAGGGGGCTGTTCAACCAGCTCAGAGCACTGGCTTCTCTCAGAAGATCAGACTTCTGGAATCGATTTTGGTCCAGAATTGCATTACCCAAGGAATGCGGAGTATGCACAGGCCTTGATGGCTTGCGAACCACACTTCCTGAAGCTGGCCACAAGCCAGAGCTGAGGCCATCAGCATCTTAAAAATGAATTGTTTATGAGACAAAGAACAATCCACTCAATTTCTGAAATCACTGAAGTGGGAAGCTTGTCTGTAAGTAACCCAAAACTTGGTTGACATTTAGGCTCCTTTGTATTTCAATTATATGGGAGAGATCAAATGTCACCCCAAAATGTCTTTTACTCTCCACAGGCACACACTGTAAGGCATTGAGTAGTCTAGGATTCTATCTTGCTGAAACTAAACTGCTCTGGTCAGAAGTCTATTTTCCTATCAAAAATATTGCCAACTTACTTCTCAAAAAGCAGAAGAGATAGGACAAAATGTGCTAAGGAAAGACAAAGAGGAGTGACAATTCTGTCTCTCAAACAGTTTAAAGTCCAGCGGGCAAGATGAGACAATGTCTGTGAAGAATACCTAAACATGCAAATAAAGCAACTGTTTGAAGGGGTATCCTACATAGTTGTTTAAGACAGGATGGTTTATGGAGTCATGGCTACAAACAAGGGGAACATTCCAGCTGTTGAGAAAAGATTGGGATGAAGGCCCAGAAGCAGGGATTAGTAAAGTTAGGTGTGGGTGTGCGTGGTTCAAGTGAAAAAATCCTAGCCTGAAAAGAAGACAAGGTAAGCACAGAGTAGGAATGAAATTAAAGGAAAGCCATGTGGGGCTTGACTTTGCTTTATGCTCCAAGTAGCTTATAATTATCTTATGGTTATATTCTCATTCTCTACTTAGGCAAGGAGTAATTTTCACCTAATATCTTTCAGGCTATCTTTTCTGTTTTGTCTCTTGTTTGGATCATTTTCTTCAAAGTGACATCCTCTAAAAATGTGCTGTAGGCTCATCAAAGCCACTTCTGGTTCTCGAATTCCGCAATACCATTTAAGTTACCATACTAAGTAGATCTCCTTTATGCAAGGAGAGAAGTATGTCTTTTGAATCAGGTGATATATGCAGAATCATAGGTCAGACATCTGTCCAAATAATTGGGCAATTGATATCTAGCACTCTGTAGGCAAGTCTGAAGCTTTTTGTTCCTCCACTACCAAATCATAGCATCTTAAATAATGATAATAACATTGCCATTTTCACGTTTTCTACTGAATTTTCTTTTCTGCTCACAAAGAAGCCTAAGAAAAATCTACGTGAAAGGTGAATATCTCATTTTCCTTAATGTCAGAATCACAGAACTAGTTAGCCAGTTTTTTATGTCAACAATAAAAAGTAACATTCTCAAAGTGTATTCGTTGAAATTCTGGTGAGGCCAATGTCTCTAAGTGAAACTCTAGCATTGATTCCAGCGAACTGAATCACACCAATTTCATAGGAATCTAGAGCCAACCGGACTGAGAGAACTACCCCAAATTGAATGAATCTTTTATAAGTTTTGTTGTGTTTTAAAAATTTCTACATCCTAAAGTAACACAAGAAGTATAGGACTGCTTCGAAAGGAAAAACGGCAAATCCAGGCAAAAATTGACCGTCTTTCTAAACAGACTACAGTCAACAAAATTAAGTTAGCTGGAATATAAATGTTTTGAAGATGTAGATAGTGTCTATCATAGAGTTTTGATGATCGAATGAGTTGAGGAATGAATGGCTTGTTTTTTTTTAAAGCTCATATTCATTAGTTCAAGGTGAACCAGTCAATATGAAAGGGTTAGAGAAGATAGTAAATAAAATGGGTTAAGTATTTAATCTATCTTAAGGTGGCATCGGCAAGACCATTGAAGAAAACAGTCAGTTCACTTGTTCAGAAATCGAGGTTGTTGCAATTGTTATCATCAAGGACTACCACAGACCGATTCAACTGATTTTCCCATGAGCAGTGCATTCCAGGGCTTTTGAAAGTCCCCAACATTTCACAGCATGTCTCACCAGCAGGGAAGACCCCTTAAAGATAATTTAATCCAGTCCATGTGTGTAGAAGGAAAAAACAAAGCCCCACAGAGGTGCCATAACTTGTCCAATGCCACACAAACATTTACCAACCCAGCTAATGCTCCTTCTATGGCACCATGGCTCCATTCTATAAACTCATGGGAAGGAAGAACAGCCAGGCCAAAAGGAACTGCTGAGCCCAGAATGCTAGAGCCAGAAAGGCTATTTAGGAAAGACTGAGCTGGCCACAAGTTATTCTGGAGTACTGAACATATACCAAGGAATGTTAAACTGGAGTGCAAAAGCCACAAGATCCCCGTCCAGATGAAGTAAAACGCAGAACAATAGGAACACAAAGCTTTGTTGGTGAAAGCATGGAGAAGGAACATTGATAAAATAAAGTCAGTGAGCTTGACCACTGCAAGGATCTCCAAATGCAGTAATGTCAGAAGAATTTGAGTTTCTTCTGCAGTTGGCTGGGATAAAGGATAAAGTGGCTCATGAAATCTTCATAGCAAACGTTACTGAGTGAGACACCATCATTGCCAGAGATACCAGAGCAAAAATAAAACCGAGGACCACAAAGAAATAAGAGGGCACTCAAACCCAGGCAGAACAAAAGTGACGAGAATTTTCAGTAGTTGTTTTAAGAGAAAAATATCTTCACCCTAATGTCAAGGATAGATATTACGAAGAAAAGAAAGTGACTGTGTTAAGATTTCTCTTGACACAATGTTAGAGAAATCTATATTACCTCTTATCATGGTGGCAGGCAATGTTACTATGACAGACAAAGGCAAGGCAGCAAAGTACACCTCCTAGAAGAGGATTAAATAATTTTCATACCATGGAAAAATGGGCCTTAAGTGGAATGTGAGGAAAAGATTTTATATCTTAGGCCAGAGTTTGGAAGACAGAATGTTTAAATATCCCCAAGGGGAGGGAGGACAGACCTTCACAGCATTCCAAAAGGATGGGATCAGCAAAAAGCCCTGACCAGAAGGGCTGCTCATTGATCCTTTCACCCAAATGCCATATGAAAATATTAAAATTCAGATTGTGCCTATAGAGAGAACAGCAGGACATAACCCAAAAGAGAGAAATGAGGCTTCTTCATAGGTGGAATGGACTCAGTCAGGCAGATGGCCCCTCTTGTTTCAACCACACAGTGATGGAATTGACAAGGGTGAAAAAATCAGTCGTCCTGGAGCCAGGGCTGACTGGTTTGGCTGAAATGGCTTAGTAGCAGTTTGGTTGCCATGCTTGCAGAGGCAGCTTTGGTTAATTATCTGCATGTTTGGGCTACATGAGGTCAAATATTTGGAGAATTAGAAAAATCCAAACAACCGACATCATTTTTTCTTTGAGTTTCTCTCCAAATGTTTTGTCATCACCATGCTTGAGTCAAGGAAGAAAATATGAAGAATGTAAAAGTAGAGTTAAAAGACAGCTTTAAGTTCCTATTTTACTAATATATGGTAAAATACATACTTATGAGGTACATGTGATATTTTGATACATGCATACAATATGTAGTGATCATATCAGGGTTATTGGGATATTCATCACCTCAAACATCTATCATTTTTTTCTTTTAAGAATATTCCAAATCTTCCAGCTATTTCAAAATATACAATAAATAATTGATAATTATAGTCATGCTACTGTGCTACCAAACACTAAAACTCATTCTTTCTAGCTTTATTTTTATATCCATTAACCAGCCTCTTATCAATCTTCCCTTTTCTCAGCACTTCCTACACTTTAATAACCAGCATTCTACTCTCTACCTTCATGTAATAAACTTTTGTAATTTCCACATATGACTGAGAATACATGTTGTTAACATTTCTGTGCTTGCCTGGTTCACTTAATGTCCTCCAGGCTCATCTATGTTGATGCAAGTGATGAGATTTCATCCTTTTTATGGATGAATAATATTTCATTGTGTATAAATACCACATTTTCTTTATCCACTCACCCTTTGATGGGCATTTAGGTTGATTCCATATTATGGTTATTGTGAATAGTGCTGCAACAAGCATGGACATGCAGATTATCTCTTTGATACACTGATTTCCTTTCTTTTGAATATATACCCATCATTAGGATTGCTGGATCATATGGTGGTTCTATTTTTTTTTTTTTTTTGAGGAAACTCCATACTGTTTTACATAATGGCTGTACTAATTTGCATCTCACCAACTGTGTTAGAGTATCCCTTTCTCTGCATCCTCACTAGCATGTTATTCTTTGGTTTTGATAAGTCATTTTAACTGGGGTGAGGTGATATTGCCTTGTGGTTTCAACTTGCATTTATCTGATGATTAGAGAGATGTTGAGTTTTTTTTTTTTTCCATATACCTGTCAGCTATTTTTTTTTTTTTTTGAGAAATGCCCATTCATATCATTTACCCATTTAAAAATCAGATTATTTGGCTTTTTGCTATTGAGTTGTTTGAGATTCTTAGATAATTTTAGTTATTAATCTCTTGTAAGATGGGCAGTTTGTGAATATTTCCTCCCATTCCGTAGGTTGTCTCTTTATTCTGTTGATTATTCCTTTCACTGTACTGAAATCTTTTAGCTTGGTGTAATTCCATTTATATATTTTTGCTTTTCTTGCCTATGGTTTTGAGGTCTTACCCAAAAACCTTTGCCCAGACCAATGTCTTGAAGCATTTCCCCAATATTTTCTTCTAGTAGTTTCATAATTGTGGGTCTTAAATTTAAATTTTTAATCCATTTTTATTTGATTTTTATTAAAAATGAGAGATAAAAGCCTGATTTTATTCCTCTGCATTTGGATATCCAGTTTTTCCAACATTATTTATTGAAGAGATTGTCCTTTCCCCCAAAGTATGCTCTTGGAGCCTTGGTGTCAAAAATGAGTTGGCTCTAAATGTGTGGATTTATTTCTGGGTTCTCTATTCTGTTCTATTGGTCTAATATGTCTGTTTTTAAACTAGTACCATACCATTTTGGTCACTGTAGCTTTGTAGTATATTTTGAAGTTAGTGTGATGTCTCCAGTTGTGTTCTTTTTGCTCAAGATTACTTTGGCTATTCAAGATTTTGTGTGGTTCCTTATAAATTTTAGGATTGTTTTTCTATTTCTATGAAGAATCTCATTGAAATTTTAGTAGGGATTACATTGAATCTGTAGCTCACTGTGGGTGGTACAGACATTTTAATAATATGAATTTTTCCAATCTATGAACATGGGATATCTTTCTTTTTTGTGTGTCCTTTTCTATTTCTTTCATCAGTGTTTTATTCTTTTCATTTCAGAAAACTTTGCTCCTTTGGTTAAATTTATTTCTAGGTATTTTTGTGACTATTATAAATTGGATTTCTTTCTAGATTTCTTCTTCAGGTAGTTCCTTATTTCTGTATAGAGGTGCTACTGATTTCTGTATGCTAATTTTGTATCCTGAAATTTTGCTGAATTCGTTTATCAGATCTAAGAGTTTGTTGGTGAAGGCTTTAGATTTTCCCAGATATAAGATCATGTCTGCAAACAAGGACTTATTCCTTTTCATTTTGAATATCAATTATTTCTTCCTTTTGTCTAATTGCTCCAGTTAAGGCTTCAAGTACTATGTTCAAGAGGGGTAAGAATGGTACCCTTGTTTTGTTCCATGTCTTAGAGAAAAAGCTTTCAATTTCTCCCCATTTAGTATGATGTTACCTATGGGTTTGTCATATACGACATTTAGTGTTTTGAAATATGTTCCTTCTATATTCAGTTTGTTGAGTTTTTATCAGGAAGGGGTACTGAATTTTACCAAATATTTTTTCTATGTCTGTTAAGCTTATTATATGGTTTTTGTCCTTTATTCTGTTGATGTGGTATATCACATATATTGATTTGTGTATGTTGAACCATTCTTGTGTTACTGGGTAAATCCCATTTGAGTATACTGTATTATCTTTTCATGTATCAGTGGATTCAATTTGCTAGGATTTTGTTGAGAATTTTTGAATATATATTAATGAAGAATATTGGTGTGTAGCTTTCTTTTTGTTGCATTTTCACTGATTTTGGTATCAATGTAAGGCTTGACTCATAGCATAAATTAGAAAGAATTCCTTCTGTGCTAATATTTTGGAACAGCTTGAAAAGAACTGGTGTTAGTTATTCTTTAAAAGTTTGGTAGAAAAACAGAAACTGGACCCCTTCCTGATGCTTCACACTAAAATTAACTCCAGATGCATTAAAGACTTAAACATAAGACCTAACACCATAAAAATCCTAGAAGAAAGCCTAGGCAAAACCATTCAGGACATAGGCATAAGCAAGGACTTCATGAACTAAAGCACCAAGACCATTGGCAACAAAAGCCAAAATGGACAAATGAGATCTGATTAAATTCCAGAGTTTCTGTACAGCAAAAGAAACAATCATTAGCGTGAACCGGCAACCAACAGAATGGGAAAAACTTTTTGCAATCTACTCATCTGACAAAAGGCTACTATCTGTAATCTACAAAGAACTAAAACAGATTTACAAGAAAAAACAAACCCATTCAAAAGTGGGCAAATAACATGAACAGACACTTTTCAAAAGAAGACATATATGAGGCCAAAAAACATACGAAAAATGCTCATCATCACTGGTCATTAGAGAAATGCATATCAAAAACACATTGAGATACCATCTCACGCCAGTTAGAATGGCAATCATTAAAAAATCTGGAGATGGGAGGGATCCAAGATGGCCAATTAGGAGCATCTCAGGATTGCAACTCCCAGTCAAAGCACATAGGGTGAGTGGAAGCCGCATTTCCAGACAGATTTTTATTGCCCACAGACCAGGAGATTCCCAGGCAGAGGCGCCCCATGGATCACCAGCAAGGCTTGTTTGGCCAGCCTGGCTGTTTAGGCCAGTGTGGCTGTTTGGCTGGCATGACTGTTTTTGCTGGCACAGCTGTTTTGCCGGTGCCCTGGCGGTTCTCCATACAAAATACATGGGTCCAGGTGCCATTTTAGCTGGCGATTGGAGCTCCTGGCAGACAGAGTCGACCATTCAACTGATTAAAAAGGGGACTGAAACAGGGAGCCAGGCCAGGAGATTCCCAGGCAAAAAAGCACCATGAATCACAGCGCAGCTGTTTCAGCCAGTGCATTGGGTCACCACGTAGGAAATCAAACAGATCCCGGCATCTTTTCAACAGGCAACAGGAACACCATTCAACTCAAAAAAAAAAGGGCTCTGAGGCAGGGAGCCAGGTGATCAGGCTTGGCTTGTCCCACCCCCACACAAAAGCAACAATCAGAAATGGGCTGGATTGAGAGTTTCACAGTAAGCACAGCTGAACCCGGGATTGTCCCACTCCGTGGGGGAGGGTCGTCCACCATTACTGAGGCAGTCCACCACTACGGAGGTAGTTTCCCATTGCTGAGGCAGCCCTCAATTGCCAAGACAGCCTGCCATTACAGAGAGAGTACACCATTATAGAGGTGGGCTGCCATTGCCGAGGCAGTTCTAACTACACCTGTATAAACAGGACTGCAGGGAAGTTCACACAGCAGCTGGGTGGAGCCTGCAGCAGCTCAGCAAAGCCTCTGCAGGCAGACAGTGACTAGGCTGCCTCCTGCTGGGCAGGACAGTCCTGAAAAAAGGCAGCAGCACAACAGAAATTCATAAATAAAGCCCTAACTCCCTGGGACAGAGCACCTGGGGAAAACAAGGGGGGGGGGGGTTTATGAGTTCTGCTGCAACAGACTTAAATGTACCTGCCCAGCAGCTCTGAATGAACAAAGGAGCTCACAGCTCAGCACTTGAGCTCCTATAAAGGACAAACTGTCTCCTCAAGCAGCTCCATGACCCCTGTATATCCAAAGAGTCACCTCATAAAGGGGAGCTCAGACTGACATCTAGCGGGTATCCTTCTGGGACAAAGATAACAGAAGAAGAAACTGGCAGCAACCCTTACTGTTCTGCAGCTGCTGCAGGCAATCCCCAGGCAAGCAGGGCCTGGAGTGGACCTCAGCAGTCCTACAGCAGAGGGGCCAGATTGTTAGAAGGAAAATTAAGAAACAGAAAGAAATAACTTCATCATCAACAAACTAGACATCCACTCAGAGACCCAATCTGACAGTCAACAATTACAAAGATGACAGGTGGATAAATCCACAAAGATGGTAAGAAACCAGCACAAAAAGGATGAACACACCAGAAATCAGAATGCCTCTCCTTCTACAAGGGATCACAACTCCTCACCAGCAAGGGAACAAAGCTGGATGGAGAATGAGTGGGATGAATTGATAGAATAAGGCTTCAGAAGGTGGGTGATAAGAAACTTCTGTGAGCTAAAAGAACATGTTCTAACCAAATACAAAGAAACTAAGAATGTCGAAAAAAGATTTGACAAAATGCTAATGAGAATAAACAACTTAGAGAGGAATATGAGTGAATTGATGGAGCTGAAAAACACAACACGATAACTTCACAAAGTACACACAAGTTTCAACAGCCGAATTGACCAAGCAGAAGAAAAGATATCAGCAATTGAAGATCAACTCAATGAAATAAAATGAGAAGGCAAGATTAGAGAAAAAAAAAGGGTAAAAAGGAATGAACAAAGTCTCCAAGAAATATGGGACTATGTGAAAAGACCTAATCTACATTTGGTAGGTGTACCTGAATGTGACAGAGAGAATGAATCCAAGCGGAAAATACTCTTCAGTATATTATCCAGGAAAATTTCCCCAACCTAGCAAGGCAGACCAATATTCAAGTCCAGGGAATACAGAGAACACCACAAAGATATTCAAGAAGAGCAACCCCAAGGCACATAATCATCAGATTCACCAGTGTTGAAATGAAGGAGAAAATGCTAAGGGCAGCCAGAGAGAAAGGTCAGGTTACCCACAAAGGGAAGCCCATCAGACTCACAGCAGATCTCTCAGCAGAAACCCTACAAGCCAGAAGAGAGTGGGTGCCAAAATTCAACATCCTTAAAGAAAAGAACTTTCAACCCAGAATTTCATATCCAGCCAAACTAAGCCTCATAAGTGAAGGAAAAATAAAATCCTTTGCGAACAAGCAAGTACTCAGAGGTTTCATCACCACCAGGACTGCTTTACAAGAGCTCCTGAAAGAGGCACTAAACATAGAAAGGAACAACCAGTACCAGCCACTCCAAAAACATACCAAATGGTAAACAGCATCAACACAATGAAGAAACTGCATCAAATAACGGGCAAAAGAGCCAGCAAGCATCAAAATGGTAGGATCAAATTCACACATAACAATATTAACCCTAAATATAAATGGGCTAAATGCCCCAATAAAAAGACACAGACTGACAAATTGTATATAAAGCCAAAACCCAACAGTGTGCTGTATCCAGGAAACCCTTGTCACATGCAAGGATACACAAAGGCTCAAAATAAAGGGATGGAGGAAGATTTACCAAGCAAATGCTGAGCAAAAAAAGCAGGAGTTGCAATTCTCATCTCTGATAAAATAGCCTTTAAACCAACAAAGATCAAAAGAGACAAAGAAGGACATTACATAATGGTAAAAGGATCAATGCAATAAGAAGAGCTAACGATCCTAAATATATACGGACCCAATCCAGGAGCACCCAGATACATAAGGCAAGTTCTTAATGACTTACAAAAATACCTAGACTCCCACACAATAATAGTGGGATATTTTAACACCCCATTGTCAATATTAGGCAGATCAACGAGACAGAAAATTAACAAGGATATCCAGGACTTGAACTCAGACCTGGACCTAGCAAACCTAATAGGCATTTACAGAACTCTCCACCCCAAATCCACAGAATATACATTCTTCTCAGCACCACATCACACTTACTCTAAAATTGACCACATAATTGGAAGTAAATCACTCCTCAGCAAATGCAAAAGAACAGAAATCATAACAAACAGTCTCTCAGACCACAGTGCAATCAAGTTAGAACTCAAAATTTAGAAACTAACCCAGAACTGCACAGCTTCATGGCAACTGAACAACTTGCTCTTGAATGTTGACTGGATAAACAATGAAATGAAGGCAGAAATAAAGATGTTCTTTGAAACCAACGAGAGCAAAGACACAGCATACCAGAATCTCGGGGACACATTTAAAGCAGTCTCTAGGGGAAAATATATAGCAATCAATGCCCACATGAGAAGCAAGGAGAGATCTAAAATCAACACCCTATCATCAAAATTGAAAGAGCTACAGGAGCAAGATCAAAAAAACTCAAAACCTAGCAGAAGACAAGAAATAACTAAGATCAAAGCAGAACTGAAGGAGGTAGAGACACAAAAAACCCTTCAAAAAATCAATAAATCCAGGAGCTGGTTTTTTGAAAAGATCAACAAAATAGACCACTAGCCAGATTAATAAAAAAGAAAAGAGAATAATCAAATAGATGCAATAAAAAACGATAAAGGGGATATCACCACAGATTCCACAGAAATACAAACCATGATCAGAGATTATTACAAATAATTCTATGCACATAAACTAATAAAACTGGAAGAAATGGATAAATTCCTGGACACTGGCATCCTCCCTAGCCTAAACCAGGAAGAAGTTGAAACCCTGAATAGACCAATAACAAGGTCTGAAGTGGAGGCAGCAATTAAGAGCCTACCACCCAAAAAAAGCCCAGGTCCAGATGGGTTCACAGCTGAATTCTACCAGACATACAAAGAGGAGCTGGTAACATTCCTTCTGAAACTATTCCAACAATCAAAAAAGAGGGAATCCTTCCCAAATCATTTTATGAAACCAACATCATCCTGATACGAAAACCCAGGAAAGACTCAATAAGAAAAGAAAACTTCACGCCAATATCCATGATGAACATAGATGCAAAAATCTTCAATAAAATACTGGCAAACCATTTGCAACAGCACATCAAAAAGCTTATCCACCACGATCGAGTAGGCTTCATCCCAGGAATGCAAGGCTGGTTCAACATACGCAAGTCTATAAATGTAATTCACCACATAAACAGAACCAAAGACAAAAAACACATGATTATCTCAATTGATGCAGAGAAAGCCTTTGACAAAATTCAACAGCCCTTTATGCTAAAAACCCTCGATAAACTAGGTATTGATGGAACATACCTTAAAATAATAAAAGCTATTTACAACAAACCAACAGCCAGTATCATAATAAATGGGCAAAAACTGGAAGCATTCCCTTTGAAATCTGGCACTAGACAAGGATGCCCTCTCTCACTACTCCTATTCAATACAGTATTAGAAGCTCTATCCAGAACAATCAGGCAAGAAAAAGAAATAAAGGGTATTCAAATAGGAAAGGAGGAAGTCAAATTGTCTCTATTTGCAGACGATGTGATTGTATATCTAGAAGACCCCATCATCTCAGCCCAAAATCTCCTGAAACTGATAAGCAACTTCAGCAAAGTCTCAGGATAAAAAATCAATGTGCAAAAATCACAAGCATTCCTATACACCAATAATATACTTAAAGAGAGCAAAATCAAGAACGAACTGCCATTAACAATTGCTACAAAGATTATAAAATACCTAGGAACACAACTAACAAGGAACATAAAGGACCTCTTCAAGGAGAATTACAAACCACTGTTCAACAAAATAAGAGAGGACACAAACGGATGGAGAAACATTCCATGTTTATGGTTAGGAAGAATCAATATTGTGAAAATGGCCATATTGCCCAAAGTAATTTACAGATTCAACGCTATCCCCATCAAACTACCAATGACCTTCTTCACAGAACTGGAAAAAACCACCGTAAACTTCATATGGAATCAAAAGAGAGCCTGCATAGCCAAGTCAATTCTAAGCAAAAAGAACAAAGCGGGAGGCATCACACTACCAGACTTCAAACTATACTACACGGCTACAGTAATCAAAACAGCATGGTACTGGTACCAAAACAGAGATATAGACCAATGGAAGAGAACAGAGGTCTCGGAGGCAACACAACACATCTACAACCATCTGATCTTTGACAAACGTGACAAAAACAAGCAATGGGGAAAGGAGTCCATGCTTAATAAATGGTGTTGGGAAAACTGGCTAGCCATGTGCAGAAAGCAGAAACTGGACCCCTTCCTGACACCTTACACTAAAATTAACTCCAGATGGATTAAAGACTTAAACATAAGACCTAATACCATAAAAACCCTAGAAGAATACCTAGGCAAAATCATTCAGGACATAGGCGTAGGCCAGGACTTCATGACTAAAACACCAAAAGCATTGGCAACAAAAGCCAAAATAGACAAATGGACCTAATCAAACTCCACAGCTTCTGCACGGCAAAAGAAACAGTCATTAGAGTGAATTGGCAACCAACAGAATGGGAAAATAAATTTTGCAGTCTACCTATCTGACAAAGGGCTGATATCCAGAATCTACAAAGAACTAAAAGAGATTTACAGGAAAAAAACAAACAAGCCCATTCAAAAGTAGGGGAAGGATATGAACAGACACTTTACAAAAGAAGACATACATGAGGCCAACAAACATATGAAAAAATGTTCATCATCACTGGTCATTAGAGAAATGCAAATCAAAACTACATTGAGATACCATCTCACGCCAGTTAGAGTGGCGATCATTAAAAAATCTGCAGACAACAGATGCTGGAGAGGATGTGGAGAAATAGGAACACTTTTACACTGTTGGTGGGAGTGTAAATCAGTTCAACCATTGTGGAATACAGTGTGGCAATTCCTCAAGGACCTAGAAATAGAAATTCCATTTGACCCAGCAATCCCATTACTGGGTATATATCCAAAGGATTCTAAATCGTTCTCCTATAAGGACACATGCACACGAATGTTCATTGCGGCACTGTTTACAATAGCAAAGACATGGAACCAACCCAAATACCCATCAATGATAGACTGGACAGGGAAAATGTGGCACATATACACCATGGAATATTATACAGCAATCAAAAACAATGAGTTCGTGTCCTTTGTGAGGACATGGTTGAACCTGGCAACCATCATTCTCAGCAAACTGACACAAGAGCAGAAAATCAAACACTGCATGTTTTTACTTACAGGCAGGTGTTGAACAATGATACATGGACACAGAGAGGGGAGCATCACACACAGGTCTGTTCAGGAGACTAGGGGAGAGGCAGCAGCAGGGGAGGATAGGGAGGTTGGGGAGGGATAACATGGGGAGAAATGCCAGATATAGGTGGCGGAGGGATGGAGGCAGCAAACCACATCGCCATGTGTGTACCTATGCAACAATCCTGCATGATCTGCACATGTACCCCAGAACCTAAAGTAAAATAAAAAATATATATTAAAAAAATTTTGGTAGAGTTCAACAGCAAAGTAACCTGGTCCTAGGTTTTTCTTTGTTGGGAGGCTTTTTATTACTGATGCAGTCTTTTTTATTAATTATTGATCTGTTCAGGTTTTCTATTTCTTCCTGTTCAATCTAGGTAGATAATACGTGTACAGGATATTGACCATTTCCTCTAGGTTTTTGCATTTGTTAGTATATAGTTGTTCATGATAGTATCTAATGATCCTTTGCATTTCTGTGATATCAGTTGTCTCCTTGTTTCAGATTTCATTTATTTGGGTCTTCCCTTTTTTTGTTTCTTATGAGTCTAGCTAACAGTCTGTGGGTTTTATCTTTTTAAAAAAACAAAATTTGTTTTGCTGATTTTCTCTTTTTTTTTTTTTAGTTTCTGTTTTTAGTTTTGCTGTGATCTTCACTATTTATTTCCTTTTACTAATGTTTGATTTAATTATTCTTGCTTTTCTATTTCCTTGACGTGCATTATTAGGGCATTTATTTAAAATCTTTCTACTTTTTGTATAGGCATTTATCTCTATAAGCTTCCCTCTTAGTGCCACTGTTGTTGTATTTCATAGGCTTTGGTACATTGTGTTTAAATTTTTATTTGTTTTAAGAAAGTTTTTTATTTCCTTTAATTTCTTCATTGACCCAGTATTCATTTAGGAGCATATTATTTAATTTCCCTGTATTCCAAAATTTCTAAAGTTCCTCTTGTTAATGATTTCTGACTTATTCCATTGCTATCTGAGTAGATGCTTGATATAATGTCAATTTTAAAATAATTTTCAAGACTAGTTTGTTGGCCTAACATGTGAGCTATTCTGAAGAATGTTCCATGGGTTCACGAGAGGAATGTGTGTTCTGCAGCTGGTGGATGAAACGTTCTAAGATTTGTCTGTTAAATCTATTTGGTGTATAGCACAGTTTACGTCTGCTGTTTCTTTGTTAATTTTCTGTCTAGATGATCTGTCCAAGGCTAAAAGTGGGGTTGAAGTCCTCAATTCTTGTTGTATTGGAGTCTCTCTCTTTTGTTCTACTAGTATTTGCTTTATATAGCTAGTCCTCCAGTATTTGATGCATATGCATTTGCAATTTTTCCAGGTTCTTGCTGAATTGATCCCTTTATCATTATATAGTTATCTTATTTTTCTCTTTTCATGTTTTTTGACTCGAAGCCTATTTAGTTTGACATAAGTCTGCTACTTCTACATGCTATTGGTTTTTGTTTGCATGTAATACATTTTTTCATCTTTTCACTTTCAGTATATGGGTGTCTTTACAGGTGAAGTGAGTTTCTTATAAGGCAGCATATAGTCGAGTCTTGTGTTTTTTTTAAATCCATTCAGCCAGTCTATATTTTTTAGTTGGAGAATTTAAACTGTTTACATTCAAGGTTGCTATTAATAGGTAAGGATTTGCTCCTGTCATTTTGTTAATTTTTGGGGTTGTTTTGTATAGCTTTTGTTCCTTTCATCCTCTGTTACTGTTTATCTTTGCAATTTGGTGACTTTTTATATAGTGATGATGTTTAATTTCTTTTTCTCTTTCATTTGTGTATCTGCTTTTCCAGCAAGTTTTATATTTTAGTGTGTTTTCATGATAATGGACATTGTCCTTTCTTTTCCAAACATAGGACTCCCTAAAGCATTTCTTACAGTGCCAATCTACTGGTGATTAATTTCCCTTGCTTTTGTTTCTCTGGGAAAGACTTTATTTCTCCTTCATTTCTGAAGAATATTTTGCTGTGGATAATGTCCTTGGCTGGCCATTCTTTTCTTTCAGCACTTTGAATATATCATCTCATTTTCTCCTGGCCTGTAAGATTTCTACTGAGAAGTCCACCATTTGTCTGAAGGGCATTCGCTTATACATGACTTGATGCTTTTCTCCTCCTGTTTTTATCATTTTCCCTTTGTCTTTCAATTATGACAGTTTGACAATAATGTGTCTCACAGAGTACCTTTTAAGGTTTTTTCAGCCTCCTCTATGTGGATATATATATATATATATATATATATCTTCCAAGATTTGAGAAGATTGCAGTTATTATTTTATTAAATGGGTTTTCTATGCCTTTTTCCATATTTTCTCTTTCTGAAATTCCAAACATTTGAAAGTTTGTTTGCTTGATAGTGTTCCATATTTCACCTAAGTTTTCTTCAGTCTTTTTTATTTTTCTATTTTTCTGATTATTTCAAAAGAACTGTCTTCAAGTACAAAAATTATTTCTTTTGTTTAATTTAGTCTATTTTTGAAGTTCTTGATTGAATTTTTTATTTGATTCATTGACTTTTTCAGTTCCAGGATTTCTGACTGGTTCTTTTTTATATGTATCTCCTTATTGAATTTCTAATTCAGATCATGAATTGTTTTCCTGTTTTCTTTGTACTATATTTCTCTGTTCTCTTATATCTCACTGGGCTTTCTTAAGATCATTATTTGAATTTATTTTTGGGCATTTCATAAATTTTATTTTCTCCAGAGGTTTGGAAATGGAGAATTATTGTGTTCCTTTGGAAGTGTTCATGTTTCCTTGCTTTTTCATGTTTCTTGTGTCCTTACATTTATATCTATTCATCTGGTATGGTTCTTGCTTCTTCCAATTTTATAGAGTGGCTTCATAAAGAAAAATATTTTCTTGTAGATGTATCTATAATGTCAGTTGGCTTTGGTTCTGGGTGGGCATTGTAGTGTAGTTACTGAATGATTATTTCAGCTGTAATCAATATCAGCAGTGTCTGTGAGTTCCTGAGTTCCTGAGTAGGCTATGGTTTTTTGTGGAGCCTATAATGTGGCTTTTCTGGGGAGGGATGCACCATTTGGGCCAGTCCTCAGGCCCTTAGATCACATGTGGGGACACCAGCAGTGGTGATGGCTTTCCCCTAGTGAATCAGTCTTTGGACCCCAGATGGGGTATGTGGTGCTAGTAATGGCAACAACAAGTCAGACAGGGCAGTCCTCAGGTCCCTGAGTAGGGAATACGGGCACCAGTGGTGACTGCAGTTAGCCATGTATATTTTTATTTTGTTTTGTTTAACTCAATGATATGCTATAAGCCAAAGTTCTGGCTATTTTTTCAAAGGTAGTATAGCATTTAAGGAATTAGATGAGAAATCACCTTAAATTTGCCTTAGTGCAATCTCATCTGTCTGAACTGTCAAGAACAGGTATATTTGAGCAAATAAACATATACGTGGTCCAGAGGGGATGATTCAAGGTTTGTTCTTTGTGTGGAAAGTGGTTCAGAGCACAATATTTGAAGTCCAATAGAGCTAGCTTCAAATCATGATGTTCTTGTGTCCAAAGGCAAATTGCTAACTTCTGTGAACCTTAGTGTGCACATCTTTAAAATTGGATGCAAATAGAGCAACTTTTACAAGGCTATTGTGAGAATTAACTGAGATGACACACATAGGCCATATAATACAATGCCTGGTACAAGGGATGTGCTCTGTAAATACTAGCTGTGATATAAACAAGGTCAGATTAAATTGAGGGAGGAGACCTAAGATATTCAGATGGGTTCTTTCTGTTATTGTTTGTTTCTTGTTTTACCTTGGAGTATTATACAGAAGATGTTTCAAGGAGCATTTAGCTTCATAACCTCCAAAGATCACTTCGATTCTAAGGTACCAAGTCTTTATTTTATAATTAAATATCTCAAGCCATCATTCACCATTTCTACTGGTTGTGCAATCATCATTAATTTGTTCAGAAAGGACATCCAACAAGTGCTGAAGCTAGTGTAGAGTGATTACAGGCCAGAAAAACAAGGAGAAAAGATTGGTGAGTTGTCATTGCACGCAGGCCAGCCATTGCATAGAGCAGCCAAGGTGTTTTAAGTCATCATATTGTGCATGTACACAAAATAATGGCCAAGACATTGAATGAGATGATACATGCCAGGCTCTGAGCTTGGTATTTTGTGTGCATTATCTAGCTATCTCATAACTCTGAGATAGATACACTCATTATCACCATTGCACAGAAAGAAAAAAAAAAAGCTTAAAGAGATTTTAAAACTTACCTCAGGTTATATAGCAAGGAAGTGGCATGAACCCAGCCTATCAAAGCTCAAGTTTAACCACCCTACTACCTGTCTATTATATCTCTTTCAGCCTTTTGAAAGAATAATTAACACACTGCTTTTAAACATTTTATTTTAATCTACAAAGTGTTCCATACTGTCTTTGTGAAGTAGAAAATCAGCAAGTACTGTGAATTAAGTAATGGACTGGAAAACTAGGTTCTGATCATAATTTGGGCAGTAAATAGTGGGCAACTCATTCAAAATCTCTGTCCTGCTAATCCTCTGCTTTAAAATAAATTTATTGTTTTACATCTAAAACCCATTTCATCCCTATAAATTGACTAATTGACTAAGAGTTGGTTTCAGGGATGAAAAGTTGCATTTTCTTAACCATCACAAAATGTGTGGAGGAAAAGTTCCTTGGTATTCACCTGACTTAGTAACACAGAGCATTGTCTCATTTAAAGCTCCAAGACCTGGCATTTTCTCTTCTTCGTGGCACCTTTGCTTCTGGGATTTCACTTTCCACTTCAATATCGTCTCTCCTAGATCTTTATTATCTCTACCCAAATTTACTTTGTAACCAAAGTAAAATTAAAGGAGAAAATGTCATAATAAAATCCATCTGCTTTATCTATCCAAGGCTGGAGACTTTCTTTAAAACCAAGGACATTGTTAAATTGCTAACTACCCTGCCTAAGGGTACTAGTCCTTTGTATGCCTGAGAAACCATAGCATAATACTATTACAGGTGACCGAATCATTTGAGATTAAGAAGAAAATAAACCCATTTCCAGAGCTGGTCATGGGAAAAGAAGGGAGAGAGGAGACCATTTTAATCATCACTTGTTAACTCATTCTGCCCATGAAAATATTTTTTTTCAGATTTACAGAAAACGTTAGCTTCTAACCCTTACGCATAGAGCAAAAGAATACAAAATGACATCAGCCCAGTCATTTCATTCTCTCCAATACCAGTAGGTAGGTTTTTCACTGATAAATCATAGTTTTCAAATTCCTCTAATGGAAAATTCTTTGACTATAGCTATTGTGTACCCATTAATGTTGACAAAATTGGACTGCCTGGCCTTGTTTTTAGGTTAAAACTGATGAGCAGTCCCACTCCTTATCTTGATGATGTAAAAAAGACTAACACAATCCTCGTACAAAACTATTTTATGACTCTGACCAGGGACTACATGAAAAGCAAAAGACATCAAACATTCCCCCCAGTTTTGATAATACCAAATGATCTCCCCAAAAGGTGCTGAATAGGAGAAAGAGAAAATAGAGATGCCAGTGATACTGCACAAAATCAAATCTGAATTTCAACAGCTGCAACTTATTAGGAGCTTAGTCAGTTTAAAAAAAAAACAAAACACCCTATTATTGAGCACTTACATGTGTCGGGTGATATGAAGATAAAGAATACTGTTCTTCCCTGAAGGAGTTGACACTGTACTTATGGAAGGAGATAGTGAAATAATCAGATAATTCTAATTTAGAGTTGAGTGCTTTCCCCACCACAAGCCATCACACCCGCAACAGAGTTGGACTAATTCTAGCTTTAGGAATCAGTTCACACCAGCTCCTTGAACAGTTGGATCCATAACCAAAAACCACAAGGATGAGGGGTGAAATGTTCAGCCACCTCTATAACAATGACTCAAGCCATCAGAAGCCCACACAAGGCTGGAGCTGTATTGGAGATGCTGCTGCCAAAGCTTCCTGCTGACTCCATCTGTGTCATCAGCATTAACATCACACCTCCTCAGCATCTTGGGGCAGAGCTCACTTCTGACATTTTCACACTAGCAGCCAGTCAGATTCTGAAACTCATGTTTATGCTGCTGACATGTCATCTTCTTTTAGCCTTCTTACACCAGTCTGTCTGCCGTGCCTTTTCCCCAGCGCCTCTCTGTATGGATCACAGGCGGTAGAAAAAACAAGACAGGAAGTAATTCTAACGTCATGGAGTCCCTCCACAGGAGATGAGCAATTTGGGGGGAAATATTAGTGTTCTGAGTGTCCTCATCCCATCCTCTCCTGCTTTCATATTTCTGGTCCCACTGATCCAAGCATCTTATTCCTCCTCACTCTTTGCCCTGATGCAGAGAAACTGGTTTTGCTGCTCTTCTTAAGGACACTTCAGCCTTTGCTTTCAATCAGCCAACTCTTCATTCAAGAGATCACTCTTTTGCTTCCTTGTGTCTGTCACAATTTTCTTCTCAGGATAATCACCTCAGGTCCATAAGAGGCTGCTCCAGACACTCTGCAATGAATATGCTAATGTTTTCCTGTTTTTAAATTCTGTGATAAAAAAAAAACCCTCAAGTTAATATTATTTCAATTTAAGTTACATTTACCATGTATTTACTACTTTCCTGACTTTTTCTTGTACCTTAGACCTTCTATCTACAATTTTCCTTCTGCATGAAAAACACGTTAGAATTTCCTCTAAAGAAAATGTGCTGATGACAAACTCAGTTTTTGTTTATTTAAAAATAACTTTATTTATTTTTATTTTGAAATATGCTTTCCCTGAGAGTGGAATTCTTGGTTGGCAATTACATCAAATTGAGAATAATCCACTCTCTTCTGTCTTCTATTGTTAATACCAAGAAGTCAACCTGAGACTCTTATTCTTTTAAAGATAATATATCTTTCTTCTCTGGCTGCTTTTAAGATTTTTCTCTTTGTCTCTGGTGTTGTACAGTTTTCCTATGATGTGTCTAGGTATAGATATCTTTTTATTTATGCAGTTGGGGACAAATTCTGAAAGACCTATAATACTAGTTATGACATTTTTATTTCTAGGGGTTTTCTGTTTGGTTCTTTCATCAAATTTGTGACATCATTTTTATAGTATCCTATTACTTGAAGTCATTTTCAAACTTGCCTTCTATTTTTCTAAGCATATTTCACATGGTTGTTTTACAGGCTTTCTCCAATATTCCAATAACTGAAACATTTGCAAGACTTTTTCATTTTGTTTTTTGTTTGTTTTTATTGGTTCTTATGCATGTCAATTTGTTTTCCTATAGGCTTGGTTATTTTTAGCAGTGTTATGACCTTTCTACTTGAAAAGAAAAATGCAGGAATGATCTCAGGCTTTCTTCATAGAATACTTGGATTTTCTTCTGTCAGGTGCCCAAAAGAACCATCAATCGAGAACCACCTTGTTTTGTCTTTTATCAGATTTCTCACCTTGTTTGAAACCTGGAGTTTTACCTCTGTAATCCTCTTCTTACATCAAAACAATAGTTTAAAAGTGAAAGAATACCCTCAGAAGAAAATAAGCTTCCATGGTCAACTTTCCTTTCAAGAGTTCTGGTTTCTCTTTAGCTTCTCTAGTCAGTTCCTTAATGTTTCAAGAATTTTTTATAGGTAGTTCTGTATAATCTAGAAACAAAAACCTTTGAGTGTGATGAGACTGTGCATTATTCAACATTACTAGGTTCATACAACTTTAAGGATATTTTAAAATACAACCAATTGAATTTAATTTTCTACATAGTTTTAGCTGACTTCTAGCCCCAGTTTATGAGGACTTTCTCCAGATCTGATAAAATATGATTTAAGGTAATGAATGGTGGAAAATGAGAGCATTTGTACCATTTGTAGTTGTGTGCAACCAAATACTATAAGGCACATATATGCATATAATTCAAGAGCATTTTGTCTTGTAAATTTGACTCTAATTCTTTATTTTTAATGTCTCCAAGATATCTTATTATACAGCTAAATTATACTTACTTATTACTAATCATTGACCATTATGTTTTCCAGTTTTTCACCATAATAACTAATACCATGTTGTATTTGTTAGTATATGACTCTCTGTGAGAATCTGCAATACTTTGTAGTGAAATTAGTTGATCAAAGAGTATAAGCATAAATGGTTCTTGACAAGTACTGCCAAATTACCCTTCAATAAATATATACTCTCCAGCCACAAGACCTGAGTTTTGTTTTAACGATGCTAACATTGATTGTTGTCACGAAAAAGATACATACAGTTGCCTAATGGAAAAGTAAAAATAAAAGTAAATTTCAAAAGAGGGTGAAAGGATATTAGATTGTTCTAATTCTAATCTCTTTTATGATCATGACAAAATTTTTGTCTAAGCTTATTGGTCATTCATATTTCACTCATAAATTATCAGTTCTCTGCTATTTCTAAATTTAAACATATATCATGTTTCTATTAACTTATTACAATACTTTACAAATTACATATATTGACTCAGTGCTTTTAACATATTTACAAATATTTTTATACTTTGCCTTGTAGGTTGATTTACAATACTTTATTACATATATAAGTTTGTAGTCAAGCATTCTAATTTTTTTCTGTATGGTTTCAATAATGATGATTGATTGACAGGACATCCATTTGTATAATTTATTACATCAATAATTTTTGAAGACCTAGGATAGCCAAAAGACTCTTGAAAAAGAACAAAGTTAGAAGGCTTTCACTTCTTAAACATCAAAGGTTACTACAAAGCTGTAGTGATCAAGACAGTGTGGTATTAACATAAGGATAAACAGATTGATCAATGCAATAAAATTTAAAACCCAAAAATAAACCCTTATAGTTGTGGTCAGTTGATTTTAGACAAGGGATCCAATACAATTCAATAGGGAAAACAATAGTCCATAGTCTTCTTAACACGTAGTGCTGGAAAAAATAAATGTCTACCTGTAAAAGAATGAATTTGGTCCCCTTCCTCAAGTCATACACAAAATTAGTTCAAAATGAATGTAAGAGTTGAAACTATGTAATTCTTAGAAAAAAAAAAAAAAAAACGTAGAAGTAAATCTTCATGACCTTGGCTTAGGCAATGATATTTTTTAGGCATAACACTGTCAAAGTTACCAACAGAAAAAGAAATAAACAGGTAAGATAGACATCATCAAAATTACAAACTTTCATGTTGCAAGTGAAACCATCAGGAAAATTAAAAGACATCCCACAGAATGAGAGAGAATATTGCAAATCATATGTCTGATAAAGGATGAGTATCTAGAATAAGGAAACTTAAAGCTCAATAATAAAAGATGAGTAATCTAATTGAAAAGCTGGCAAAGCATGTGAATAGGCATTTCTCCAAAGAAGATAAACAAATTGTCAATAAATATCTAAAAAGATGTTCAATGTCATTAGTCATTAAGAAATGTAAATCAAAACCATACAACTACACACCCACTAGGATGGTTATAATCAGAAAGACAAATAAAAATGTGAATGAAATTGGAACCCTCATCCACTGCTGAGGAGAATTAAAATGAGGCAGACGCTTTGGTCTGGAAATCCTTCAATATGTTAAACATAGAGTTACCATATGACCAAGCAATTCCGCTTCTAGATATATACCCAAGAGAAATGAAAACATATGTCCACACAATGACATATTCACAGCAGCATAACCAAAGAGTAGAAACAACCCGCATGTCCATCAACTGATGAATAGTAAACAAAATGTAGTATATCCAAAGAATAAAATATAATTTGAGAAAATACTGATACATGCTGCAACATAGATAAACTTTAAAACCGTCATGCTAAATAAAAGACTCCAGACACACACACACAAAATATAATATGCTCAGAAGAGGCAAATACAGAGATGCAAAGTACATTAGCAGTTTCCAGGAGACAGAGGGAGGTAGAAATGGGAAGTGATAATAAATGAACTTGTTTCTTTTTGGGGTGGTGAAAAAGTTTAAAATTAAAATGTGGTAATGGTTGTATAATTCTGTAAATATACAAAAAACTAGGTTGAGTCTATACTTTAAATAGGTAAATGGTATGTGTGTGAACTACATCTCCACACTGTTAAAATAAATGCTGGAAAGTAATTTGATAAAATTCTAAATTTATTTATGATAGAAACGAAACTTTGCAAAGTGGAATTTAATAATTGTTTAGCACAATAGGGAATATCAAACTAATATTATATTTTAGCATTTTTATAGTAAAATACTGGAGGCACCCTCATTAAATGAATAAAGCAGTGTACTAATATTTAACATATTTTTGGAATATTGAAACGATGCAATAAAACAAGAAAAAGAAATGACATTTTCAATATTCACAAGAGATATTTTCTAATATAAAATTCAATAACTTAAAGAATAACTGTAAATTATACACATGTTCATCCAAACAAAAAACTGAAGGGAATATTCCTCAACTCATTTTATAAGGCCAGTATTATCCTTACACCAAGACAAAACAAAGACATTACAAGAAAAGAAAATTATGTTACAAAATATCTCACCAACAATTTACCAAAATCCTTAACAAAATATTAAGAAATCAAAAACAGCAGTATATTTTTAAAAATCATCATAATAGATTTATCTCAGAAATGCAAGGTCGGTTCAACATTGAAATATAAAATAATGTAATTTATGATATTAACAGAATAAAATGCATATCTAAATATAGGTACAAAGATCACTTAACCAAATTCAACATGCATTCATGATTAAAAAAAAAAACCTCCCAATAAACTAAAAATAGAAAGAGACTTCCTTAGCCTTATAAAAGGCATCTACCAAGAAAACCTGCATAGCATGACTCTTAATGATGAAGAGATTGAATGCTCCCCTAAGTTTGGGAGCAAGGCAAGGATGTCTTCTCTCATCACTTCTACTCAACATCATACTGAAGGTCCCAGTCAATGCAATAATGCAGAAAAATAAATAAAAGATATGCAAATTGAAAGGAAGAAACAAAACTGCCTCTATTCATGGACAATATGAAAGAACTACTAGAATTAATATGTTAGTGTAGCAAGGTTGCAAGTCAATATACAAAAAAATCAATTTTATTTCTACATACCAGTAATGAATACTTTGAAACTGAATATTTTCAAAATATAATTTATAAAAGCACCAAAAATAAATATTATACTATACTTAAGTATGGGTGTTTTAAAAAACACATATATATATGTGCTTACTCTGTATGCTGAAAACTTGAAAACACTGTGAAAGAAGACCTAAACAAATGAAGGTGTATACCATGTTCATGGATTAGAAGACTTAATCTTGTTAAGATTTCAATTATCCTCAATTATCTATGTATCTAAAATACTTCAATACACTTCTAGGACATCTTTCCTTTTCACTGCTCAGAGAGAATGTGAAGTGTAGAGATTCTTAATCTTTTTTTGAATTAAATATTCTTCAGAAGAAAGTTTTAAAACAAAAAGGAAGCAGAGAGGGTACCTTAATGCAAGACAACATGAGCAAAGGGAAATAGGTCTCTATGGTTCCTATTACTAAGAAATATTAGAGCTGCATCCCTAGAAATCGCCTTGCCCAAGATTCTGTATTACAAACAAAGAACTTGAGACACAGAGAGCTGATGCAGCTTGTTAAAACTCATACAGCCTCACAATTTTTGGCATGTCCTGGCATAAGATAATTCACCTGAACACATGTCCAATTACTTTTCCCCAAATACTACATTATATATAGGTAAAGAGTGATTTCTACCTGCCTAAAGTACTTTGCATTTTGTGACCATGAACCTTGTTTGTCACTCTGCAGCACTTGCATACAGTAGGAAAGCAAAAAAAAAAAAAAAAATGTGATAATTTCCACTCAAAATGCACAATAAATTGGTCTATGGTGATGAACTGACATTCATGTATTCTGAGATAAGGTTAGTGGACTTCATTTGCAGTCTGTATGGCCCAGGATTCTCTGGATAATCTGGAACAAAGAAGTTACCTGGAACTAAAAAACTCCTTTACTTCACCAATGGCAAGGATGCAAAGGAAAAAAATTCAAAATCACTGCCACCAAAGCATGTGTCAGAGAAATCAAATTTGGTTTTTCTTACTGTCTAAGACTTAAGGCTGAAGACAACTAAAGAACCAAGCTGCGGCCTTCTTCCCCTCCTCCCCCACTCCGCCTCCTCCCCCTCCTCCTCCTCCTCCCCTTCACCCCCTTCCCCCTCCTTCTCCTCCCCTTCTCCTCCTCCTCCTCCTCCTCCTCCTCCTTCTTCTTCTTCTTCGTCATCGTCTTTGTCTTCTTCTTCTTCTTTCTTCTATTCTTATTCTTGAGGCTGAGTTTTGTTGTTGTCACCCAGGCTGGAGTGCAATGGTTCAATCTCAGCTCACTGGCCTCAGCCTCCCAAGTAGCTGGGATTACAGGTGCCTTCCACCACACACAGTTAATTTTTGTATTTTTAGTAGAGATGAGGTTTCTCCATGTTGCCCAGGCTGGTCTCAAACTCCTGACCTCAAGTGATCCACCTGCCTCGGCCTCCCAAAGTGCTAGGATTACAGGTGTGAGTTATTGCACTTGGCCCCTGCATTTCACTTCTTAATTCAGGGAAGTGTCACTCTCAAGGCTACTAAAAAGTACCAATTCCAAGGACTACCCATACTACAAACTGGTGCCTCTATTCAGCCCTGCGAATATGAGAAGAAAGCTTGATGAAAAACATTGAGTAGGACATTGCAGGGCTTGTGAAGAAGAGCTATTCCTTGCCTCATCTGAGGGAACTTCTCTTGCCCCATAACTGAGAACAAATCACTTTATAAAATTTGAGGGTATCAGCAAGATGGAGAGGCTGATATTTCATTCTGTGGCTGGAACTAGACATGAGTTGAGAAGATTAAGAGCTATAGTCTCCCCAGAACTGACACAGCAAGGTAAGAGGGCCATATAGAAGTGAAGTGTGATGCCACCTCCTGGAAATCAGCAGGAAGATACAGCCAAATCTTATAAGACGTTACCAATGACTAAGGAAGCTACTACTCTATGGAAGAGTTCCTTGTCTGCAAGCCATGTTTAGCAATTATCCATGTACTTGGAGTTCATGGACAATGAGCAAGAGCAGCCATCATGACCATCCAAGGGCAAGACTGCAACATGGCTCAGTCACGAACAAAGTTTCCATTTTTCTTTTTTTCCTTTCACCTGTCCTAACATCTAAGAAATTACTTGCAGGAAGGAGAACTGTGTAGAACTCTCTGAGAGCCAGTCCACACAACACGGATCCTCGCTCCAAGACAGTAAAGCCCCAGTATTGGTGGAGGAGAGAAGAACTGCTTTGAATATAATGTGAGATGAAAGTTTTACGTTGAAAGTACTGGATCTCAGAAACCAATATAAAACTGCCTAAATAACTAACAGCAATAGAAGTTATACAACCATGCCAAGCTATCATTAAGTGAGCCACTATCCGAGATGAAAAGTGAATTCAACATGACGTGGGAGCAGAGATAAAGAAGTAAATTTTTTAAACTTTATATATCCAACAAAATGCAATTCACCAATAAATTAGTTACATATATTAAAGTTTTATATACATATATCTCCCAAAAAAGATTCTAAGTTTAAACTTCCCCTAGTTTCTCCCCACCTACTTGGTTTGTAAGCCAAAATTGACCAGGGAAAGAAATTAGGTTCCTAAAACTCCTACACTGATCACAACCTTCTCCATGACTAATTTCATATAAAACTTCTCATCCTGCTCCTAACCACGCGAGTTTTGTGCCTTTGACTCACCTTTCCATTTACAACTTCAATTAGCTCTTAGACTCAACATTTGGCGCAACTTCCCTGGACATGACCTTTTGATTCTCCTTTCAAATATGATTCACATTTTCCTTCCAGTTCCATAGCCTTCAATCATCCTGGGTCAATGGCTCACCTGATTTAACTTGACATCTGGGCTTGCAGGCTGCCAAAGCTCCCATTTGTGTTTTTCATCTAGACTAGGCCTAAGGAGTCATACCATGCAAGAACATAAAGAAGGCTATTGCATCAGAGGGACAGTCTTTTGTGTGTGTGTGTCTTAGATCCTAAGTTAGTAAGTTCGATGTTGTCTCCAGCCAATACCCAGATCTTCCCATATTTAGGAGTCATTGTTTGGAAAGTATCAAACAAGGTTAGCCTCATTAGCACCTAGTACCATCCAGCATTGAGATAGTTAACCAGAAACATGTTCTAGCAGAAACCTAAGGTTTAATAGTTAAACAAAAGGCCATTTAAAATGAGAATATGTGGATGGGAACTTATAAAAAAGTACTATAGCTTATAATTTTAACTAAAGCAAATAGAAATGTAAATTTATTTACCAATCTTATGATAATAAGGCCACAACTTTTTCTTTGAATCTTCTGATCAGAATTCTGCTTAGTTCTTACTGTATAAACAATACACTTTTAAGCATCACCCATGATCTCTGGTTTTTGTTTCTTTAAAGTGAGGCCAGAACTTCAAGTCATTTATAAAGAAAACCACATAGGGGGAAAAAAAAGTTAAGTGCAGAATTCAAGATTTTTTGGTCAACATTTTTGTAGTGGTCCCGTAACTATAAAATCAATAGCAGCTTTGTAAAGTAATCCATCTTTATTGAGTCATTCAAAAATATTTCAAGTTTGTAAATAAATAGCAAACATCTTTTCAGAATCATTCTATTGCTTTATATAATATCAAATTAAATTTTACAATTATAATTTCAAGTGCAACTAGAATAAACAGCTTTTGGAAAAAACTCAACTGGCTCTCTCAGTAAGCATACAATTTTTTTCTGAGCAGAATTGTACAGGCTTACTAGAAAGTAGCCTGCTAGTTATAAGTGCTTACTCTGCTAAGGACATTAATTAGAATGTCTTAGAGGGAATGAAGAACATTCATTAATCTAGCAAGTCAATTAAACAGAGGCATGTTAAAAGAGTTTCTGCTATACACAATAATATTAATAATGATCATCTATAACATGCTTTATTGTTTACAGCATTCTATCACACACATTACCAGGTACACACAAGCCACTCTTTGTAAATCCCCTTTTTTCCAGGCATTTAATAAGTGTAATAAACTAAAAGTAAATCAAACGATGAACAGTTATGTGTGTAGTTATTTTCTATTCTTTTTACTTCACTTTAATTGAAGTTGCTTTAATAGATTTGATCTTTCTCCAATCTCCTTAAATCTTCCCCATTACAACAACTTAGACAATTTAAGATTTCTAGTAAATATTTAAAAAATGAGAAATATTGACACTGAAAAATAAATCAGTAAAAGTGTTGATATGTTAAGAATTATGATACTTCTATAGAATTATATATTTAACATCTTAAAATAAGGGAAAGCTTCATGAAAGATGAACTTCATATTAAATTTTGGGTAAAATAATGGTCATTGGAGTTAGACTTTAAGAATGGATATAATTTTAATAACTGAGGAAATGAGTGGGTAAAGAAAGGCATGTCCTCATATAGTATGTTTTAAAGTAGAGAGCATGCAACAGAATACTAGCAAACCAAATCCAGCAGCACATCAAAAATCTAATCCACCAAGATCAAGTAGGCTTTATCCCTGGAATGCAAGGTTGGTTCAACATATACAAATCAATAAATGCAATTCACCACATAAACAGAACTAAAAACAAAAATCACATGATCATCCCAATAGATGAAGAAAAGGCTTACAATAAAATTCAGCATCCCTTCATATTAAAAACCCTCAACAAACTAGGCATTAAAGAAGCATACTTCAAAATAGTAAGAGCCATCTATGAAAAACCCACAGACGGCATCATACTGAATGGGCAAAAGCTGGAAGCATTCCCCTTGAAAACTGGAACAAGACAAGCAGGTTCTCTCTCACCACTCCTATTCAACATAATAATGAAGGTCCTAGCCAGAGAAATCAGTCTAGGGAAATAAATAAAAGGCATCCAAACAGGAAGAGAGGAAGTCAAGCTATCCCTGTTTGCAGATGATAGGATTCTCTATCTGGAAAACCTCATAGTCTCTGCTCAAAAGCTCTTTGATCTGATAAACAACTTAAGTAAAGTTTCAGCATACAAAATCAATGTACAAAAATCAGTAGTATTTCTATACACCAACAATATCCAAGCTAAGAGCCAAATCAAGAACTCAGTTTTCTTCACAACAGCCACAAAAATAACAAAATGCCTAGGAATACAGATAGCCAAGGAGGTAAAAGATCTCTACAAGAGGAATTATAAAACACTGCTCAAAGAAATCAGAGATTACACAAACAAATGGAAAAACATTCCATGCTCATGGATAGGAAGAATCAATATTGCTAAAATGGCCATACTGCCCAAAGCAATTTACAGATTCAGTACTATTCCTATCAAACCGCCAATGACATTCATCACAGAATTAGAAAAAAAAAACTGCTGTAAAGTTTATATGAAACAAAAACAAATCGTGAATGGCCAAGGCAATCCTGAGCAAAAAAACAAAAAACAAAAAAACAAAGCTGGAAACATCACATTACCCAATTTCAAACTATATTATAAGGCTACAGTCACCAAAACAGCATGGTACTGGTTAAAACACACACAAACACACAAACACACACACACCAATGGAATAGAATAGAGATCTGGGAAATAATGCTGCACATCTATAACCATCTGATCCAAGACAAAATTAATAAAAAACAAGCAATGGGAAAAGGACTCCCTATTCAATAAATTCTCCTGGGATAACTGGCTAGTCATCTGCAGAAGATTGAAACTGGACACCTTCCTTATACCATATATAAAAAACAACTCAAGATGGATTAAAGGGTTAAATGTAATACCTAAAACTATAAAAACTCCAGACAATAACTTAGTAAATATCATTCTGAACATAGGGCCTGGCCAAGATTTCATGTCCAAGGCACCAAAAGCAATTGAAACAAAAACAAAATTGACAAATGGGACCTAATTAAACTAAAGACCTCCTGCCCAGAAAAAAATAAATAAATAAAAATAAAAACTATCCACAGATAAACAGACAACTTACAGAATGAGAGAAAAAATTTACAAACGCTGCATCCAACAAAGTTCTAATATCCAGACTCTATAAGGAACTTAAAGATTTATAAGCAAAAAACAGTCCTGTGTGAAAGTGGACAAAGGACATGAAGAGACACTTTTCTAAAGAAGGCATACACATGGCCAACAAGCATATGAAAAAATATCCAACATCACTAATTATTAGAAAAATGCAAATCAAAACCACAATGAGATACCATCTCACACCAGCCAGAATGGCAATTATTAAAAAGTCAAAAATTAACAGATGCCGATAAGGTTGCAGACAAAAAAGAACACTGAATACACTGCTGGTGGGAATGTAAATCAGTTCAGCCATTGTGGAAAGCCGTTTGGCAATTTCTCAAAGAACTTAAAACACAATTACCATTTAACCTAGCAGCCCCATTGTCGGGTTCATATCCAAAGAAATAGAAATCATTCTACCATAAAGTCACATGAACTCACATGTTCATCACAGCACTATTTGCAATAGCAAAGACATGGAAACATCCTAATTGCCCATCAATGGTGGACTGGATAAAGCATATGTGGTTCATATACACTGTAGAATACTGTGCAGCCATAAAAAAGAACAAGATCATGTCCTCTGCAGCAAAATCAGTGGAGCTGGAGGCCATTATCCTAAGCAAACTAACACAGGAACAGAAAACTAAATACCACATGTTCCCGCTTACAAATGGGAGCTACACACTGAGTACATATGGATACAAAGAAGGGAACAACAGACACCAGGGCTGCTTGAGGGTGGAGGATGGGAGGAAGGTGAGGATGGAAAAACTGCCTATGGAGTACTATGCTGATTGCCTGCATGGCAAAATAATGTGTGCACCAAACCCTCACAACATGCAATTTACCCATATAACAAACCTACATGTGTACCCCTAAACCCAAACCAAAAGTGAAAAAAAAGAGAGGAGAAAAAAAATTTAAAAATTAAATGAGTATGTGCTGAGGCAGTGAGAGGAAACTCACAAGCACTGATTCAGAACCCTGCTTTAGAGCAAAACTCCAACAGTCCCAGATTGAGTCAATGAGACCCAAAAGGCCCATTCCTGACAGACCGTTGAGTAACTCTCTCCAGAAGCCACCAACGTAGATTTTATTGAGTTTAGATTTTCTGAAGCAAACTGAGAGAGATTTATCTTTTCTGGGTCTGGTGGTTTTAAGTTTTTGAAACCATAGCCTTCAAGACAGGAAAACGGAATCGTCAGTCAGAGGGGACCACCCATGCAAAAGCATGAAGCCTCTATCCCGGCCATTTATTCTGATCGTGTCTTTGGGTGTGAGACAATTGTTTGGGATGAAAACTTGGGATTCCACAGCAAGTGTAATATAATATTGACATTATTGGGAAGGAAAGTTTGCTTTCCTAGTGATCAGGCTTTCCACTAATCAAAGGGGTGATATGACCAAGCAGTATAACATGGGGTTTCTTTTGGCAAAATTTCTCAGTGGGCTATGTAGATGCAATGTCTTTCTCTTCATAGGAAATTTTAGAATTTAGTTGACTGTAAAATATGAACTCTAAATTTAATAAACAGGGTGGCACTTGGTGCCAAGGATCAAATATTTACTGGTAAAACATACAGTGATGAAAAGGATTTTCAAACAGGCAATAAATCATATGGTCTGAGCTCTGTATTAAATATTATTTTTACCAGGGAAAAAATAAAACTCAACTCAAGAAAAAAAAATTAACCTTAACCCATTGTTGAGGCTCCCTGGGGCTGAACTTATCAAGAATCAGTAAATATTCCTTTGAAAAACCATGGTAAATAGCAAGATTTTATTTACTCTTTGAAATGATTCATTTCTTTAGTGAAATAAAGAATGCTAACATCTCATCTTCCCTGTGGAAGGCAGCCATGGTTGAGTCTTCCTTCCACAGGCCTCTCCCATCCACCCTTCCCTATTTTACCCACCTCGTCTACTTTCAAGAGTCCAACTGTACAATAGTTAAGAGCACATGCCCTACCTCAAGTCTGTCTGGGTTCAAACTCTAATTGCCAATTCCTAGCTAGGAAGTGTTACTTAACCTTTCTGTTCTTCAATTTACTTATCCACAAAAGCAATATATTAATAGTACTACACTATAAGTTTCTGTAAGAATTAAATGATTAAATGAGTTAATATGTGCCTAAAAGCACTTAGAACAATCTAGAAAATAGTAAATATTTTATGTTATTGTCCTTTATTCTCCTTTTTAATTATCCAAATATTTTCCATCTTTCGAAACCCAATTTAATTCCTTAATGAGCTTTCTTTGGACAATGCAAGCCTTCTCTAAATATGCACATGCTTTTAGGCCTGCATCTATCTTTTTTGATATCTAATTGCATCTTATGCACTATCCCAAATTGGTTTACAATTTTCCTTATAGATCAATCTCCTAAATAGGGGACAGGGAATAATTTTTTTTAACTTTGTTTCATCTGGATATGCCTTAGAAAAAGGATGATACCAATAGTAGCACCCACAAATTTTGCATTTATGGAAAGCATACTACGTGCATTCTGCAGAAAACTGAGCACACAGTTTTCCCCCATCCTCCATCATGCACAGTGAGAGAGGTGGGTGCAAGGTATAAATCATGTTTCCTGTGTGTTGGCTGACACTTGGTTTGAGTAGGTCTGCTCTTGATAAACCATTACTTAAGATCGATGGTTGGATGGACGAATGGATTCACATAGAACTTGGGGAAAACATCCTGAAGAACAAAAGAGAAGAGTTTGCCTCTGGAAATGATTTACTATGGAAAGCAGGAGTACATTTTAGAATATATCTGCTTCACATTATCTGTAAGGCGCAGGAAAAGACTATGAAAAAAGAATGAGTTGAGATAAAAATCCAACAGGCAAGATGTTGGTTAGGAATATTGAGTCAAGACAATCACTGTAGTTGGAAAGCATAAGAGAAAAGAAGGCAACAGAGGCACAGAGAGGGAAACAGAGAGAGGAGGATAGAGAAAGAGAGAGAAACTGATACTGTAATACTGCTCCACGTTGTAATTCTATTTCCTTTAAACACAGCATCCATGGAGAGCTGCTAAGTGCTTTTCTGAAGTCTGAGACTTGTGTTCCTAATTAGACTCATTTATGTACAACATTAAGAACATGCAACTGGTGGAGGCAATAGGAAGAAATGTGGGAGCAGTCGAAGGTCAATGCTTTGCCTGGGTTAATAAAGATAATAGTGGCTGAGTGCAATGTTCTCCACTTTCTTTATCATCATGAAGACAAGAGACACTACTCAGCACAATATAAAATCATAGGTCATGATCAAGATCATTTGAGATACATCCCTGCTTCAGGATAGGGAGGCATTCTTTTAAATCACATGATTTTAAAATAGGTCCCCAGAGGGGTAGATTCTAGTGTTATAAATAGGTTCTGCAAATGAACTATTCTGCCAATCGTATTTCTACCTGAAATCCTATATACTGCGAAGGGGATTCCCAATGAGTGAAAGTAAGATACAGATTGGTGAGGAGATCTCACGTGAAACTCAATGCATGGAAAGTTGTAAGACCTGAATTTTAGTTCCATCCTTTTCTGTTAATTTCTTCAGCAATTCTGCCCTGGTCACCAGATTTCTGATGGTTGCTTTCTGGAGCATGAAAATAACAAGCACAAGCCTTAGGTCCCAAAATAAAAGTGGGAACCACTAACCATTCACCAGGACTTTATAAGGTACAAAGCACCATGATATACATTATTCCTCCTATAGACAATAGATTTGAACAGTAAATACTTAAAAGATAAGTTTTTAAATTAACTATGGAATTTCAAGTGAGGATAGAAATATTCAAATATGCTAGTTTGCCTTCCCACTCAGCCCCACTTCCCACAGCCCACCTAAATCCTCTTGCAAACTAAACTCCTATAAATGTTCAACCTTCTAACTTGATTTCAGAGTTTCCTGGTTTCTTTTATGTATCCTGCATAAATACCCGTTTATTTCTGTTTGTCCATATCAATACACAGTGCAAACGGTTTTCTCTCAGAGAACAGTACTCTGTGGTCTCGTAATGACAACTGAAGTCTACACAGCCTGTGGCTGAAAACAATGATCATGATGATGATTAACTCTATGTTGAAAATGGTAATAGTGATGGACTCCTACCATGAATCCAATGGAAGGCAGCTCTAAGGCTGCCTTTGTGGACTGAGTTTCCAATCTTCCATGAGGTTCCACTTAAACACATAACAAATGCACAAAAAGCCTCAGCAATTGCCAAATTATATTATTTTAAATAGAAAACCAAATCTGCAAGCCTTAGGCAAAAGTTTTCACAAAGCGCATTGGGAATGCCAGCTAAGAGGATGGTAGAAGTTTTGATTAGGAGTTTGCCCACATCTTAAATAAATAAATAGCAACCCTCCTTACCACCCAGAATGGTTTTTCTTTGAATGGAATTATTCCTCAGTGGAAAGACAAACACTGAAATTTGCAGCAGAGGTTTTCTCTGCCTCGAGATTAAACTTGAGAAATGAACCTGAAAAAGGAAGAGGCAGAGGAAGAAATAGCTCCTTGCTGGCCATTGCCTGTTCTTGGTCTACACACCCACAATTAACATTCCCCATGCTCTTCGCTCAGCCTGGGATGTTCCTCCTGCCACCACTTTGCCTCCTAGTAAATCCCTCACGGACCCGCAAAGATAGCTTTTCTATGAAGCCTGTACCAGTGCCCTCATCATTGTCCTTCTCTCATTGCCTGTGTGTCTGGCTCTATTATAGCTCATCTCAGGAGGCAAGGTCACTCATCCTGGAGTCAGGATACCAGGCTTCCAATCTAGGCTACCCCTTTCTTGGGCAGGTTACTTAACTTCTGGGCCTCATTTGTAAAATTGGAATAATAACTGCCTTTTTAGGGTCTAATGAAAAATAGTCTGTGTCCAGGGCTTTATGCAGTACATGGGACAAAGTCACCAAGCAATAAATTCCTTGCTTTTACCACATTTTTTCATTTCTGTATTTGGATAGATTTTGTCATCTGTGTATCCATAGTACCTAGCAGGGTACCTAGCACAGTGCAGGCATTTAAAAAATTTTTTTCATTTAACAAATAAAAGAATATGTACAGTGCTTCATACTTTTAGAAGGACTTCCATATTTATGGTTTCATGAACTCCTCATACTAACCCTCAGAGAGAGGCAAACTAAGCCCAGGACCCCTTCCTTGGAAGATATGCTCTTCTATAGCACCATGGACATCTGCTGGGCTGCCAGTCAGGGGACACCTTTCTCCTGAGTGCAAGGTAGAGCACATGTCCAGACTGAGCCAAATAAATAATTTCCACCAAGGTTGCACTTTGAAGAAGAAAATCCAAGGGACTAAAACCTGCTGGAGCTACTTTAGTCAATAGTAGCATTGCTGGAAAGCTTTACCAACTGCTGGTACTGAAATTCCAGCAACTGCCTTATCCCGCCCTTCCTGAGGTCTGGTTGTTGAGTGCCTCCTCTGAGTCTGAATGGCACTAGATCCTGCCAGCAAATGTCTTTCTTTATAAACCCAAGCTCAGTTTCTGATGCTTAGAAGCAAAGAGCCCTAAAAATGAAATTAATATCTCCAGTTTACACCTAAGAAAACTAAAGCTCTATGTAGAGTTGAAATCATTCATGTAAAGTCCAAAACATACAGAACTTAGTAATGTATTTTTTAGAAACACATATATAGGTAATAAGATTCTAACAAAAACAAAGGAGATGAAAAATATAAAAGGCATAGGAGAATGCTTATACTTAGGGGCAAGGAAAGAGAAAATGGTCAGGAGAATCAGATAAAAGTCATTGAAGACTCTTGTAATGTTCCCTTAAGCTAGAGGATGAGGTGAAATGTGATGTGTTGTATTAATGTTGTATCTGTCCATGAATATATTAATATATTTCATGTATAGAATATCTCACAATAAAATGATTTTTTTTATCAATGAAATCTAAGGCCCAAGGAGGTTAAATGATACATAAAAAGCGGACTGGCAAATCATGGCTAGAACCCAGACTTCCAGTACTTTCTCCACTGTGTCTTAATTTATTGTAACTATGAGCTGCTACTTCCATAGTATGGAAAATGGGAACTAGCACATGGGACCTTTTCAACTGAATTTAGAATGAAAAGTTGCTGCGGATTAATAGCTGATCTATGGTATTAGAAAGGCTTAAAATGGGCTTTCCATTCCTCGAGAAAATCAGAGTCTTGGAGAAAACCTCAAAGACCACTTGGTTCAACCCCCGGACAACGTCCTCTCCCTCACTGACGGTGGGCCTGCAGTGAGTGGGCACCTCCATGCCCATGAGCCTTCTGCGGCTATACTGGTGATCACAAGCTACGTGTACCTCAGCCCTGGCTGTTCCTAAGATCAGTAAGAGTCATTCTGGTAGCATATCAGTGGTTTCCTCCCTCTATCTGTTGTCCAAGTGCCTGGACATAAATAGGAAGTGTTGTCAAGAGCATTGTCTATTCCCTTTGTGTGGAGCAAGACTGGGCCATCTACCAATTCCTGGCCCCGCCTTAGTCAGTGGAGACAAAATCCCAGGGTCAACACTGCAGCCACAGTCTGAGGTCACCAGGGCCCCTGACTCCTTCTTCCTGAGTTTGGACCATCTTCCTGGGTTCCTGGCGTTCGATTGAGTTTCTAATTTAAAATTTTGAATTCTCGCCTGACAGAAGAGACACAGTTCAGAAACCTTGAAATGATCTTGGATCAGATCCATCAGACGTGCTAACTTTCACATAATTTTGCCTCAGACCTCTTGGACTGGTCCCATTAGGCCTGAGCTGATGCCCCATCAGCCTCAGAAGGAGCCCTTTTCTCTGCAGAGTTTCCCAGTCTCCAAGTACTGGGCACTTATTGAGTTTTTGCCCCCCTGTTAAACATGTACAAATGCAACTAATTATATAATCTGGCCCACATTTCTCTATTTTCTCCACTAAAATATCAAAATTGATTTATCCCAAACATTCCCTAAGTTCCAGATTTATGTTGTCTAACAATTTTCCTAATTTACCAGTCAAATAACTATCAAAATGATAGCAGCTCACAGTTACATTAATTGCTCCTAGTGAGCCCATTCTTGGTCCCAGTGCCAGGAACTTCTTTTCTGATTATTTGAGAATCACACATTTAATAATCTGTTTTAAAGTGTCCTAGGCCAGGTGCGGTGGCTCATGCCTGTAATCCCAGCACTTTGGGAGGCTGAAGTGGGTGGATCACAAGGTTAGGAGTTCAAGACCAGCCTGACCAACATAGTGAAACCCTATCTTTACTAAAAATACAAAAATTAGCCAGGTGTGGTGGTGTGTGCCTGTAATCCCAGCTACTGAGGAGGCTGAGGCAGGAGAACCACTCCGGAAGGCAGAGGTTGCCGTGAGCTGAGATCATGCCACTGCACTCCAGCCTGGGTGACAGAGCAAGGCTCCAGCTCACAAAAAAAAAAAAGAAAAAAAACTGTCTTAGATGTCAATGCCAAATTTACCATCATTTGCAGACTGTTCCCCTTTATGAAAATAGGACAGCATCATCTATTGCTAATATTTCCCTAAGACTTCCTAATTCTTTAATGCTGTTTTAGTCTTCGCATCATTGTTTTCAGCTGTAATTTTTCTTGGTACTTCAGGATGTAACTAGCCTGAAGTGAGACGTTGTAAACAGGCAGGGGATTACTTCCTGTACCTCCCTTGTGTTTTAATTCTCTATAAACGATGTTACATGATCGAGTCATATGACACAGTAGGCACGGCATCAAACTGAGCATCACCAGACCTGAGTTCTAGGTCTACCCCTGCCATTTGTAGTGGTAGGCAACTCTCTTCATCTCTCTTACTCTGATTTTCAATATTAATTAAATTGGAACAATACCACCTGTTCTGCGTACCTTGTGGGGTTGTTGACCGGTTCAAATGGGATGGTTTATGCAGCAAGGTTTGGTAAACTACAAAGCATTACACAAACAGAAAGCATTCATATCTATCCCCCACTTTCTGGGCAGTACATAACTTCCCTTGATGTAGAAGATAGAAAATTGTGTTGGACGCAGCACCTTTCCATGTGGCTACATCCTAATGAGCACAGGTTCTCTCTTACTCTTGCCAGGGTTTCAACTTTTGTCCTGAACCTTTTTGTGTTTGACCCATCTCAGTCTACTATCTGACCTACTGGGGCCCTAACCCCTATATATATTTCCTGTCTGTGGTCTGAAATTCTCCCCCAACAGCTGATATTTGATATTGAGTTCAGTGCTGCCATCTTTTAAAAGATAAGAGTGACAGAAACTTTGGTTCTTCTGGTACTTCTTATGTGGCAGGAGATGGGCTGTGGACCCAAGGCTCAGGCGAAGGCAAATGGTCAAATGACAAGCTCCTGCTTTGGTCATTTTTTGACCAAAAGATCCCATGTCCCTTTGTTGTCCTTACCCAGGACACATTTTAAAATGTACTTTCTATTACCCAATAAATCACAGTGACAAAGTCCAAAGGCAAAGCCTCGGTACGATGCATGCTGAGAATGGCTATTAGCTTTCTCTAGCTGTATTATCTATTTATGATGAGGGAGTTCCCATGAAGCCAAATCACTGGCCAATGTTTTTAAAGCTTGAGCCACTATTTTTCTCTATGAAAACTAACTGAAGGTAAAGAAACAAGCCTCATTCCCTTCTCATGCCTGGGGCAAATATTTCACTGGCAATTGGAAAGTGGTCTCTTCACCTGGTGCCAAACCCTCTCCCAGAATCTTCTTTGGCTTCAAAGGGCTTTACTCCCTTTCTGCTGGAGCCCACAAAAGGACTCGAGAAGCAGTCATCAAGCCTCAGGAAGCCAAGGGGGCTCAAGGGAGTGTAAGATCACAAAATTACAAATGGGAAAGATGGAGTATGTGTGTGTGTGTATATACTGATTGTCTTAACAAAAGGTGGAATGAGGACTCAGTGAAGCTTGCTCTGGTGCCTAAGTAATTTGGTTCTGGAAGCCCTATTCATTGGTTGGGCTCCATCAGATAAATGAGAAAAGCAAAGGACTCCTGGACAAGCCAAGGCAGAAGCAGACTCCCCTGCTCAGACAAGCCTTCCACAGGCGGCCTCAGGGCCTGGGAACTACAGTTGACTTCTCCAGGGATCTTGTTACAGTACCAGCCCTCCAGCTGTCTGCAGCTGTGTGCCTTCCAGGCCCTCACAGCTGGCTTTTCAAATAGAAATGGCCTCTCTAAGGCAGTTTACCAGAAAACATTGTTTCAATCGTGCAGTGTGTTAAAACATGACTCTAAAACCAGCGATTAAACGAAATGAATTGCAATATTAAATCCGAAGGTCCACTTGGCCTAATGCATCACATGTGGTAGGTACTCAGTTGAGTGGCAAATTTTTTCTTCATCTCCTTTACTTTTTATTCACATTGAATTGCTGACCAGTTGGAATACTGCAAAAGCATTTTCCCTGGGGAGCTCTGGACATTCCATAGGTATGCTTATTTATGTTTGCATGGTGTATACATATGTGGGTTCCTGAGTTTGTGGAGAGGGTGCAATACATCTGCAGTTATATATGTGCATATATAAAGCATGCCTCAGAGTGTTTTTTAAAATATCAATCACGTACTCCAAATGTGTAGCTCACCATCATGTAGGAGGGGAAAGGGCTTAAGAGGCCTTTCCTGGTGAATACAGCCTGGGAGTTGAGTTTCATGCTTTTATGAGGTAGATTTTGTTGGATTCAAGATAATAACTGAATTAGAAGTAAGTCATGAAGTAAACACTAGTTCACGCTGTATCCTATTTTCATTTAAATGAGAGGCTGTTGCTTTCATCTGTTCTTATTGACACAGTTCAACTACTGACTTCTTGTTGCTTTGAGTATGAAGCACACAAGCCCAGGGGAATCTCACTGCATAAACAAGGGGTGGGGGGTGGAGGTGTTGTTTTTAAAATGTTTTAAATGCTATAAACTTCCAACCTGTCCATTTTTGAAAGTCAAGGTCTTAAGTTCATGTCTATGTTATGCTGTTTGTTCGGAGCAAAGTAATTTTAACAGACAGTGGTGGGTAATTTTCAAATGTACATTTGTATTGGCTCTTTCTACTTCTTTTTCCCATTTACTTATCCTCCAGGACCTCAAACTATGGTTTATTAATGGTTCATTCACCCTTCGCTTCTCTGTTTTTTTTTTCTCTCTCTTTTTTTTCTTCCTCCCTTCCTTTCTTCTTTCCTTCTCTCCTCCTTCTTTCCTTCCTTTCTCTTCCTTTCTGCCTCATTCTCACTCTTTTGTTTCCTGAACACTGGTTTTGACTCACGACATAGCTTCCCTTTTGCCAGATCACATAAATTCGCTTCTTTTCTATTTTTTTTTTTTTTTGTAAAACACCTCTTCCAAACTGTGCTTTCCTTCAGATTTAACTCTTCAAAAGTAGCGGGTCTCAGGGCGAATGAGAAACCTAGGTATGAGGGAAAGTCACAGCCCCCCACCCCACCCCAACAATGTATCTCACCAAAGCCCTTTTCAAATCCCGAATTATTTTCATGCAGCTGAAGAAGGCTGTTGCTGAGTGGCTCCTTCTGGCTTCCTTGTTTCTCTCCCCTCTCACTGCTCTCCCCAGCCCACCTGTCTTCCTCACTGAGTAGAGAAACAGAGCTCAGCAAATTAAAAGGAGGAAGTGGATAATGTAAGAAGAGCTGAAAACTCAAGGGAAAACAATAAAACATTTTGAAGTTTTGAGGTCAGATACAGAATCCAGAATAAGGTGGTTAGTATTTTTCCTGCCTTGCAAACGCTTTGTCTTTCTAAGCCACTCTGGCTGGCCTGCTCTCAGGCCGTGAATTCTGTTGTCCCTGGTAGAGCCCCAGCCTCAGCGGATTCCACCTACATTCCTTCACTGCCCTGTTCGGGAGGGGGGGTCACAGGGGGACTCAGGGGAGGGGGGGAAGGGCAGACCCTGGGGATTGTCAGACATACAACACTGCTTCACCACAGCTAGGATTTTAGCCTATTCGTTTTGAAGTTCGCCCAAAGTCGCAGAGGTGAAATGCCTGAATTCAATACCGCTTCCTCTCACCACACACTCAGCCAAATGTCCTTGGCTTTTCAATAGTCCTAACCTCTTGGCACTATTGAGTCTTGATGTTTTGCATTCTCAGTTCTTAGATTTTTAACCCTCAACTTTCCCTTCTCTGGGTTAAGCTTCATAAATCACTCGAATGGCTTACTGCCTGGGAAGAAATCCTTCCTTCCCTGCTTCTGTCCTTCCTTCCACCTTTTCATACTTTCTTCCCTCCTTCTTCCTTTCCTGTCTTCCATCGTTTTTGCTTTCTTTCTTTACCTCACTTTTTCAGAATGGGAAAGGGAAAGCTGTGGAGGAGGCCTTGGAACCCTCCCTGGAATGTGGCATCGCTGGGATGGAGCCGATCTGGAGTGGTGGGAAACGGAGAGGTGTAAACATGATTCTTAGCCAGTCTGCCCAGAGAACAGAATTCTCTTTTTCATCTCCCAGTTCCTTTTTGCTATATTTGTTGAAGTAGCTTCAGAAAGCTAAAATCTAATCCTTGTCCTTAGAATTGTCCCAGCCTTTGGCATTGAAAACAGTCAAGTGTTGCCCTTGCACACCAAAAAGGGCTTATTGTCCATCTGTCCCTTTGTGCTCTTATAAATGCTCCTCTAGAGACTTTCTTCTTCTCCTGGCCAGGTCTACCATGGCCAAGTTCCTTCGTTTCCTTCCAGCTAGGATTGGGGTTAACTTTTAGAATTTAGGTGTTTTTCATAACTTTGCCTTCACTTTTTAACCATTTGGGTCTTTAACCCTAGAAAGCCCAGAAGACTTGCCAAAGTTCGCAATCTTAGTGATGGGCACTGCAGCAGAAAACATACATGCATCCTACTTGCAATTCCACACAGGCTGTGTTCCACTCAAGACACTGGAGCAATTATTCTAAGTTAACTAGCAACAGTAATTGTTATGGGTTTAATGTCCCATCCAAAACTCATGTTGAAATGTAGTTGCCACTGCGACAGTATTAAGAGGTGAGACCTCTAAGAGGTGATTAAGTCACGAGGGCTTCACCCTTATAAATAGCTTAATGCCATTATCTCGAGAGTTCAGCCCCCTTTTTTTCTCTGTCTCACATGCTCGCTTCCACCTTCTGCCTTCTGCCATATAACGCAGCATGAAAGCCCTCACAAGATGCTAATGCCATGATCTTGAACTTCCCAGCCTCTAGAACCATGCACCAAATACACTTTTGTTCATTATAAATTATTCAGTTTTGTGGTAGTCTGTTCTAGCAGCAGAAAATGAACTCAGTTCTATTGCATGTAAAAATATTTTCCATAAAACTGACCAGTTATAAAACTATAGAATTGATCCATTAGTTTTGTTGAGTTCTTTTTTGTTTGTCTATATTTGTCATCATAAAGCCAAAGATGAGTGAGAAATGCCAAGTTACTATTTCTGGACCTCCATGGTTCTTCAATGTGAAGCTATTTTGTAGAGTTCTTTTGCAACTAGCTCGTTACACTATCCTCCAGGCATATTCTCCATAGTGATTACGGCTACACTTACTGAGTACTTGCTATGTAACAAGCAATGTGCTAAGGCCTTTATACACCAAGAGGCAATCAAGGCATGTTCCATTATGATTCCTTCCAAACTATCACTGTTAGAGACCCAGAAACCACTTGCAGCCTAGACAGGGTAGTGGTGGGTCTGTGAGAAGCTAACTTTGAACTTTGTGGTGTTCCACTTTAGATCTCAGTGCCACAACTGGGGACTATGAACTCACAGCTATGAAAGCATAAACACAAACATTCATTATCTTCTGTCTGCTAAAAACGTGGACATTTTTGTTAATATGAGAGGCTCAAATCATCAACCTCTCAACTCTGGGTGAGAAAGAAAGTACATGAATGGTGTGTGGTATATTTGCAGGAATCATCAAGTCAAACAAGCCTTGAGAATTTACTTTGTTCCAAGACCCAGTACACTGGTTCCATATTTGATAATTTCTTATACTTAGAAACCCAGATTTCACTGGCGTAAAAATCTATCTGTATTCTTGATATTGCTCTCCCTTTTCATCCCCCACTTCATTAGTCAGAATTGGCCAAATAATATGGCCAAACAAAATGCAGGATTAAGCCATTCTTTAGTGCTTCAGCGTTGAGTGGCACTCTTACTATTGTGGTCTTTATGTTGCACCAGTTTATTGAAGTTGTTAGGGTATTCCTGAATGACGTATAAGATCTCTGCCTTTTGCTCAATTTCTAGCTCCATGTTAGAGGAAGCCCCATCTAGTTCTCTATGTTAGTTTGAACCACTTACTACAACCCACACCAGCTAATTAATTTGGTCTTACCCTTAGATGTTCATCCCAATCTGAGTAACTCTGGTTCTATCTATTTAGAGTCTACTCACCACCAGAATTGAGTGATAAGAATTAGAAAGGGCAGAAAAAAGAGGCATGTCCTCTCTGGAAACATTCAGTTAAACCAAGAAACACTTTTCCAAGCAAACAGTCGATACAGATATGGCCTGTTATTGAAGCAAGAGCCAGAAGACACAGAGGAAAGGACACATAAGGTGGTCTTAACATAGAGTAAGTGTCATGGCTAAGAGGGAGGTACAAGCAGAGTCAAAATGCACACACAAAAGCATAGAGCACAAAGAAAACATGCTTTTAAATAAGTAAATTACAAACTATATGCATAAGTTGTCTCTTTCTTGTCTACCAAGAGACGAAATCAGACCGTGACCTGAAGTATCAAGGCAGAGAATTGGTTGGACCAAGCAGCTGACTTCACCACCTTGGCATAACTTTTTGGAACCTTGAGTTTGAACAATCTATATTAATTTTTAACAGGGAAGAAAATGAGTGAAATATTATGACCAAATAACTAAGACCATAATTCTACTTGTCTCCTCTAGAGCATTCTTTCAATAAGGTCAAGATGTTACAATGCTACATTTTCTAACCTCGCCTACCCATCCTCCAGAGCCTTCTCCATATTCATGTGGAATTGGTGCCATCCTTTCTTCCAACTCTTTCTTCTGGGCATCTATGGTTGGGAAAGCTGACATTTGGTATGCAAAGTGATTCAGACCTACCTGATGAGTTGGTTCTTGATTTAAATTCCAATTGGGAGCATGGGGCCTGCCCCCATCCCTCTTTGCAGGCCTGCTTCCCTCCTCATCTAACCAATGGCACAGAGGGAGACATCGAAAGCAGATCTCAAAACAGAATCTCAAGGAAAAGATGCAATAACCTCAAAGAGAAGGCCATGCAAATGAGGAAAGCAATTGAAGCAGGAACCGAGATGCAAACCTGCCAAAACAAGGCTAAAAAGGAAGGCTGAAGGGCTGTGCAAAGACAAACCCGAGAGTTAGGGCTGAAGACGGCCGAACGACGGTGTCTGCTCTGCCAATGCGGGGTGGCTGTACTTCCAGCAAAACACAGACATTACAGGAAAGGGGTCCCAGCCCAGACCACCAGACAGAGATTCTGGATCTCGCACAAGAAAGAATTCAGGGCAAGTCCATAGAGTAAAGTGAAAGCAAGTTTATTAAGAAAGTAAAGGAACGAAAGAATGGTTCTCCATAGACAGAGCAGCCCTGAGGGCTGCTGGTTGCCTATTTTTATGTTTTTTCTGGATTATATGCTAAACAAGAGGTGGATTACTCATGCCTCCCCTTTTTAGACCGTATAGGGTAACTCACTAGTGTTGCCATGGCATTTGTAAACTGTCATGGAGCTGGTGAAAGCGCAGCAGTGAGGATGACTGGCGGTCACTCTTGTGGCCATCTTGGTTTTGGTGAGTTTTAGTTGGCTTCTTTACTGTAACCTACTTTATCAGCAAGGTCTTTATGACCTGTATCTTGTACTGACCTCCCGTCTCATCCTGTGACTTAGAACACCTTAACCATCTGGAAATGCAGCCCAGTAGGTCTCCGCCTTATTTTACCCAGCCCCATTCAAGATGGAGTTGTTCTGGTTCACATACCTCTGAACAAAGACTTTTTTTAAAAGACCACAACTGGAACATGAGAGTACTGACTGGGAGCTCAGGCTTTTGAGGCACACAGGACTGGCTTTTATTCCTAGCACTGTTTCTCACCAGCTAAGTGGCCTCAAGCAAGTTGTTGAGCCATAGGTTCAAAATGTGGATTATCATATCTGCACCACAGGAATGTTGTGAAATTAAAATGAGAACATAACATTAGCACTTGTGTAGCACCTACTATGTGCCAGGCAATGCTAATTAATGAACTTGCCTAAGATCACACAGCTAGAAGTGGCAGAGTGGTGATTTGAACTCAGCAGTCATTCCACTTTTGTCTGTGATCTTATCTACTATGTCTCTCAATATAATGCTCGTAAATCATTCAGCCCCAGTGCTTGGCATGTGATAATAATGTTATAAATGTCAGCTGTCATTTTATTATGATTTTTGTTACCCAGGGCATAAGAAAAATCTTGTCAATAGAGACTAGGAGAGGAAAAAGAGAGTCTGGAATGCCATACCTGGACTTTGCATGCCAGAATAGCTTTTCTGGAAGAGTTGAGAGAGGACTCACCAAAGAGATGTGTTGCTTTTCCCAGGAGATGTGTCTGGTTCACACAATGTTTATGGGTTTAGCATTATCGTCTTTTTTATTTTTCAAGACTGACCCTGGGCTCTAAATCTCAATGTAGAATTACAGATTATCGTCACTCTCTCGTTTAATAAACAATTGAAGAGCCAGGCTATAGTATTTCATTACAGAAGATATGTGAATTAGCAACAGGGCCAACACTTGAACCGAAGTCTCTCAATGCCCAGATAATGCTGTCTCCTAAACCTGTAGCAGAAACATATACCGAATTTTCTAGATTTCAAGATTTCTTCTCCATTGTCTGCATGTATGCAGTCCTATTTGGCCAAATAAGTGATTTAATTACTGATTTGGAAAATATAGTTACGAAGGTGATTCATCGCCTGGAAGACAGCTACAGAGCTGCTCTTTTTGCCTGTACTGGTCCTGAGACGGGGGATGGGAGGTGGCTTAACTCAAAATGTCCCTAATTACCTTCTACAATGCTCTTGGTCTTCGATGGTCCTGAGGTTTGGAGACCTATTTGCTAATGTTGGCATCCAAAAGCTCACATTGAATTAGGTTGTTAAAATGCTCCAGAGGGGACCTGAAACACCTAAATCAGGGACCTCCTTCCACTCCCCCAAAAATATCCTTTGCCTTTAAGGGCTTTTTTTTTTTAAAAAAAGCGAGAGAGTTTTCTCTGATCCTCCTTAATAAAGTGCCCCAGCAGCAGCAGCAGCAGCGCTCCCCTTCCTTATTTGAGATCTGTGCAGTCTCATTAAATTTGATGTGTCACAGAGGGCTCGGATATGTGAAAGGCAGGCTGTGGGAGCGGGCCTGGAGGTTGCCAGCTTTGCTAAGGAAACGTAATTCATTACAGCTTTTCAAAATGGACGCCCCTCTGGCTTCCTGCTCCATTGATTTTTCCCCCTTTGCAAGTAACAAGTGAAGGGCCAGCTCAGCCTGCAGATTTAACCCTTATTAACAGCTGTTTAAATTAGAGATGCGGTTTGATGCAGAGACAGGAGCCTTCTTATATCCCCACTCAAAGGAAACCGAGAAGAGACGATTAAAGATGAAAGCGCGCAGGCGTCTGGTGCTAGGCTGGCGATGCGGCACCTACCCCCATCCGAGGAGGGGCTAGCCCTGCTATTAAGTAGTTTATCCAAATAATGTGCTTCCACTCTGCCCCGATTAAATATTCATGGCCCGCTTCTTCCTCCCTCCCCGCCCCCGCCCGTCAACAGTCATGGAGGAAGGAGCGTCTGCCCCGCAGTGGAGGCGAGGCTGCTCCGACTACCTCCAGCTCGGAGGCTGGGAGCCGCCTCCCCAGAGTCGATCCGGGGCGACTCGGACGACCCGCCTCGCTGGGGGCTGCCCTGGGACCTCGCAGTGAAGATGTGGATTGCTTTGGTGCGCTTAAAGGGAAGAACCTGAACCAGGCCAACCTGTCCTGGGAACGGAGCCTGCAGAAGACGAGAGGAGCCACGCAAATGCCAGCTTCGCCGCTTTCCGTGGGACCAGAGTGTGCAGGAGCCCCAAATCCAACGGAAAGCAAAATAGCAAAGGCAAGGGTAGCGCCAGGATAAAGGGAGGGAGGGTGCAGGCAGCCCGGAAAGAGGCTGCGCCGCCCAGCCTTTGTTCGCCTGTTACCGGGAACCTCCTCATCCTCAGATTCCTTAGGCCTGTAGCCCTAGAGGCGCTTAGAGGTGGTGTTTCTCTAAATTCCTCTTTTAACTCGGCCATCACACTGATATTGCAGATATGACAAAATCTAACTCCCCATTGCAAAAGTGCACCACCACAAAAGACCATTGTGGCGAAGGAATGGGGACCCATGTGTCCCCTTCCAACAGTAAAGCCCTTTTTGTTCACATTTTTTTTGCTCCCCCTACCTCTTCCACCAAACTCCGTCTTCCATCAAAACATAAAGAAAATAATCCCTAGAATCAGAATTGTATCCTTTGAAAACTGCACACACAAACACTGGTATAGCAAGAAGTATAAAGCCAACTCCCTCATGCTCATACGATATAAATTTATTTTCCGGACTTGCAGCGTCTAACTCAAGGAATCTCAAAGAGAAACATTCTATGACAGAAACAAAACAAGACGGGCCTAAGTAAATCATGCACTGACAGCAGCTGCATTTACATACTGAGTGAAGGAGGGTGCCAACTCACTAGATCCTTATTTCATCTTCAACTGAGTGCCATAGAAGGTTTCTTCTAGAGTCTCAATTTTATTGCAGCAATTCATAGTGCTCAAACCTTACCGCACCTTCCATAAGGACTTCTTTACTGAACAAGGAGGGATTCTTCCCTGGAACCACCACCCAAAGTCCCAAAATAGGAGAGAAATACATAGGAAGTATGGCTGTGTTCCTCCGTACATCTTCAGTCCATTTGGTGAGTTTTACCCAAGTTTTTCTGGGAGACTCAAAGTTTACACAGAGTCTGTTATAAATAGGGTTTTCTTCAAACTGTTTTGAAACAAAGTTTTAAAGTATTCATGCTGTCAGAGAAAGTTACTGCCAGCGTGCACTCACCAAAGAGTGGCAAACACTGGAAATGAAGGCCTTCCACTTTTTTGCTAATTGACACCATCAGGGAAATGCACAAAGATGAAGCATGGGGAAAATAAACTATAAATTTCCAACTTACATCCCGTCCAGGGACACATTAAGGGAGGTGCATTGGCTAAGAGCTGCCAAAAATGTCGAGGTTCAGAACAAGTGTCCAAGCACAATGTAGACTTGGCAAAAGTCTTTTCCTCTTAATTTCAAACTTGTGCATACATACGTACGGGGAAATGTAATCTCTGTTTTTTCTGAGAAGCTTTCCCTTTCTAGAACATACACGTTCTGCTTTATAGGCACGTACAGCATGAAAATGGAGCTAATTATATGGAGGAAACTTTCCTGTCAAATAATGAAATTACTCCCACAGCAGTTAGAAGTCATGTGTAATGAGGTGGGCACTTCGGTGGGGGATACAGCCCAACTACACCCTGTGCTCCGCACACTGCGATATTTCCATGACCCCTAAAAAATGTATAGAATTATAAAGGTAAAAGTGGAGACTGCAGAAGAAAAAATATGTAAGTTATATTACTGAGCACTTAATATGTCCCCTGGATCATGCTAGGATCTTTGCAATATTCCTATAAGATTAGTTATCTTTTATTTTTTCCCTTTTTTTATTTAAAAATGAAGACATTGAAAACCAGATGGGATAACCTCTCCAAGGTCTAAGGGACTGAATTGGGGGGATGAGGATCACAGTCTAGCTAATTTAAAGGCCACTTTCTTTCCTTTATATAATATTGTCTACAATTTTGAGGGTCCTTAGAAACTACAGAGCCAAACACCACCAAAGTCACAAAAAGAGCGGACACACGATTGTGATTCTTAGCTCAGTCATCTTTCCATTTTAGCAGTGACCAATACTATGTCTGCTTCAAAACGTTTCTCCTACTTATTGGACTTCCAAGTTGAGTCTAGCATTCTCCTGTTTTAGTTCTTAGCCTATTGTCATTTGCTATCAGACACAGACCACACTAGGCAACAATGTTGACAGTAAAAGGGATCAGTTGTTGGGATCGAAGATTTCAACAAATGTTTACTTGTGCCCCCTACACTACAAAGTTTGTAGAGTACAAAAGTAAAATCCATACAGGCATAGCCTTAGTCTGGCTACACCTACAGCACCTTTGCCCACCTTCCAGTCAATCACATTAGATTATTAGAAGCTAAGAAGAACTTGTAAAAGCAAAAACAGACATAGGCAGACGTCCATGCAACAGGAAAGAGGGTGGTTCAAATTCCCACAATGAAAGTAGAATGCCTCGACAGCAATCTCCTTCACTAATGTCTAACACAGTCTGCAACCTTACTCTGGCCTCAAACACAATCTTCCTTCAGTCCCAGTCTCCACAGTTCCAGCCTAAGCACAGACCTCACCCATTTTGGCTTTTCCCCCCTACTTTCCCATCCCAATTGCATCCAAATCAGTTTTCCTTCCACCCCTCCTATTTCATCCCATCTTCTCAACTAGCCCCTTCTTTAATGTGCTGTGGAACCCTGCTCTGTTTAATGAATAAACTCCCATATTGACTCAAGTTCTTACACAAGCATTCTTTCCACCCCACTGACTTAACAGAAACATGGCTTTTCCTCAACTATACAATAGATCTCAAATGCCTTTCCTAAAGAATCTGTTTTTTCTTCCCCAGTCTTCCCTGCGGAAGATTGTTTGGCAGCCATCGTACAAGAGCCCCTCTCCTTTGCAACACCCTTCCCTCACTCCTTCATGTAGTCTTCTGAACCTTGATGCCTTGAACACCTGTTCACATTAGACCCCATCAGCACACTAAGCATTTATTGATGGTTGATGACCTTAGCCTCTCAAGATCTCAACCTCCTCAACATCAAGGACTTTCACCTCCTCTCTGTTTCTCATTACAAATTCAGTGGCTCTCAAAGCATGGTCCTTGGACCAGTAGCATCAACATTATCTGGAAATTTGTCAGATATGCAGATTCTCAGGAGTCACCCTAGACTTGTTGAATCAGAATTCTTAGGGGTGGGATAAGATGTTAAAGCCTGTTAAAGCAGCAATATCTGCTTTAACAGCCTCTGCAGGTGATTCTGATGCATTAAAGTTTGAGAACCACAGTGCTAAGTATGATCACATTGGGGATCATGCCATCAACTGGAGCTTTTCTTCTCTAAGATAGTTTTTTTTTTTTGGCGCAAAGTCTCACTCTGTCACCCAGGCTGGAGTGCAATGGTGCAATCTTGGCTCACCACAACTTCTGCCTGCCGGGTGCAAGCAATTCTCCTGCCTCAGCTTCCCAAGTAGCTTGGACTACAAATGTGTACCACCATGTCTGGCTAATTTTTGTATTTTTAGTAGAGGCGGGGTTTCACCATTTTGGTCAAGCTGGTCTTAAACTCCTTACCTCAAGTGATCCACCAGCCATGGCCTCCCAAATTGCTGGGATTACAGGCATGAGCCACCGCACCAAGTCTCTAAGATATTTCTGCTTCATTTCCTTACCATTACATTTTCTGTTCCCTCAAAATTGCTAATCTAATATATGCCATGGTGTGGAGGTCTAGAGCCTCTTCTGGCCTCACATTCAACCAGTCTGGACCCTGGACTGCCATTTTCATGATGCCGCTAAGCCTGAAATTGCCATTTGTTTTCTGGAAATTGAGGAAAAAACTATGAAACTGTGCTGATCAAATCCAAGCTATTTATCATACGTGAGCCCTCGATGCTGGTTTAAAACCATGTTATTTGTTTCTTTTGGATTTGCTAAGTTGTTCTTTACAGCATTTCTAACATTTACCTACTTTCTTCAAGTTTGACATTTCTACCTAGTCTTCCACGCACTTAGCCAAGTTCCCTCAATTTCTATCACTGCTCTTCCAACCATCTCTATGGCTCTTCCTCTCACCTCTGAAGTAGAGTTGAATCTCTTCCTTTCTTAAGCTCTGAAGCTCCTCCCTCATGACTCTATCAGAACCCTGCTATTCAGGAATGCAAGTGGAATGTAGGGTCTCTAAGAAAAGAAGTTCAAGACCATGTCTTGCCAGAGGGTGAAAGGCTGTGAGTGATTAATAATGTCATATGCCAGAAATAGATCAAGATAAAGAGACTGAGGAAAGGTTGTTGTGGCCGTTAGCAGATAGCTGGTTTAATTAGAAATGTTACGACAAAAGACAGATTATAGGAGATTAAGAGAATATAGTGAAGACATAAGGTTGTATATGCCCCCCCGCACCGCCCCATTAAAATAAATCTAGCCATGCAGCAAAAGTTGAAAGTAGAAATGTAGCTAAAAATACTGGGGATTCAGTGGGTGGTCTTCTTTCCACCATTGGTGAGATCTGTATTTGTTCTGTGCATTCAGTCAGGAAGAACAGAGTAAAGGCACTAGAAGATGGGATTATTGAATATTATAGGTCTTAAAAGGGGCAGGAAAACAGAATACACAGCAAAAACAGAGGATCATATTTAATAGGACTCTTAGTTTCAAGTGACAGAATACCTCATCAACCAACTTAGGCCAAAATGGGAATATCTTGGCTCACGTAACCAGTTAGAGTAGGAACGTAGCTGGAGATGGTTGTACCCAGAGACTCAATGCCTCCAGGACCATGGGCTCATTTTTGCTGCTCTCTAGGTGCCTTCCGTATGCTGTTCTATTATATAAAGACTAGCATAGGCTAGACTCATTCCAAAGATTGCTTTTGGTATGTATCTTTGCAGCTTTTCCATCAGAAAAGAAGGGGTTTCTCCCCAGCTCCAGTTAAATGTTAGAAGAACTCTGATTGGCCTAGTCTGTCTTGTGCTCTGCCTTATGGTTGGAGTCAAAGGGAGAAGGTGAAGCAGTGTGATCGATAGTCTCCATTAGAAACATATGGATGGATGGAGGAGTACTTCCTCAGTCCCACACAGAAGGAATGGTACTTTCACCAACAAACTATGGAGGAAGGATGTACAGGGCACACAGAAACAATCAGTGTCAACTAGTCAACTAGAAGTGATTAGCCCTGGAGTCACTTCTCTGGATACCCAAATGGGTACCAATGTGTGTGTGTGTGTGTGTGTGTGTGTGTGTGTGTGTGTAAGATAGTTGTGTATGTGTGTGTATACATATACATGTGTATATGTCTATATGTATGTAGAGGTATACACACACACAATACATATGTATAGAGGTATGTGACAGGCCAGGTAACCTGGAAGCAAATGCTGAGACAGCCTTGTCTACAAGATGTGTACTGGGGATTAGCATCTTTGAGAGGAAGAGCAGGAAAGCCATATTCTGATAAAAGGAAAAGTAAAACTACAATGCAGGTCGGCTAAAGCCTCCATCAACCTAGTGGAGAGCTCTAAAGTAAGTGTCACTGGTCAAAATTGCCTATGTGGAAACAGCTGGACCAAAGTGACCAGGCCTTGATTTGCCAGCCTCACTCAGTCACAGGACATGGGCTGCCCAGGAAAAGCATAATATCTGAGGAGAAACCTCTCCACAGTTGAGGCAGACCCTGAAGATGCTGGCAGCTAGAAGCTGTTGTTTGCATTTCCCATTACTGGGCAGCAAGCCCTTTCTTAAAAAGGAATCTAGACAGTGCCGTTCCATGTCTACTCCTTGAGTTGAAGAAAACTTGCGTCAAATGTCATAACAAAGGCCACAGAGTAGAGTGTGGTCCTTTCACTATGTTAGTGCCCTAGTGAGAGCAGCAAAGCTGAACAAGGGCATTTGCACTAAGGCTGGTTTTCAATGAGTCCACAGAAAAGAAATTCTCAATTCTAAAATGGAGAGGTATGATAACTTTCAAGTGGCAGCAAACACTTTGACACACCTCTTATCAAGATGTGGAGTCTATTTCTCCTTCCCTTGAATTTGGGCTGCCTTATGACTTTTGCTTTCTAGAGTATGTGAGAGGAAACACTATAGTCTCTCCAGATCTACTGAACTTTCAAGAGAATGTGGTCTCGAGGAGCCCTGGGCTGTCAAGTAAGTCCAACTACCATGCTGGAGAGATTTCACAGAGAAACTCTGAGACTACTTTGAAACAGAGAACTCATCTAGCCATCCTCACCAAGGTGCCATTGTGGGGGTGAAAACTAGCTACCAGCTAAAGACTGCCAAGTGACTCAGCTGACATCAATCAGCCAGTCCCTGCCTGAATACCTGACAAAACTGTGTGATATGATAAATGGAGTTGTTTGAAGGCTCTAATTTTTAGAGGTTTGATAGGTTTTATATACAGTGATAGATAACTGGAAGAGTGTCCAAAAGCAGAATCAAGGACATGGCAAGTTCTGAGGTAGTCAACAGAAGAGTTGCCATATAAGGACAGCCCAGGGAGGATCAAGGATGGGCAGGGACTCATAAATAAGCAAGTTGGTGGAAGGATTAGAAAGCACATGTGACTGCAATGCTGCAAAGCCACTGTAGCCAGATTGTCTCTCTAGATTCCTCCTCTCTGGGCAGGGCATCTCCAAAAGAAAGTGGCTTAGAGATAAAATTCCCATCTCTCTGGGACATAGAACCTGGGGGAAGGGGTAGCTGTGGGGGTAGCTTCAGCAAATTTAAACGTTCCTGTCTGCTGGCTCTGAAGAGAGCAGCAGACCTCCCAACATAGCGCTTGATCTCTGCTAAGGGACAGACTGCCTCCTCAAGTGGGTCCCTCATCCCCACACCTCCTGATAGGAGACACTTCCCAGCAGGGGTTGGCAGACAACTCATACAGAAAAGCACCAGCTGGCATCTGACAGATGCCCCTCTGGGACAAAACTTCCAGAGGAAGGGGCAGGCAGGAATCTTTGCTGTTCTGCAGCCTCCACTGGTGACACCTAGAGAAAATGGCCTGGAGTGGATCTCCAGCAGACTTGCAGCAGAGGGGCCTGTTAGAAGGAAAACTAACAAACAGAAAACAATAGTATCAACATCAACAAAAAGGACGACCACTCAAAAACCCCATCCAAAGGTCACCAACATCAAAAACCAAAGGTAGACAAATTCGTGAAGATGAGGAAAAACCAGTGCAAAAAGGCTGAAAATTCCAAAATCCAGAATGCACCTTCTCCTTCAAAGGATCACAACCCCTCACCAGCAAGGGAACAAAACTGGACAAAGAATGGGTTTGAAGAATTGGCAGAAGTAGGCTTCAGAAGATGGGTAATAACAAACTTCTCTGAGCTAAAGGAGCATGTTCTTACCCAATACAAGGAAGCTAAGAACCTTGATAAAAAGTTACAAGTACTGCTAACTAGAATAACCAGTTTAGAGAAGAACATAAATGACCTGAAGGAGCTGAAAAACACAGCACAAGAACTTCATGAAGCATACACAAGTGTCAATAGCCTTATCGATCTAGCAGAAGAAAGGATATCAGAGCTTGAAGGTCAACTTAACGAGATAAAGCATGAAGACAAGATTAGAGAAAAAAAGGATGAAAAGAAATGAACAAAGCCTCCAAGAAATATGAAACTATGTGAAAAGACCAAACCTACGTTTGACTGGCGTACCCGAAAGTGATGGTGAGAATGGAGCCAAGGTGAAAAGCACAATTCAGGAGAACTTCCCCAACCTAGCAAGACAGGCCAACATTCAAATTTAGGAAATGCAGAGAACACCACAAAGATACTCTTCGTGAATAACCGCCCCAAGACACGTGATTGTCAGATTCATCAAGGTTGAAATGAAGGAAAAAATGGTAAAGGCAGCCAGAGAGAAAGGTCGGGTTATCTACAAAGGGAAGCCCATCAGACTAACAGTGGCTCTCTCTGCAGAAACCCTACAAGCCAGAAGAGAGCAGGGGATGATATTCTACATTCTTAAAGAGAAGAATTTTTAATCCAGAATTTCATATCCAGTCAAACGAAGCTTTATAAGTGAAGAAGGAATAAAATCCTTTGCAGACAAATAAATGCTGAGAGATTCTGTTACCACTAGGCTGCCTTACAAGAGCTCCTGAAAGAAGCACTAAATATGGAAAGGAAAAACCAGTACCAGCCACTGCAAAAACATAACAAAATGTAAAGACCATTGACACTATGAAAAAAACTGCATCGACTAATGGGCAAGATAACCAGCTAGCATCATAATGACAGAATCAACTTCACACATAACAATATTAACCTTAAATGTAAATGGGCAAATGCCTCAATTAAAAGACACAGACTGGCAAATTGAATAAACAGTCAAGATCTATTGGTGTGCTGTATTCAGGAGACCCATCTCACATGCAAAGACACATATGGGCTCAAAATAAAGGGATGGAGGAAGATTTATCAAACAAATGGAAAGTAGAAAAAAAAAGCAGGGGATTTCAATCCTAGTCTCTGAAAAACAGACTTTAAGTCAACAAAGATTTTTTTTTTTTTAAAGGGCATTACATGATGGTAAAGGGATCAATGCAACAGGAAGAGCTGACTATCCTAAATGTATATTCACTTAATACAGGAACACCCAGATTCATAAAGCAAGTTCTTAGAGACTTACAGAGAGACTTAGATTCCCACACAATAATAGAGGAAGACTTTAACACCACACTGTCAATATTAGACAAATCAACAAGACAGAAAATTATCCAGGATATTCAGGACTTGAACTCAGCTCTGGACCAAGCAGACCCAATAGACATCTGTAGAATTCTCCACCCCAAATCAACAGAATATACATTCTTCTCAGCACCACATCACAATTATTCTAAAACTGACTACATAATTTGAAGCAAAACATTCCTCAGCAAATGCAAAAGAATGCAAATCATAACAGTGCTATCAAAATAGAACTCAGGATTCAGAAACTCACTCAAAACCACAAAACTACACAGAAACGGAACAATCTGCCCATGAATGGCTACTGGGTAAATAACAAAATTAAGGCAGAAATAAATAAATTCTTTGAAGCCAATGAGAACAAAGATACAATGTACCAGAATCTCTGGGACACAGCTAAAGCATTGTTTAGAGGTAAATTCATAGCACTAAATGCCCACAAGAGAAATGAAGAAAGATCTGAAACTGACACCTAACATCACAATGAAAAGAACTAGAGAAGCAAGAGCAAACAAATTCAAAAGCTAGCAGAAGACAATAAATAACTAACATCAGAGCAGAACTGAAGGAGATAGAGACATGAAAAACTCTTCAAAAAAATCAATGAATCCAGGAGCTAGTTTATTTTAAAAGATTAACAAAATAGATAGATTGCTAGCCAGACTAATAAAGAAGAAAAGAGAGAAGAATCAAATAGACACAATAAAAAATGATAACGGGGATATCACCACTGATCCCACAGAAATATAAACTACCATCAGAGAATACTATAAACACTTCTATGCAAATAAACTAGAAAATCTAGAAGAAATGGATGAATTCCTGGACACACATACCCTCCCAAGACTAAACCAGGAAGAAATCAAATCCCTGAATAGACCAATAACATGCTCTGAAATTGAGGCAATAATTAATAGCCTACCAACCAAAAGTCCAGGATCAGACAGATTCACAGCTGAATTCTACTAGAGGTAAAAAGAGGAGCTGGTACCATTCCTTCTAAAACTATTCCAAGCAATAGAAAAAGAGGGACTCCTCCCTAACACTTTTTGTGAGGCCAGCATCATCCTGATGCCAAAACCTGGCAGAGAAACAACAAAAAAGAAAATTTTAAACTGTTATCCCTGATCAACATTGATGTGAAAATCCTCCATAAAGTACTGGCAAATTGAATCCAGCAGCACATTAAAAAGCTTATCTACCATGAGCAAGTCAGCTTCATCCCCGGGATGCAAGCCTGGTTCAAAATATGCAAATCAATAAGCGTAATCCATCACATGAACAGAACCAATGACAAAAACCACATGATTATCTTAACAGATGCAGAAAAGGCCTTTAATAAAATTCAACACCACTTCATGCTAAAAGCACTCAATAAACTAGATATTGATGGAACATATCTGAAAATAATAAGAGCTATTTATGACAAACCCACAGCCAATATCATACTGAATGGTCAAAAGCTGGAAGCATTCCCTTTGAAAACCTGCAAAAGACAAGGATGCCTTCTCTCACTACTCCTATTCAACATAGAATTGGAAGTTCTGGCCAGGAAAATCAATCAAGAGAAAGAAATAAAGGTATTCAAATAGGAAGAGAGGAAGTCAAATTATCTCTATTTGCAGATCACATGATTGTATATTTAGAAGACCCCATAGTCTCAGTCCCAAAACTCCTTAAGCTGATAAGCAACTTTAGCGGTCTCAGAATACAAAATCAACATGCAAAAATAAAGCATTCTCATACACCAATAACAGACAGAAAGCCAAATCATGAGTGAACTCTCCTTCACAACTGCTACAAAGAGAATAAAATACCTAGGAATACAACTAACAAGGGATGTGAAGGACCTCTTCAAGAATAGCCATAAGCCACTGCTCAAAGAAATAACAGAGGACACAAATGGAAAAATATTCCATGCTCATAGATAGGAGGAATCAATATCATAAAAATTGTCATACTGCCCAAAGTGATTTATAGATTCAGTGCTATTTCCATCAAGCTACCACGGACTTTCTTCACATAATTAGAAGAAACTACTTTAAATTTCATGTGGAACTAAAGGAAAGCCCATACAGCCAAGACAATCCTAAGCAAAAGGAACAAAGCTGGAGGCATCATGCTACCTGACTTCAAACTATACTACAAGGCTACAGCAGCCAAAACAGCATGGTACTGGTACCAAAACAGATATGTAGACCAATGGAACAGAATAGAGACCTCAGAAATAGCACCACACATCTACAATCATCTGATCTTTGACAAACCTGACAAAAAGAAATGGGGAAAGAATTCCCTATTTAATAACTGGTGTTGAGAAAACTGGCTAACCATATGCAGAAAACTGAAACTGGACCCCTTCCTTACACTTTATACAAAAATTAACTCAAGATGGAGTAAAGATTTTAAACATAAGACCTAGAACCATTTAAAAAAAAAAAAACCCTAGAAGAAAACCTAGGCAATATCGTTCAGGACATAGGCATGGGCAAAGACTTCATGACTAAAACACCAAAAGCAATGGTAACAAAAGCCAAAATTGATGAATTGCATCTAATTTAACTAAAGATCTTCTGCACAGCAAAAGAAACTATGATCAGAATGAACAGGCAACCTACAGAAGGGGAGAAAATTTTTGCAATCTATCCATCTGACAAAGGGTTAAGATCCAGAATCTGTAAGGAAACATTTACAAAAAAAAAATCAAAAAGTGTGTGAAGGGTATGAACAGACACTTTTCAAAAGGAAACATTTATGTGGCCAACAAACATATGAGAAAAAGCTCATCATCACCAGTCATTTGAGAAATGCAAATCAAAACCACGGTGAGATACCATCTCAAGTCAGTTAGAATGGTGATCATTAAAAAGTCAGGAAACAACAGATGCTGAAGAGGATGTGGAGAAATAAAAACGTTTTTACACTGTTGGTGGGAGTGTAAATTAGTTCAGCCATTGTGGAAGATAATGTGGCAATTCCTCAAGGATCTAGAACTAGAAATACCATTTGACCCAGCAATTCTATTACTGGGTATATACCCAAAAGATTATAAATCATTCTGCTATAAAGAAACATACACATGTATGTTTACTGTGGAACTGTTCACAATAGCAAAGAGTTGGAACCAACCTAATGATAGACTGGATAAAGAAAATATGGCACATATACACCATAGAATACTATGCAGCCATAAAAAAGGATGAGTCTATGTCCTTTGCAGGGACATGGATGAAGCTGGAAACCATCATTCTCAGCAAACTAACACAAGAACAGAAAACCAAACACCACATGTTCTCACTCATAAATGGGAGCTGAACAATGAGAACATATGGGCACAGGGAGGGGAACATTACCCACTAGGGCCTGTTAGGGGCTGGGGAGCAAGGAGAGGGATAGCATTAGGAGAAATACCTAATGTAGATGACGGTTTGATGAGCACACCAAACCACCATGGCACATGTATACCTATGTAACAAACTTGCATGTTCTACACATGTATCCCAGAACTTAATTATAATAAAAAGAAAAAAGAAAGAAGAAAGATAATTAGCGCCACAGAAAAGAAAAAAAGGAAAGCACATGTAAGGCTGGTCATCCCAGTAATTCCACCTGTAATCTCAGTACTTTGGGAAGCACAGGTGGGAGTATCACTTGAGCCCAGGAGTTCAAGACCAGCCTGGGCAGCACAGAGAGACCCTGTCTTTGCAAATAATTTAAACAATTAGCCTGGCATGGTGGTGTACATCTGTGGTCTCAGCAGCTTGGGAGGCTGAGGTGGGAGGATCACTTGAGCTTGGGAGGTTGAGGCTGCAGTGAGCTGTTGTCACCACACTGCACTCCAGCCTGAAAAGTAGAGCAAAATGCTGTCTCAAGAAAGAAAGAGAAAGAGCGAGAAAAGGAAGAAGGAAGGGAAGGGAGAGTAAGAAAGAAGGAAGGAAATGAAAGAAGAGAAAGAGAGAGAAAAAGAAGAAACAAGAAGGAAAGAAAGAAGGAAAGAAAGAGAGAGCAAGCGAGGGAAAGAAAGGAAGGGAAAGGAAAAAGGAAAGGAAGGAAGGAAGAAAGGAAGGAAGGAAGGAAGGAAAGAGAGCAAGGGAGGGAAAGAAAGGAAAGGAAAGGGAAGGAAGGAAGGAAGGAGGGAAAGAAAGAAGGAAAGGCAGGCAGGCACATGTGATGTGTCTGATTTGACTTGTACTGAGATGGACACCACTGGCTTCCAGAATCCTAGTGAAGCAGTAAATGAGATAATTTGCTGATACTAGTATCTGGGAGGAAATAAGACTGTAGCTTGGAGAATATGAAAAACTTTGGAAAATTATGGAGCAACAATGGCAAGAAAAATGAACAATATGCATAACAGGACTACCGGCAAGGTCCACTGAACCCAGATGTCCAGGTCAAATCATTAATGTTCTGAGACCTGAAATGATGCTGTGCCCCTGAGGAGCAGAATTAGGATTGACTTAGTAATGGAGGACGCCATAGCAGGTCAAAGGAGATTAACAAGAGATGCAGTGATGAAGGTGATCATGTAGCAAATCTGTCCAGGGATGTGGATGCAGTAAACAGGTAAATGAGAAGGTTGAGGGTGTTGAGATCTTGATGAAAGTAAAAATTAAGGTACCAGGGAGTGGTTATGAGTAAAATAATTTGCTCATTATTCATTCATTTCTTCATTCAACAAATATTTGAGTATCTACTATGTGCAAGGTATAATTCAAAGCTACTAAGTTTCTCTGCCTGAAGGTGAGCAAGAATGGAAAATTGACTAAGTCCGCTGAACAGAAGTTGAAACTAAGGGACAATATGTTCTCCTGCATCCTCTGTGGGATTGAACTATGTTTCCATTGCCATTAAGAATAAAGGGTTTACCATTTTCTCGTTACTTAAACACATTGTAAATAAAATGCAAATAAGGGGCTTGTTTGATTCCAAGTATAGGCTGGCCTCTGAAATATATCACATTCAGAAAGATTCTAAATAATTTTTAAATAGTCCAGACCCCATATAGACCATATAGAAAACCTGACCTCTGACCACTGCTGAATAATCAAGAACAAATAGCTTAACTTTTCTGTACTTCCATGTAGTTACCTATGGCACATAATGATTCTTACCACTCCCATTCTGAGCACTTCTTGATTCCACTCATTCGATAAGCATTTACTGAATATCCTACTATGTGCCACCAACTGTGCTACTTACTATTGCTATACACCTGTATTTTATGTATGTTATCTTATTTATTCCTCACAAGAATTCTACAAAGTAGGTATGACTTGCCCTATGCTCTATGGCTTAAAGAAAAAAGTAACTTGCTCAGGGGTAGGTATGTTACAAGTGGCTGGCCTAGAATATCTGTTTTCAAAGTCCATGCTATTTTCCCAATACCATGAAGCCTCATAGAATACTACATTTATTGGTTTATGTATCTGTCTGTTAGGTTGGATGGTACTTTTTAAAAAAAATAAGAATCTGGCTGGGTGCAGTGGTTCATGTCTATAATCCCGTGATTGTGGGAGGCTGAGGCAGGCGGATCACCTGAGATTGGGAGTTTTAAGACCATCCTGGCTAACATAGCAAAACTCCATCTCTACTAAAAATATAAAAAATTAGCTGGGTGTGATGGTGTGTACCTGTAATTCCAGCTACTTGGGAGGCTGAGGCAGGAGAATCTCTTGAACCTGGGAAGCAGAGGTTGCAGTGGGCCGAGATTGCACCACTGCACTCCAGCTTGAATGACAGAGGGAGACTATGTCTCAATAAATAAATAAATAAACAGATAGATAGATAGATAGATAGATAGAATCTTGCCAGACTCATTTGTATTTTCTTCCTATGCTTAACATATATTAATCAATAAATATGTGTTTCATAGCTAAAGTGAGGTACAAATTTGACAAAATGTTCCCTAGATGTTAATTGGCATTCATTAATTATGTGAATTTCTAACTCACATACCCAATTGCTTCTTCAGTTATCTCTATGAATGAGAGAATGCATGAACGCATGAGAGAATGTATGAATGTATAAATAAATGTACAAATGAAAGTCCAATGTGCTTTTATCTCAGGGTATTGGCATTGGCTCTCCCCCCTGTCTGAAATGCTTTTCTCCCAAATTGTTACACGGCTTGCTTCCTCAATACCTTCTTTAGCTCTGTGCTTGAAGTTCTCATCGTCAGTGTGGCCTTCATCGGTCATCCTATATAAGTAGCAACTACCCTTTCCAAATGCTCTCTCTCTATCTTTACCCTGTGCCACTATTTTTCACAGCATTTACTAGCACTGCACATACATATGTTAATCCATTTATCCTGCCTCTCCCACTAGAACATATATGACTTGAGAACAGGAACTTTTTCTATACTATGCCCTGGTGCATTCCCAGTGCTGTAGGTGCCCAATTCATATCTGTTGAATGAATGAACTTGACTATGAAACATAGTCATAGAAATCAAATTCCTTCTTACCTTTTCTCTTGTTGTGCTTGAGAAGTCAAATAATTTTATCAACCATTGAAACATTGCTGTGTTCCAGAAGTATAATCCTTCTATTAAAAAAAGGCTATGATATTGATTATTTTCTATTATCTCTTCATGTGTGTGTTTGAGTGTGTGTGTTTGAGTGTGTGCACACACACATGCCGTGGGTTTGGTTGGGATGATATGCTGCTACTTTTTCTGTCTGCAGGAGCTGGAGAGAAAGCCCAGCTGAATCCATTCTTTCCTTGCCAAATTCAAAGGTTAAAGCGGACGTTTCCACCTACTAAGAAGACGTCGCTGTGACTCTACCTCCACCTCTTCTTTCCTCCTAACCACTTGATTTTGGTAGTGGTTTGGAAGTTAAGTGAAATATTGTTTCAGCCACTGTGATATTGGAAAAGAGAAAAAGGGAACCCTAAAGGCTCATATTTACCTTGTGGCAGGACAAAAGAGGCACAAACAGCTCAATTCAGGCTTCCCCTGTCTACTGCAGATAGCTCACGATGAAATACTTTCATTATAAAAGAAGGCCATTCACTATCTTATACAGGTTTCTTTAATATATCTAATTATTTTGAGAAAATACTTCTAAGATAGCATTTAAGCTTAACACTATAATAATATTCATTGCAATGGAATTCAGCCTTCATGATAACATTATCTAGTGGCAACCAATCTCATTCCCCACCCCACTGTGTCTCTAATTACCTAGAGAAACATCCTAACATTGTGATATTTAAGTGTGGGCCCTATGTGACCAGGATGCTAACAGACTTTCATGGAGAACCTTTGAAGTCAAAATAAACTCAATGCTACTGAGCTCATGGCCAAAGCTGAAATAGTTATACTTCATGTTATCTTTACCACCCTCTGTGTTAAGAAGAAGTCAGATATTTTCCCCAAAATTACAGATGGTGAGACTTAAGACTCCAAGGCCAAGCAGGTTTCAAGGTCACACAGCTAGACATGGTACAAGCAAAACTAGAGCCCAGGGTTTGGGGCTTATGTGACTTCTTCCACTTGCTTTTCATAGCCCAGAAAAACTAGGATCATTCCATGAACTGCATGGAATTTCTAGATCTCCACATCAGTAACAACTCACAAGTAGGGCCACATCAGGAAAAATAAGGATTTGTGGATGTAATTCACGATGAGAGCCAATGTGGAAATTGTGCCTCCAGATACCCAACCCAGGCCAATGACTATCAAGAGAAAGCCCTGGATGTACGCTGAACAGAGGGAAGCAGAAGGCCCCAAATGAGCCTCCCAGAGCAGCCTGCTTTCCGGTCTGGCCAAGCATTTACTGTGAAACCTGATGGATTCAGCAATAAATCACTGTTTCCCTTCTTAAATTCCTTTTCTGCAATGAGAAGAGTTATTTACTTTATGATTAATAGTTCTCTGAAAATATCCATATAGGCGCATTTCTTAGACATTGCTCTTCTCTTTCTCCCTGCCTCCCACCCACTCTGTTTCCCTTTTTCATCTCCAGCCTTCCTCTTTTCCCCATTTTTCTCTCTCTCTCTTTCATAGACTTTTAAATCCTCAGTCTTCCTCACAATGTTAGTTTTCTATTGCTGCATTAAAAGTTACCACAAAGTTCCTTCTTAAAACCACAGAAATTTATTTTGTCACAGTTTCTGTAGGTCAGAAGTCTGGGCATGGCATGGCTAGATTCTCTGCTCAGGGTCTCACCAGGCAGAAATCCTGGTGCCAGCTGTGGCTGCAGTTATTGTTTGGGTCATCTTCCAAACTCACTGGTTGTTGGCGGAATTCACGTTCTTAAGGCTGTATGGTGAAGATCCCTGTTTTCTTGCTAGCTATTGGCCAGGGGCTGGTATTAATGTCCAGATGCTACTCACAGTACCTTGCCCTGTGCCCCCCGGTGACAGGTTAGATCATAAATGTGTGTTTCCTCTGGGCAGCTGGAGTTTGTCTCTCTGGCATCCAGCTGGAGAGAGATGCTGCTTTTAAAGTGCTCATGTAATTAAGTCTGGTCCACCAGGATAATCTCTCATCTTAAAATCAGCTGTGCCATAGAGCATAACTGAATCCCTGGATTCACAGTGCCAGAGATTATGCATGACATGTATAACAAGGAGCATTGGGAATCTTGAGCACCATCTTAGAATTCTGCCTATCACACTAGGAACAGCCTACTCCTGTTGTGTGGGATGTAACATAACAAATGAGTGTTTTTTTTTTCTTTCAAGAAATACCTCTGCCCTACTGCTTGAAATACGCTTCACCTGTCCTCTGAGAAGCCACTCTTTTCTGGAACTCTTTGAACTCTGACCACTCCACTGTTGGTTTCTCCCCATCCCCAACCTCTGAATGCTGAATGATACTCACCTCTTCTCTTTATCTAAAGAATTCCCGGGAAATTTCACCTCATCCCAGGGGTTACAGTACCACCTACACACAGATGGCTCTCTAATTTATCTCTGTAGCTCAGACCTCTGCCTGAATTTCTAACTCACATACCCAACGCTTCTTCAATATCTCCACTTGCTTTTTCAATAGGAGTCTCAAACTTAACATTTCTAAAAGTAAACCTGGTTCTGCTGCATTCCCAATTCCTCCCCATCTTAGTAAATGCCAACTCCCCCATTCTTCCGATTTTTCAGACCCAAGCCTTGGGGTCTTCTTTAACTCATATTTCTCTCACATATTTGAGACCTAATCCATCTGAAAAGCTTGTTGGCTATACCCTCAAAATATATGCAGAATCTGACAGCTACCACCTTCGCTGCCCGCCAGCTGCCATTGTACAATGCCTGGGTTTTTGAAGTAGCCACTTAGTTACCCTATTTATTTTCACCGTTATCCTCCTCCCTCCCTGGATTCCAATCTATTCTCCACTAGGCAGCTACAGTGATCCTTTTAAAACAAAAAATACAATAATCCCTCCTCCTGCAGTTTTGCCGTCTACAGCTTCAGTTAACGTGTGGTCAACCACAGTCCAAAGATATTAAATGGAAAATTCCAGAAATAAACAATTTATAAGTTTTAAATGGAATGCTGTTCCATGTTGAAATCTCACACCCTACTGCTCCATCCAGGCCAGAACGTGAATCCGCCCTTCGTCCAGTGTGTAACTGCGCTGTATACACCACCACTCATTAGTCATTAGCAGCCATCTCGGTTATCAGACAAAAAAAATACACAGGGTTTGGTACCTTCCTCCGTTTCAAGTGTCCACTGAGAGTCTTGGAACTTTTTCCCTATGGATGAAGGGGGACCACTGATTATCATGCACTATTCTGCTGAAAATGCTTCAGCAGCTTCCCACCTCACCAAGAGAAAATGCCAGTCTTGCTTTATGCTCTGCCCTCCTACTCTCTCTCTGCTACCCGCAGATCCACTTTACTCACTCTGCTTAACCACAGCACCCTCCATGACTACTCTCAGATACACCAAGCATGTCCTTTCCACAGGGCCTTTGCACGTACTTTCCTGCTGCCCTTCTTCCAGATATCCACCAGGCTCACTTCCCTACCCTTTCCAGTCTCTGTTCAAGTCATACTTTATCAGAGGGAATTTCCATGGCAACCTTATATGCAAAATCATTATCCTTGGCACTCTCTGTCTCCCATGCCTTGTTCTACTTTTCAGCTTGGCACTGTCATCTCCTGACCTATGAAGTAATTCATCGTATGTGTTTATTTCTGATCAGCAGATTTAAATGTAAGCTCCAGGACAAAGGTGTTTTGGTCAGTTCACTGCCGTGTCACAGAGCCTTGACTCACAGTGTCAGGAACATCGTGAGCATTCAATAAGTAGTTCCTGAATGAGTGAAAAATATCCAATCACTTATTCATCAGAGAACGTAGCCTTTCTTCACATGGTGGTTTTGCTTAGAAAATGCAAAAGTGAAAAGGCCTTTAGAATATCTTGTAATTCTCTTTTCAGCAAGAGCAAATTCAGTTCATACAACATCAAGGTGAGAATAGAGGAAGGCCGTCGTGGAAAAAAGGTGTTCAAATAAACTATCTTCTTTCATCGGAAGGTCTATAGAGTCAGTTTGGATCAAGTATGCTTGTGGAATATTGAAAGATGTTTTGCTCTCTTCACATTTTTTTCCACAAGCTAAACTAGATTCTCGCTTCCACGTCTTGGTTCCAGTGGCCCTCTTCCTGGCCTACTGTCACCTCCACTTCTCACAATTCTATTGATCCCTCGAGATTCCTCTGGAACACCATCCTCATCATCAGATGCCCTTATGCCAGGTGTGAGCACTTCTGCCTTAGACCTCCCCGGGTGCCTTATCTTATATAGTGATCACTATGTGCTTTTTAGTCTTTCTCCTTTTACACTTCCCAGTCTCAGGGGGTATGGTATTGTCTTATCTTTTTATCTTCATCGCACTTCGCACCATGTATTACCCAGAGAAGATGCTCATTATCTGTTTGTAGGATAGGATTGGATTGATTCTGCGCTGAATATTTATTGATTTTTATTTTATTTTTTCTGTATTGAAAGACCGTACTGTTATTTAAAACTAATATGGGACATATGAGTCCATTATATGAGTTCAGGAACAGGCTAAGGCATCGAACGGTGATACAAGTCAGAACAGTGGTAACTTCCAGGGAAACTTTTAGGAAATATTCTGTACCTTGAACTGCGTGGTGATTACCCGGGCACATATTTAGGTCAAAATTCATTGAGCTTGCACTTAAGATATATGTTTTGGTTTTTTGGGTTTTTTTTTTCTTTTTTTGAGACAGGATTTCGCTCTGTCTTCCAGGCTGGAGAGTAATGGCTTGATCGTGGCTTACCACAACTTCAGCCTCCCAGGATCAGGTGATTAATAAATGCAATAAATTGCATTTATTCAGGAATTAGGCATTGAGCTTGCAGACTTCTTTGTTTCACTTTCAGGCCACAGAAACTCAGAGCAGTTGTCTGACCTTTTGAAATTCAGCTCAATGGCCTGAGACTACAGTACCTGTCCAGTTTGCTTAAGGGGGACTCCCAACCAATGATCTACAATTTTGTCAAACATAAAGGGCTGTCAAACATGGTCAGGGGAAAAATATCCTCTTTGTAAGTCAATTAAATTCTCTACCTATTTTCTATTTCATGCTCGCTGTCTGTATTTTCCAAGAAAAATGTATTTTAAAAATCTCTATGAAAAGCAACTTCTTTTCTATTCAAGTGGAATAACAATTCACTCTGTGCTACCCATGGCCCCTACTAATGCTTCCAAGGGAATACAGCAAAGGGCTACTTTCCTTTACAGCCTTTGATTTGTTCTTTCTGCATCCTGTAATTTCCATCTGCACCGGAGAGCCAAGTGCTGTGTGGAGCTAATTAAACACTATAATTATCCATGAGCTATGGCCCAGAAGCAGAGAGAAAATCTAACACATGTCTGATTGTAATATCAGGTAAATACTCAAGATGTGTGACTGGTGAAATGCAAAATATTCTATTCATTTAATATTCTTGATGAATAGTGAATTAGTCTAATCACATTAGCTATTCTATTCATTTATTAGGTGAGAGTGATTAGAAGTGAATAGCTGCAGAAAAACCCTCTCAAGTTGCAAAAATTAGACTTCTATAGTTTTATTATGTTTATTTTCAACTGAGGGTAATTGTCTGTAGCTTTCTCTGAGACTAGCCTACACCCCTACCCTATCTTTGCCCCTTGAAAAACTGCGTGTTGGTTACACGTGTAGAGACAGCAGATAAGACAATGCAGATCTGGTACACAAATGCTCCTGTGCATTGTATAAACATTCAAAATATCATACACAAACATGGCACTTCCAAGCATAACCATACTATTTTTTATTCTTCTTAATTGAGGTATAATTTACATACAATAAAATACATAAATCAGCCTGGGAGTAGTGGCTCATGTCTGTAATCCCAGCACTGGAGCCCAGGAGCTCTAGACCAGACTGTGCAAAATGGTGAAACTCCATCTCTACAAAACAAAACAAAAAAATTACCCAGGTGTGATGGTGCATGCCTGTTGTCCCAGCAACTTGGGAGGCTGAGGCGGGAGGATCGCCTGAGCTGAAGCTGTGGTATGCCATGATCGAGCCATTGCACTCCAGCCTGGGTGACAGAATGAAATCCTGTCTCAAAAAACAAACAAACAAAAACAACAAAAAAAACCCACAAAAACATAAACCTTAAGTGCAAGCTCAATGAATTTTGACCTAAATATGTGCCCGAGTAATCACCACGCAATTCAAGATACAGAATATTTCCTAAAAGTTTCCCTGGAAGTTACCACTGTTCTGACTTGTATCACCATTCAATGCCTTAGCCTGTTCCTAACCTCGTATAATGGAATCATACATTCCCATATTAGTTTTAAATAGCGGTATAGTCTTTTAATATAGAAAAAAATAAAAAGCCCATAATCCCAGCACCACCAACAAGAAAGGCCTGAGGATTAAAACAATTTAAAAAAGTAATGCAAGCATGGCATGAGGTATTTCAAACATTATAGAAAAGCATTTGGAAAAGCTCTCACCTCTGCCCTTCATCAAAAATTGTTGATTACTAAGTAAGCCCTCCTGGATATTTCCCATTGGCGCCTTCAGATCTTCCCTCCACTTCACCAACCTACCCTGGACCCCTGGAGACTGAACTCCGTGGGCAACATCAGTGGTTCCCTTGCTCTCTAATGTCCACTGTGTTCTACCAAAGGGAGGTGCTACCTGCAGAAAGGAGGGCAAGTGGTGGGTTGGGTGGGGGTATCCACTCCCCTGACTCGCTCTCTCGTTTGCATTGCCTGAGATAGCTGGATCTGAGGCAGCCTTCTCCTAGAGCTAGCTACCCTTTCCAGGAGCAGGAACTGCTTCTTTCTTTTGCTTCTTTAGGCCTAGATAGTCACAGTTCCCAGCTTTGGCTTGCCCCTGCTCGCTTCAGCACTTCTGGTTTGGTTTCTTTAATCCTTCCAACACCTTTGTGAATAGCCTTCATTAAACTCTCCTCCCTTGCCCCATCTGAATGTTCTGCCTTCTGCTCTTGACTACCACCCACGTTAAATTTTAAATAGACTTTCTAGAAAACACATAGGTATCCATTGTGTGCATGGCTCTAAACTGGTCTATGGGTGAAAAACCATTTCTAGAGGGTTTCTTTATTAACCACCTCTTTCTAATCAAAGTACACTTAAGTCATCCACACACCTAATTCATTCTGACCTTTAAGCACAATGACAAGTGATCCAAAGTATGTAATATACTATCTTGAAGGTTTCAAGTTATTTTTACCATTTGAACTTACTTTAGGTTTACCGCCAAATCTCTTGCTACAATTTTAGACCTTGTATACACAGGGGCTTTAGAAAAGTCATTTATCTTTCCAGTAAGCCTAGCATATGCAGGGTATAGACAAGAAGAGGTTTGCTAAAGCTCCACATGGAGCAAGGACAAGCTGGAAAGAGTAGATCCACTGCTTGAAGGCAAAGGTATAAGGTTGACAAAAGACAGAGAAGGTCCAGGGGACTCTGACATTTATGAGTCGGCTATGTGCTAGGCATTGTGTTAAATGCTTAAGAGACATTAATTCTCACATTAGCCACATGAAGTTATGGGCTTGCATAATTCACAGATAAGGAAACTGACAGGTCTGAGATTTAAATCCACTATCTCTTGGAGTTCCAAGTCCCAAAACCCAGCTCTCAGTCGAGGAGTCTGGTCTTCAGACATGAGTGGGTAGAATCAACATGGCTATGGTGAAGCTGAAGCCCAGGCAGGACAAGAAAATAGGCAGCAAACAACTATTTTAAGTGTCCAAATCCCTAAATCCAGACAAACCACATGGTGGAGTGTGAAGAAACTTAGATGTGTTGCCAGAGCCACCATTTTATTTAAAGAACTGTGGAAAGAACCAGAGATGTTTACCACCAAGAAGAAAAGACCTGAAGGAAGAGATATAAGAGAGACCTCTAGGGAGAAAACCATCTCTGAAGCTCCAGAAGATGGATGCTGAGACAGGAGATGGAGCTTAGAGTGGACAGGGTTTGTTCATTCATACACTTGTTCAACAAATAATTATTGATACTCTACCGTGTGCCAGGCACTGTACTCAGTGTTAATAAATACAACAAGGAACAAAAGAGACAAAGTGCTTGCTTCTGGGAAGATTACACTTTGTGAGAATAGACAATAAGTAAAAGAAGAGAAAAATAGGCTGGGCACGATGGCTCATGCCTGTAATCTCAGCACTTTGGGATGCCGAGGCAGGCGCAGATCACCTGAGGTCAGGAGTTCAAGACCAGCCTGGCTAACATGGTGAAATTCCACTTCTACTAAAAATACAAAAAATTAGCCAGTCATGGTCACACACACCAGTAATCCCAGCTACTCAGGAGGCTGAGGCAGGAGAATCACTTGAAACCAGGAGGCAGAGGTTGCCGTGAGCCGAGATCACTCCACTGTACTCTAGTTTGGGCAACAAGAGTGAAATTCCGTTTCAAAGGAAAAGAAGAGAATAATATATAATATGTCAGTTATTGACAAGTGCTACAAAAAAACAAAGCAGAGTAAGGAGGCTGTAAAGAGCTAAGGGCATTACTTGCTTTTATGCAGAGTGGTCAGGTCTCTGAGAAGGTCTCTTCTCTGAAGAGAGGAAGTGAGCCCTGTGGGTATCTCAGAGAATTCATGTAAATATCCAGGAGAAAAATGTTCCAGATGGAGGGAACAGCACCTGCAAAGGCCCTGAGTAGGCTCATATTTCACTATGTTTGAGGATTAGCAAGAAGGAGATTGTGACTGACACTGGGTGAGCCTACCCAAGGGCAGATAAAGAAAGTGGCCGAAGTTAAGCCCAGAAAGTCTGTAGGAGACTATGCGGCACCTTGGACTGTGGGAAGTACATTACCTTTTATTCTGGGTGAGACTGGATACTACTGGAAGGTTTTGAGCTGAGAATAATTATGACTAATGTTTTCAGAGGAATATTGTGTGAAGAATAAAGTCTAGCTGAGTGGTGATGGAATCAGGATACAGGAGGCTGTTAAGACAATCCACATGAGAGGATGGGGAATGAGACTAGACTCAGTGTGGAAGTAGATATGATGAGAAGGGCTCAGATTCTGGATATATGTTGAAAGTGGAACCTATAGCTATTGTGCTCAGAATAGATGCAGGGTGAGATAACAGATGAATGTCAAAGATGATCCTAAGGCTTTATGGATCAGTAAACTGTAGAATGGAAGGGTCATTCATGAAATCAGGACAACTTCAGAATGATGGGTTTCAGGGAAATACCAGCAGTTCGCTTTCGGAAGTGGTGAATTTTAGACATGCAAGCAGGGTGTCAAGCAAGCAGTTGGCTGTATGAGTCTGGCTTTCAGGACGCAGAGTGTAGATGGATATGTAAATTGGAGGGTTATTAATGTATAGATGCTAAAACCATGATATTAAATTGGCCCTACCCTGCTCATTGCCCCTTCCTGCCCTGTTTGTAAATGAGAACTGAGCCCTAGGACATTCCAAAATGTAAAGAACAATCTAGGGGAAGAACAACCTAGAAAAGACTGAGGAGGAACTGTCAGTGAGGTGGGAGAACCAAGAGTGAGTGGTCCCCCAAGGACTAGTGAAGAAGCTACCTCTAGGCGAAGGTGTGACCAACTGTGGCTAAAAATCAATATAACTTCTGGCAACGTGAAGGTCTTTTTCAACCTGGACTAGGGCTGTGGAATAATGGAATAGTGAAAACAAAGACCCAAGACGAGTGGGTTCAGGAAAGAACAGGAAGAGAGAAAACAGAAACAATGCATAGACATCTCTTTCTGTGAATTATGCTGTAAAGAAGAGGACAGGAGTGGGATAGTGACTTCAGGGGACAGGTATGGTAAGGGAAGATGATTTTTTTTTTTTTTTTTTTGCTTGGTTGATGATGGCCTGGTTGGCTGGTTGGTTGGTTGGTTGGCTGGTTGAAAGATGGAGGCTATGCCATCATGTTCCCAGGCTGGCAGGGACGATCCAGCAGAGCAGTGTTTCATGTTGATTTGAGAGACAGAGAGAGCATTGCTGAAGGCATTCCCTTGAAAAGGACAGAGAGTGGGAGTTCCAGTACACAAGTAAGACGCTACCTTTAGAATCAACCAGAGTAGCTCTTACCTTACCTGCTCACATTCCACAGAAAACTTCGTTAGGGGAATATGATGGTTAATATTGAGTGTCAGCTTGACTGGCTTAAAGGATGAAAGTATTATTCCTAGGAGTGTCTGTGAGGGTGTTGCCAAAGGAGATTAACATTTGAGTCGGTGGACTGGGAGAAGCAGACTCACTCTCAATCTGGGTGGACATCATCTCATCAGCTGCCAGAGTGGCTGGGATAAAGTGGGACCAGAATTGCTGAGTTTTCTGGTCTTCATTTTTCTCCCATGCTGGATGCTTCCTGCCCTCGAACATCAGAAAAGTTCTTCAGCTTTTGGACTCTTGGACTTCCACCAGTGATTTGCTAGGGGCTCTTGGCCTTCAGCCACAGACTGAGGGAGGTACTGTGGCTTCCCTACTTTTGAGGTTTTGGGACTCGGACTGGCTTCCTTGCTCCTCAGCTTGCAGACTGCCTATTATGGGACTTCACCTTGTGGTCGTGTGAATGAATACTCCGTAATCAACTCCCCTTCACATATACATCTGTCTTATTAGTTCTGTCCCTCTAGAGAACTTGGACTAATACAGAGAAACATGTGTTTTGTAGCTATTTTTAAAATAATAAATGATAACTGTTTGCTTTATTTATTCCTCATATGTTCCTATGAGTCACTTTACTGCTATTTTACTAATAAGAAAACTAAACCTCAGAAAATGTACATGACTTCATCAGGTTCTCAATGTTTGTGTGAAAACTGGGGCTCAAACTGGGTCTGGCTAGTTCCGAAGGCCACAAATGTTCCACAACCTCAGAGCCTGGACTTCCAGAGGGACCACCCACTAATGAGAAAGGGAGGACATCATCTCACAATGCCAGGCCAGAACAGCACAACAAATGTAAACCTAAAGGCTCTCAGGTACAAGGGCTGGGAGGCAAGACTAAGTGATGTGCCTGGGCCCTCTGCAGTGAGGCCTTTGGGGAAGGTGTGGTTCATCTGATAGCTTTCAAAGGTAGAGAAGGATGAGAGCATCAGTACTTGACAAAGTTATGGGAAGGTCATGAGAAGAACTGAACTCCCAAGTCAGGCTGATTAGTCCTGTGTGAACGAGAAGGAGGAAATGTTTCCACTTGAACTGAAAGTGCAGGAGCAGAAGCCGAAAAAAGCATGATGGGGCTTCTTGGGGTTTCCAGTGACTTCAGTGAGTACTTCGTAAACTCCTACCATGTGTGCGGCATAATGCTTCATGCTCAGAAAAGAAAGAGGAACTGTCATCCTGCCCTGAAGGTACTTATACGATGAACAGTTTCAATTCAGTATAAGATTTCTAAATACCTTCATTATTCAGGCTTCTCTGGAGAAACAGAATCAATAATACATAGATAGAGAAATGTAGAGACATAGAAACTTTTATTTATTTATTTAAAGAGATTTATTTCAACAAATTAGCTCATAGGATTGCAGAGGCTGGCAAGTCTGAAATGTGTAGTCCAGGCCAGCCGGCTGGAAACTCAGGGAGGCATTGATGCTGCAGTTTTGAGGCAGAATCTTCTCTTCTCTGGGAAACCTCCGTTTTTGCTCTTATGACCTTTAACTGACTGGATGAGACCCATTAGCACTATCCAAGGTAATCTACTTAAAATCAACCTGATGTAGCTGTTAACCACGTTTACAAAATACCATGGAAGCTACATGTGGATTAGTGTTTGATTAAATGATGGGATTCTATGGCCTGGCTAAATCGACACAGAAAGCTAACCATCACAGTATGCTGTTACTTCCAGGGTTTATTCCATAAAAGCCAAAAACAGGTATTTTATTTTAGAGACATTTGTCTTTTAGAATTATTATTTCCTGATGGGATTTTAAGCTGTAGACCAGCGAGAAGCCAGAGGAGGGGCTGTCTCTGAGCCCTTGTTCTGTTAAGGGTGGTTTATAAAGGTTCTAATTCATTGTAATTAATTTTTATTGTGCAGACTCAGAAGGCTGACACAGTGAAAGGGGATAATTTCACAAGTCAAAATAACAAATAAGTAAATACAAATAGTACCCAACTTCCCAAGAGCAAATCACGCTCTCCAGGCCTCCCCTCTCTGAATGAAACCCAGACCCTGACCCCAGTTTCCTCCCAGGAGTCCTGGCTCTTGGACCCTCCTACCCACCAGTTTTCTAGGAAGCTAACCTGATGTCGCATGCTCTCAACCCTCAAAACCCTTCTCTTCCCCGCACCTGGACAATTTTAGCGCTGCTGTCAATCAGATGGAAGAGCTAGATTTAGGGTGTTGAAACAGTACCCCAGCAAAGGGCGAGCGCTTCACCACTGGGAGGGCCAGGGAGAGATGCGCTCATTGGTTGTGCTTGTTGCGAACAATGAAACCTCTGCACGGAGGTTCTTTGTTCAGCTCCACGCTCGGAGCCCCTGCAAGCTGAACAGTGCACGCGCGTGTGCTGGATATTAAGTCTCATTTCAAAGACGCTGCAGTGGGCAATGACGTGGGGGCTGGCTGGAGGCCTGGAGTGGGGGGCTCCAGGCGCTTTGAGCATCTGTCTGGAGCGGGGAGAGCTCGAGATGACTTCAGTCCCTGTGATGGGTGGTGGAAGGGGGCATTTTCTTCTTCAGAGGGTGAGGGAGTCAAGGGGCACTTTGAGTCTCTCAGGCAGGAAGCCCGGTGTGGAGGTTTTAGGATAGCCTTGAGTAATGACCAGTGTAGGTTTCTCACGGAGGACTCATTTATCTGGGTGCCAGTGGGTGAGCCCGGCTTTCCATGCTTGAAAATTTAGATTTATTGGGTGCCAGAAATTGGACTGGACACCATTTAATAGGCCCACGCACCATGAAGGTGAGGGTAGGGGATAAGAGTCAGGAGGGCCTCATGGATGGTGAAGAGACAGGGTGTGAAGAAAGAGCAAAACCTGATTCCTCCCATAAAATTCCAGCCACAGCAGGCAGGAAATACAAGACGCTGGAGACTGGTGGTTTATGAACAGAGCTGAGATCAGATAAAACTCTGGGAAGAGAGAGGTGGAGGAGAGTAAACAGTTAGTCTCTCTGAACTTAAGGGAGGGGTTACTTGGGGGGGAGAGAGAGAGAGAGAGAGAGAGAGAGAGAGAGGCCACAGGCTTCCGAAGTCTACATGAAGACAAACCTTATGTTAGAAGGAGTAGATCGATAAAAAAGCCATTTGCTGGTTACAAAAGAGAAAAAAAAAAACCATATATCTTGTTCAGCCTCTTGCTCTGAAACAGAAGAAAAGCTTTGGGATCTATGGAATGTGGATTTACATAGAGAGACCCCAGGATATATAAATACTCAGGTGACTTATAATGTGAAGAGAAAGGCAGATGGGGGCACACTTGCAGGACGGGACAGAGTGAAGGTGGGAGTGATGTCCAGTCCCCTCACTCCCCAAGTGAACCCGGAGAATGCATATCCCTTCTCTGGGTGCCTCAAGCAGTCTTCATGATTTTCATCTATTTTCTCCCTGGAGCTGGAAGAAGCAGTTTAAAAATGACATTGTAGGCTTTCAGACATTTGAATAAAAAGCCTATGTAATGCAACACAGCTTATCTGAATCTCTTACTCACAAACATAGATATTCATTCAATATTTATTGGTTTTTTTCCTCTGCACAAGGCACCACACTAGAGTCATGGGTCTAGGAAGGCATGGTAGGCACTTCATTCATTCATCTATTCATTCAAGAAATATCTAGAGCTAAAAAAAATAAAAAAGAGAGAGAGAGAGAGCCCATGACTTCCCTGAAGGTGCTCCCATCCCCGGGAAGGAGACAAACATGTCAGTTCCCATGTTCTGCACGCGGGAGACCTGAAAGAGGGGCAGCTGAATCAGACAGAAGAATTATGGAAATTTTCCCACAAGAGGTGATGATCACACCTAGATTGTAGGCCGCTGAACCTCAGTGGTCTGCTGAAAGTCACATTTGTCCATCAAAAACCCAGAAGTTTGGACAAGACTTCAGCACCCACGTAGATATTTGGAAATACCTGGATTTCTGGTGATTATAGCCAAATGCCCAACAGCATTTTTAGATAAGAGTACATGCATGTACCTTGTAAGTAAGGCAAACATGTACCATGTAATAATTATTTTTATGAACTATTTTTCTTCCATGAGGACACAAATTATCAAAATTCTTTGCTATTTTCATACATTAGTTTATTACTTCTCCTCAATTAAAGTGGTGAAGTTTATATATTTGCACATGGCCAAGGTAGTAGGCTCCTGTGGCTCAAGACAATTAGATAAGGCCTTAAAGAAATCACACTGTGAACAAGGCAGAAGTTTAATAAAATTGGAGACCCCAGCTGTTAAGCTACATGAAACCTCATGCTCACAAATATCAGGCAAACATCACTACGGAATTATTCAGTGTAAGAAGTGCTGGTTAAAACTGTATATCCCATTTTTATGACAAATTTAAAGACTATGTTGGGGCGTGTTTGTGTGTGAGAGAGAGAGTGTATGTATGTATGTGTATATGTATATGTATGTATATATGTATACATGCACGTGTACATATATGCATGGTATATTTATTTGATATAGGGATGTTCTAGAGGAAGAAAAGCAAAATTGTGAAGCCAATGCTTCCTTTCAGCAGTCCCCAGTCACTTGTCCTATTTCTTATTTCCCCTCTCCCTAGTCACCTTCTTATCCCACACCAACTCCTAGGGGGCTCAGAGTCTTCAAGCCCCTCATTTGTGTATTCCCTCTCCACCCCCATGAAAGCTTATCTTCTAATCCCTAATTCACATAAATGCCCTTCCTATGGAATATTCTAATTTAGACAAGCTAATATAGCCCTAAGCTGAAAGATGAATTCCTGATAAAGGTAAAACTTCCGGACTGAACTAGCAACAATTCAAGGGTAGTCTGAGGGTGGGGGCTAGAGAAACAGGAGACTTGTCCTGGCCAGGCTAAAAGAAAAACAAAGAAAGGATGGGTCTGAACACCTGGAGAGTAGTTTTCGTGCTACTTGTTAGTCCATGGAACAAGTCACTCTCACATCCTTTTGCTAGAGTTGGTCTGTCTCTTTCTGTCTTCTACACCCTTCGTAATCACCTCAAATAGATCGTGTGTCCGGATGCATAATTACTTATTAGTTACTTATTTCTGACCCTCTCACCCCCTAGACTATAAGCGCCCAAAGTGAGGAGACCATGTCTTTCCAGCATGGTGCCTAGCATGTCATAAGTGCTCATAAGGGTGCTGAGTGCTTTTCAATGAACTTAACTGTTCTGTGTCAGTTTCTTCCCCTGTAAAATGGAAGTCTGTCCATTCATCCACCCATATACTTTCTCACCATTCACTAGAAAACCTACTAGGTTAAGTGCTGTATGAGGCACAGAGACACATAATCTGTGACTTACCTAAAACAATATTCCCTGCCTTCCTCCCAGAATCATAAAGAAGAACAAAGAGATCATGTGTATGAATGAGCTTCAGAAACTGGATGTGCTATCGGAGGTAAGGGATGATGCTACTTTTACTACCTGTGCCATGCTGATGCTGTGTATTCTCCTGGCCCTGCAAGGGTTATTTTTGCAGATTCCCCCAGTCTCCCTTCACTGTGGCTCCCAGCAGATGTATTAAGTGTAATCTTGGAACCGTTCCAGGTTTGCTCTTTAAGACTCAGAATGTTCAATATTTCCTTCACGCAGCAGGCCACTCTGGCCTGGCATGGCGCCAGGGATTCTGACGGGTGCAACCCTCAAGCATCCCTGAAGTCTGGGCCCCAGCCCCAGCTTGTCCAGGTTCTACGTGGCTTGCTTGGGAAGCAGCAACAAAGCCTGAACAGAGACTACCACCGCAGCCCCACCAGCTTGTATTCAAGATGACCTGCTCTCCGACTCCCTCCGGTGCACCAGCTGAGGAAGGGAAGTCTTAACTGCTGCCTGTTCTGCTTGTTGCAGCAGCCTGAGCCCCTGGAGAGCCTGAGAGCCTGGAGAGGCAGGTGGGGCATCTGGGCTCCCCTGAGGCTCTGGCTTGGTTGACCATGGAATTAGTACTTTTGAAAGGTTTCCACGGGAAAAGAAAAGAACAGCAGTGAGCTGAGACCCCTGGCTGCTTGCTGGGCTAATATCATGGAAGTTGACCCCACCTGCATAGTGTGGGTGACGAGACCCCATCTGGTTTTGCAGCGTGAGCTGCCTCCCTGTGACTACTCAGGGCTAACGCGTCCTCTTCCTTACAGTGCCGGCACAAATGGAATCCATATCCTTCTCCAAACACTGATGGGGAAGGACAGGATTCTCAGAAATCTTTGGGAGCACTTTCTTTTGGACCCCTGTTCCCCTCCCCTCCTTCTTTTTAATTAATTTACATAATCACTTGCACAGACTGAACACATGCGACACATTCTGGACTTCTGTTTGCATTGAAACAGGAATTAGATTTGTGATTTCAACTGTGGTCTTTTTCCGACTTTTTCCCCACCCTTTGTCTTCCCTTTTATTTTAGTCTCCCATCCCCTCCTGATAATTTTTTTTTCTCCAACTGTCTCATACTTGGTAGATGACATGATCACTTCCAACCTCCCTCCATCAAATATCCACCCTCTATCTCAACCACAACAATTCAGTTGAACAAGTACAGTCTGCAATAAAAGGGAACAGAACTAAGAGTTATTGAGCTACCGCAAGGCACTAGGTGTGATGCAGAAGTCCAAAATACAGACAGACAAGCTCCCTGCACCCAGAGAGCTCCCCTGCAGCCTGGGAGCTTGAGCTGGTGTTACATCTGTCTCATGCACAGGCCTCTCAAGCAGTGAAGGTGTATTAACTAAGGATAAGATGTCCAGAGAGCCTTAAAGAACATGAGAGCCGAAGCCTGGCCCATAAAGAAATTCTCCCACAGCAGACCACTGAAAGATGATTACTGTCCCTCATGGAAAGAATTGCAGTCCCAGGTATGAATTTGAGTTCTGCCTTTAACTGATCTTTGTTAAGCTGTAATCTCTTCTGACATCAGTTTCCTCATTTATAAACCAGGACAATTAAAACAAATAATCACTACTGTCTCCCAGCTCTGAAATGCTTTGAATCTGTGACTTCAATGACTTGTTTTATGATTCATGTCATAATAAAATTACATTAAAATGCACTGTATAAATGTTAGCTGTATCTTTTTTTCAGGAGAGCAGGTCCCTGATTTTGTCATCATAGTCTACGTTTGGAGCTATAGTATTTTATGACAGTTCTCGGTTTATGTGCTGCGTCTGACTACCAAAATGCAGTGTTCCTTTAAGTATTTGAGTCCCATGCTATTTGGAAAGTTCAGTCTGTAACCATTTTTACTGGAATCCTGTTCAGACAGAGCCTGAGCTGCTTGAGCTAATGAGAGGGAGAGAGAGCTTATCAAAGCCTGGAGGTCAGCAGATGTGGGCTTTATGGGAAAAGGGAAAGAACGGGGGAAATTCCGTCATGATCATGAAAAGGCACTTACAGTAAACTCTGTTATCCATCAGAGGGGTGCAATAGTTTCTTCTGATAGGTAGCTACTGAAGAGTCTTTGTGGATGCTGCATGGATGGCCAATTTTCAAAGATTGAAAGAAACATGGAAATACACCAAAAAGTTGCTATAAATAAATTAATTCTCTTGAGGATTCCAAAATCCTTTGTACAGGCATTGCATAGTAAGTAAGAATTATGAGACTGGCAATATCATTTTTGCGATTTGTTGCAAAACAATAGGGCCCCCGTTTATCAATCCTGTTATTTTTGGAAAACAAACAACCACAGTAAAAAAAACAAATAATACTACCAAACACAAGTTGGCTTTCTCCTCAATTCCTATTTCCAACATCTGCCTTGTTCCTGCTCCATGCTCTACCCACTCTTGGCTGCAACCATTTCAAAAAAAAAAAAAAGAAAGAAAAGATAAAGAACTTGGAGTCTTCCCCTATGCACCTGTGCTCATGAGGGTCTTCTCTCTGCGTGAAAACCCTCCTTGTTCTTACTGCCTATTCCTCTACCTGCCAAGGTCAGCTATGGTTTCTTTCACGAAGCCATCCATAATACACCCCACCCCGTGACATGATATTTCCCATTTCAGAGCTTCCACGGCACATGGTTTTCACCTCTCTTAGGGTATTGATTAATGCTGTGCCCTTTGGACCACAGGAACCTATCTTGCCCTGGCACTTTCCTTTAGAGGGAGTTTGACCCATAATCTGCCTGAGGACATTAATGTTCTCATCGGGCTAAACTCTCTTGATAGGAATAGACACATTTTACCATTTATCAACATTTTTAAATTTTGAAAGCATAGATCAGGTGTATACTTCTTATCCCTAAATGCCTTCAAGCATCTTGAGGGCAGAATTGGATCTAAGCAATCTGTGTTTCCATCTCTAAGCCGAGCTCAGCAGATAGTGGGAAGTAATTGATATTTGTTGAATTCAGCTGAACATAATAAAAAGACACCTTGGCATATTAGCAGAATGCTAGAGTTGGAAATGTTCACCAAACTTAAATCCTTCATCTTCAACATAAAAAAAAAAAACATATTTGACATTGGAAACAGAAATAACAGCATGTGTAATCTCATTCTGAAACTTTGCTGGTTTACTTTAATAAAGAAGTATCACACTCTTGTAATCTTTAAGGAATTTGTTGACAAGAACCACTTTGTCATGTTGAATCTTTGCATCTGTAGGAATAGATTAATTCACTTATTTAACAAATATTACTGAGCACCAATTATGGGCTAGGAGCTGTTAAAGTTTTAAGGGTACCCCAGAAAAAACAAGGTTCTTAAACTCATGGAGATTATATTGTCAAGGAGTAAACAGTATGATAAAGTTAAAAAAAATAACAAATGTGATTTCAGTGATCTAAAGAAACCAGGGTAGTGATGGTTAAATCAGCATTTTTGATAGGATAATCAGGGGATGCTTTTGCTTGCAGATAACTATCTGAATTGAAAAAGGTAAGTGACCCATGAAAATATATGCGGAAAAAGCATTCCAGGCAAAAGTAATGGCATATGCAAAGGCTCTGTGACAGCAGAATGCTTGGCGTCTGAAGAAAGAACAGCAGTGTAGTAGAGAGGAGTGATAAGGGATGGGGGCTGGGGTGGCTGGCAAGAGATAAGATCAGAGCAATAGCCGCAGCCCTGAGGTAGGAACTGTAGGATATGTGAAGACCTTAGGATTTTACTCTGAGTAGGGTGGATATCTTTGGAGCATAAAGTATCACACTTGAAGTTTGACAAGATCTGGCCTATGTTTTATAAGTATCACTCCAGTGGCTAGATTGAAAATGGATGAGAAGACGGCCAGAGCAATGGGCAAAGATAGAGGCACTGAATCCAGCTGGGAAACTACAGCCATAATCCAGGATGCCAGTGACATGAACTAAGGTGATGAGCGGTGAGCGTGGTAAGAAGTGATTGAGCTTTGGGGATACATTTGAAGGTAGAGCTGCCAGCTTTGCTGAATTATTAGATATGGATTCTGAAAGCACTCTAAGGTTCTTAGCCTGGGCAACTGGAAGAAAAGAGTTACCATTTACTGAGATTCAGTAGAAGGTGGAAGCAGGTTTGGGATGAAGGAGCTCAGGAGCTCAGTTCTGGCTATGTTAACTTTGGGATCCTATTCATCATCCAAGAAGAGATGCTGAGAAGGCAAATCGACATAGGTATTGGAGTTCAGGAAAGATGTTCAGGCGGGGCAAATAAATATATGAGTTGCCAACGAATAGTAAATATTTAAAGCCTTGAGACAAATGCACAGAAAAGAAGAAAGATGGGGAGAGATTTGGATGGAGCCCTGCAGTAATGGAAGAAAATAAGGTAGGACCAGCGAAGATCACAGAGAAGGAATGGCCTTGGAAGGGAGGGGCAGAACCAGGGGGTATAGCTTCCTGAGAGCCAAGTACAGAAAATGTTTCAAAGAAGACAGATGATCACTTGGGTTAAATGCTGCTGATAGATCAAGTGAGAGGGGAATGCAAATTGACCATGCATTTAGCAGCTGGCAGGTCATAGTCACCTTGACAAGAGCAATTTTCAAGTCAAGTAAAGGGGGTGAAATTCTGACTATGGTAGTTTTCAAGAGAAAGTGAGACAGAAGGAATTAGAGCTACTAATATCAATCACTTTTTTGAGGCGTTTTGCTGTGAAGGAGAGCTGAGAAAGGCATGATCATTTGAAAAAGCAAACACTTTTCTGCTCTAGCTGAAGAACCACCTGGAGGAAACTCTCTGCCTTCTGAGAGCATCATCTTTACTCACAGGATGAGAAGATGAACTGAGATTGGCCAGACACATTCAGAACAAAAGATGTGCCTATGTTCTGGAAACTCTGAAAACTACTCCTTCACATATTAGAATCACGGAAGATTCAGCTGCCCTCTAAGCCTTCAAGTCGATCGTCCCTTATCCACCGAAATGACTAAATGCCATCTGACACTTTCCTTCTCTTCCTGCCTGAGTCTGCAGACACATGTGTAGTCTCTTGCCACTAACAGAATGACAACCCTTGTGGGTTTATCGGGAAACCTGCAAGAAACCTGAGATGTGAAAAGGTCAAGAATTGAAAACCAGTCGAAAAACCTTACTGTGAGCAAACCTCTGTCTAAGGAGACTAGAGGAAAGGGGAGGGCCATGACAAGGGACAGAGAGGAGCACCTGAACCCCCAGATCCCTCAATTCCAGAGTGCTTGGGCATCCTGCAGCCATCTAGGATCTCTTTAATTGTCTCTTTTAAATCAGCATCAAGTGATGCTGAGAACATATATTCTTTGCTGATAAATGTTTCCCCTTTGAGCCTGGGGCCTACTTAACAGCCACAACCTGCTTCGTCGGTTTTTCAATTTGGCCTGTTTAGCTTAAGCTCAAAAGCTGGGAGGAGGTGACTCATACTAACGTGAAACTTGGCCGTTTAGTTCCATTTCGTCCGGCCAGTTGTTACTGAGCGCCTACTAGCGCTGCATACTGTGCTAAGTCGGTGCAAGGATACAACTTCAAAAGAAAATACAACTTGTTTTCATGGAGCTCATAGTCTATGTTAGTTCATTCTCAACCAAGGGTAAGGGGGTAATTTTGCCTCTCCAGAGGACATTTGGCAATGTCTGGAGACATTTTTTATTGCGACCCCTAAGGGAGGGTGCCACTACAATCTAGTGGGTAGAGGCCAGGAATGCTGCTAAAACCGTACAGCGCGCAAGACTGCCTCCAACCACAAACAGTTATCCAATCTAAAATGGCAGTGGTGCCAGGATTGGGAAAGTCTGGTCTAAGGCATAGCACAGTGCATGTACAAATATGATAAACAGCAGTCCAAATTTCCAGGAACCATCCACGTTGTAGAAAGACAACATCTTAGGTTCAGCAGCTAGACCCAGCCAGCAGCAATTCCGGGTAGTCCTGAGAACACTGTACTCTAGAGAACAGAGCCTAGCAAGTTCCTCTGTGGCTCCCTGTACACATGCATACATCCTCTTTGAAGTATAAGGCTCTTTTGCACATTCTATCGTGTTCTGTCTTCACTATGATCCTATTCAAAAGCCCTCCGCCTATTCTCATAAATAGTCCTTCTCTATTTGGAAAAGCCATTCTCTCCAACTGAGAGAGAAGCAGGCACCTCAGTTTAGCCAACCACAGCAGCCAAATTGACCCTGGCAGTCACCAATGACAGATGCCCCAGACAGATGCCCAGCCCTCCCTAGTGGCTGTCTGAAGCAAACAGAATTAGTATATCTCTATTTTAGATTCAGAAACTGGGGTTTAGTGTCATGACTAGGACCTCACTGCTCCTAACTTGCAGTGCCTTGGCTCAAACCCAGGCCTTGGGACCCTAGATGCAGAATCCTTTCTATGATGAGAAGCTGCCTCTCTCTACAGTAATAACAATAGATATTAACACATTTATGGAGCTTGACAATTTACAAAATGATCTTCATGTTCATTCTTTTTCTGCTCAGGTATTTACTGGGGCACATGCAAGGAAAGATGTGGAAGATACATTTTAGATTTCGATTGAAGGAGAGAAAGAATTATCACCTGTATTCTTATCACTCACAGTCCATCTATCCACGTTCATACATAAATCATGGAGGATGCGCAGCTATACAGCCACCTTGCATCAAAATGGGGTCAGATTATAGGGTTCATCAGGTAGCACGGTACACCACATTTACGTGCCCTTAAAAATCTTAGGGAGATTCATTCAAGTATGGTATGGCTTAAAATGACCAAATAAAATCTGAGCCACATGCTTTCATTTAAATACAGATGGTCAGGTTTTGTTTATGTATACAGAGCCAACTGCTTATACAAAGCAGTGGCCTATACATATAAACCAGCAAAGTCATTTTAGAACCCAGAGCTTGAAAGAGTCTATATAAATGTAAATTACCAACCAAAGGGAGCATAAAATCTATGGATGTGAAAATGAGTCTACTATCTTTCCTCATCCAGCTCCTATTGGCCAGCATGGGCTCACACAGTGCTCTTTCATTTGGGGAGTCTCTGGAGCATGGATTTAGCTGGGTTTCTGTGCCAGTGCTTCAGCTGGCAGTGATTGGGTGACCTGTGTTTCCTCGGTGGTTGTTTGTCATTGTCAGGGGAGCTTCCAGATTTTACAGAGTCACTGAGGTCTTCACACATCTGACTTGCCATCCCAGCACTGTTTTGATCCCTTGGATTCTCCAGCAGGCATCTTCCAGGAAAATTCTGAGAGTGTCCTGCCCCAATATTTCAGTCTAATGGCTAGCAAGCCATGTTTATCCAAGGTCAGAGCTGAGCTCTGGATAGGGATAAAATGCTACTGAAAGCTGTATCAACTCTTGTGTGCCATTAATGTGTTATTTGGAACCCGGCAGTAGCCATTCACTAAATGGGACTCTGAGGCATGAAGAAAGCTAAAAAATGAGCTGCTCCCAGCCTGTCATTCTCAACAAGGAAGGATGTGGTTCACAATAAGGGAGGGGATTGATTGAATAAGAGGGAATGTCTGCAGACTGCTTGGAGATCCATGCAGGAAGAACCTAGAGAAGAACAATCTAGCTAAATGAAATTGTTTTCTTCCTTTCCAACCACAGTATATTAATTGGGTACAAATCGGTCCACTTAATGCCAATTGACATGAAGCAATTTCCCATTTGATGGCAATTGAAAAACCCATGCTTGCTGCTCCAAACCTGCTTGATTGTTCCAAACAGATTTCCCATCCTAAAGTGGAAATGGATTTAATTTGATCTCTTCAGTCTGTTCACCATTATGTGCGAAACAGTGGTATTGGTAGCCAAGAAATCAGCAGCTACCTGAGCAGTGGAGTGTTCGAAATGAAGGCATTCCAGCTGTTAGTGAAAATTCGAAGGAACGAGTCATGCTATAGTTGTGATGGCTACAGACCTGGGATGGCATGGTTGTTCTTTGTTGTTGTTGCAGCTGTCTCATTGTTTTGATTTGTCTTTTTTTTTTTTCCTTTGTTGTTTCCATAAGAGTAGAGAAGCTTAAAGCTAAGGAAAGTCCTAGACGGCAGCCTTGTTCAGTTGTCACTTCATGAGGAAACCCAGGCCCCAGGAAGTTTTGTGACAGGCCTCAATAATAATCTGTCCACTCTTTCTCATTCCTATGTCTTCTTTATTCTTATGCGTTCCTCATACCCACTTCCAAGAAGTCTGGCTCAGAGATTTATGAATGGAGAGGTAATGGAAAGAACATATGATGCTATAACTGAAAGTCTTGAGTTCAAGTGATGCACCTGAGTCATGTAACTTCTCAGGGCTGTGGGTCCCTTATCAAAGAAAAGGAAATACAGATCCATGCTTTCCAGTGTTTTTTCAAGAACTGAATGAAATAACTTATGTAAAAGCAGTTAACAAATTACACAGGATCATGAGTTGTAAAACAATATCCTACCAAAGCCCAAAGCCCATCCTAGACAGGAGACAGGCCAAATGGGTCAAAGGTTGGAAGCCAGGCAAGAAACAAGCTTTGATCTAGTGACTGTAAGAACCACGAGAGTACCAGTAGTACTCTCCACTCATACCTCAAATCAAAGGAAGATTAGCGATTAAAAAGCTGAAAACATTTGCAGATGTTTGGCATGGCTGCGGCTGGCCTTTTGACTTTTGGAACAAATAACGTCTAGTGATATTTGTTTCATTTGTTTTTCTTTTAACTAAGCTGTCAGCATATTATTTGAAAAGTTTTTCAATTCTAAACTCTATTTTGTAGAGAGATATCTAATCACTCATCTGAACAAAGATGCAAACATATGGGCTTTGCTGTGTTATTGTACTGTACAGTGAAATCAGAGATCCTTATCCTATATTCTACTGGCAATATACCCAAATGTTTCATGCAAGTGTTTACAGAAATATGTGCCCTTGGTACTTTCACAAGTAGAAGCACGAATGGAACAAAATATAGGCAGTTCACGTTAGATGAAGCTCTGGGCTAGGAGACACTGGGCTAGGAAGTATTGCGTCCTGGTAGCTGTGTGATCTAGGGCAAGTCACTTTACCTCTCTGAGGTTCAGAGAGATGAACAGGGATACAAAATGGGGATATGACAATATCAAGCCCAGGATTAAGTGAGATGACATCATCCAGATCTCAGCTCAAATACCCTCTGTTCAAAGTGGCTATAGTGCATGCTGTGGTAGGTCACACAGATCCCCCGTTTTCAGGACTGAAGCATCATTTGCCTAGCTGCTGTGAGTGTTGAAAACTGGAATCCCTTCATAGATTGCCCTAAGCTGCCCATCTCACCCAAGGTCTTCCCACCAAAGGCAGCATGTATACAATACTGGCCAATAAGAGGGTCTAAAGGCCAGGCCCCTAGCCCCAACTCAGGATAACTGCAGGACTACCCCAGCTCCAAGGCTGTCTGTGGTGTTGGAAGCTGAGGCTTTGCTGTGACTATGTAATAGCCCAACTTCCGTTTCTGTCCAATCCTATTTCTTGTACATATGCTCGTAGACTTACAATGGGGTTACATCCTGATAAACTCATCACAAGTTGAAAAAAATCTTATGTTAAAAATGCATTTAATACACCTAACCTACCAAGCATCATAGCTTAACCCAGTCTACCTTAAACATGCTCAGAACACTTACATTTGCCTGTGGTCAAGCAAAACCTTCTAACACAAAGCATAGTTTATAATAAGGTGTTAAATATCTCACGTAATTTACTGGATACTGTACTGAAAGTGAGAAACAGAATGGTTGTATGTGCACTAGTAGTGCAGTTTCTACTGAATACGTATCACTTTCACACTATCTTAAAGTGAAAAAAATTGTTAAGTTAAACCATCATAAGGTGGAAACTATCTGTACTTCCCCAAGAATGTTGATTCTGAAAAAGCTCCACAATGAACTCTCTGTGTGCTTATCCCCATCTCAGATTCATTCCTACAGAACCTGACCTGCATTAGGGGCCCTTCCTGGCCACATTGAATAAGATAGAAGGATCTCTCCTCTGGTCACTTTCGATCCCATTGCTTTTGTCACTATCTGAAAAACACACATCATTTATGGATTTGCATGTTTATTGTCTGCCTTGCCACCATTTATAATATATAGTCTATGAGGGCAGGGACTTTGTGTGTCACGCCCACTGCTATAGGCCCTAGAGCCTAGCACACAGTAGGTATTCACTAAATACTTGTTGAATAGAAGATTGACAAATGTTAAGAGGTCCTAGTTTGCTAAAAACAATAAGCTATACAAACGTTAGTAAATACATTTTCTGAGAATTCTATTTGTGCTCCAGAAAGGATGCGTTAAAGATAGTTGATGAATATGTTGTAGGACACATCCAGTGAATCACTTATCAACAAATTAATGGATCCTGCCTTGGTTGGCATTTCTGTTGTCAAACTAATGGCATACTTATTTAAAGTGTCTTTATTATGGGCCCTTAATATATCCAAAGAGTATTTTTAAACATGAGAAAAGCAACCTAAAAAAATTGAACACAAGAGTGTTTTTATATCGCAACAGTAAATACCATGTGGATAAATGAAAAGCTTATAATTAAGGAAACACCTATCAATAAAATGAACAGATTATTAGTTCATTAACAAAGAGTATTGTCATAAGCAAGTGCAATTCATGTATTGATTCTTGTAAGACTCTGCTAGGTCATCAAAGCTTCAGGTCCAGAGATCTGGGTTCTAGTCACTACACCTCTGGTACTGAGTGTTCCCATCTGTGAAATGAAAAAGATGCTTTTTATTATTGCTCTTAACTCCGGAATTTTATGTGCCTGTATTAGCTGATTGATGTGCATCAATGATATGTTGATGTCATAGAAGACAATGTAAGCTGAGTGTCATGGATGCCTATAATCCCAATTATTCAGGAGACAGAGGCAGGAGGATCCCTTGAGCCAAGAAGTTCAAGACTAGTCTGGGAAATGCAGTGAGTCCCCAACTCATAAATATTTTTTTTAAAAAAACAACAAACAACATAGACAATACTACCAATTGCATAAAAGATAAGGTTAAAAGGTCTTAGCCTATAGGATACTTGGAGTGAAAACTAGACAGCCTATGTTTGATTACGTATTTGGTCTAAATTCAAAGTCACACTTAAAGTGATTTTTAATGAGATTGGATTAATAACTAGAAAGGCAAATAAGCTTGAAGCCAATGGACAATAGATCTATATGACGGTCTATGATCTGGAGATAGGATGTTTATTTCTGGGCCTTGAAAGGCAATGTTTTTAAGAGTGTTTCCTCCTAAAATCTATTGAGAAATACAATGGTCTCCTTTTCTTACGTGTGTGAACTACATGAAGTGGTACCACACCCTATCTGCTATCACTTTTTGAGTCCCAGCTCAGAAAAGTGTACCTTTGTTTCTTTCTCTCTTTTCCTTTACAGCTGCTCTTTTCCATCCTCCCTCATTCTCTCCTTCTCATTGCCTTCCAAGGTTCCATCCTCTACCCTCCTCCCTATATACTAATCTCCAATGATTACATCATCTACCTACATAGTTTTGATTGTGAGCATATGGTTCCCATGGAAGTATTTCTGGCCATAACTTCTTAATTTCTAAATCAAAATGTTAACTGTCTACTGGACACTGCCACTAACTATCCCAACAACTCAAACTCATATCTAAGTAGAACTTAACTTTTTCTTTACCAGCCATATTTACTTAATTTACTTAAACAGCTCTTGATCCTCACTTTCCTCAGTTGGTTTGTGATAGCGCTCATCTTCAAGTTTTTGCTTTCTAAATCTGAATACACACTAAATTACTTCCATTTTTTCTTTTTACTGCCTTCTGCATATGCCTCATTTTCACCACTTCCATCCTAATGGAGATCTTGAAGAGGATAACACATCCAATAACCAACAAAACTTACATCACTATATTGAAAGTTGAGCCTGACATGTTGGCTTATGCCTGTATTCCTAGCTACTTGAGGGGCTGAGGCAGAAGGATCGTTTAAGCCCAGAAGTTTGAGACCAGCCCAGGCAACAGAGAGAGACTCCGCCTCTCTCTCTCTGTCTTTCCTCTCTCTCTCTCTTCCCTTGTTTGTTTTTATTGTTGTTGTTTGTTTGTTTTTTAATGAAAGAAACAGGCAATACTATGAAAAAATTATAGTGCAAACTCACTGTTAAACATAAAGCAATATTAAATAAAATATTATTAATATAAAAACAAGTCCAGCAATGAGGAAGAAAGACATTATGATTACGTTGGGTTTATACTAGGAATTCATATATGGCTTACCATTAGAAATTTGATTAATATAATTCATTAACAGATTAAAGAAAAAAGCTATATGATAATACCCATAGATTCATGAACAGAGGGAAAAAATTGAAAATTGACAAATTTTAACACCCATTTGTGATTTAAAAAGGAAAAACTTAGCAGGCTAAAAATGGAAGGAAACTTTGTACTTCTAACAAAAACTTTCCTCACACATAATTTGTAATGATCAAATGTTAAAAGCCTTATAGAAGAGATGAAGAAATTTCTGCTGCTAACACTTCTGACCATACAGACCAGTAGAGGTCCTAAGCATGACAGTTGGAAGACGCCAAAGAAATAGTAGGTGTGAAGGTCGAAAAGAAAAACAAAACTGCTGGTGCTTGCAGCGGATATGATTTTCTATATGAATTGTCCAAAAGAATCTACAGAAAAATGGAATTAATAAGAGCATTCAATAAGACTATTGGATTTAGAACAAATATACAAAAGTGAGCTGCATTCCCTTATAATTTAAACAAAAATGTTAAGATGTAATTTGAAAAATACTATTTACCATACCCAGTATAAAGTACCAAATAATCTCACAGAAAATGTACAAGATCTTTAAGGAGAAAATGATAAAATATTATTGAAAATATTAAAAAGAGCTAAACAAATGGAAAACATATCAAGTTTATGGATAACAAGACTCAATATCTTAAATATGTACATTCTCCCCAAATTAATTTAAACAAAAGAAATCAAATTTCATTCAAAACCTTAACTGAATTTTTCATGGAACTTGAGAAGCCAATTTCTACAATTGTATAAAGGGGCGAATGGCCAAGGAAAACTGAAAAATGTCTTGGAAAAGAATCGCTCTAAAAGATTTCAGGACTGACAACGCCATGGTATTGCAAAAGGGATGGACAAAAAAACAGCAGGCTATAGTACTGAAAAACAGATCTGTATGTATGAGGAACCTTCATATATAATACAGGAAACAGTGCCTGTAGTAGATAAAGGGTGGGCTATTCAATAAATGATATGAGGATAACTTTTATACAATTGAGGATTTAAAAAAAGAATTTCCACCTCATTCCACATCCATTAAAACCCATTTGTAAAGAGGTATAAATATAAACAAACTTTTTGGAAGTAATTACAGAAGAATATGCTGATGACTCTGAGATAGGGAAGAATTTCTAAAAGACTCCAGGTGTAAAATCTCTACGTCTTAGTTTGTTTATTAAGAACATACGTTTATTTCTTACAGTGCTGGATGCTAAGGAGTCCAAGATCAAGGCAGCATCTGAAAGCCTAGTCTCTGCCTCCAAGATGTCAACTTGAATACTGTGTCCTCTGGAGTACACATGAACACTGTGTACATGAATTCATCTTCACATGAATATGAGGAATACTGTGTCTTCATATGACAGAAGGGAAAAGGGCAAAATGGGCAAATTCCCTATGTCAAGCCCTTTAATAGGGGCACCTAATCCCAACTGAGGGTACAGTTCTCTTGACTCAATCAAATCTCCCAAAGGCCACACCTCCCAATACTATTGCACTGGGAATTAAGTGTTGGTTGTTTTTTTGTTTTTTGAGATGGCATCTTTGTCAGTCCATTTTCACGCTGCTGATAAAGACATACCTGCGACTCAGTCATTTATAAAGGAAAGAGGACTCACAGTTTCATGTGGCTGGGGAAGCCTCACAACCAGGCATAAGGTGAAAGACACATCTTACATGGCAGCAGGCAAGAGAGAGCTTGTGAAGAGAATTCCTCTTTATAAATAATCAGATCTCATGAGACTTCATAAGAACAGCATGAGAAAGACCCAGCCCCATGATTCAATTACCTCCCACTGGGTCCCTCCAACAACACATGGGAATTGTGGGTGCTACACTTCAAGATGAGACTTGGGTGGGGACACAGACAAACCATATTAAGGTCTCTCTATATTGGCCCAGGTGGCTCTGGCCCCAAGTGATCCTCCCACCTCAGCCTCCTGAGAAGTTGGGATTATAGGCATACACCACTGTGCCCAGTGGAAATTAAGTTTTTATATGCATTTTGGAGAGATGAAAACATTCAAACCATAGCATTCCACCCCTAGTCCCCCATAATTTATGTTCCACTCACATATAAAATACATTAATTTCATCTCAATAGCTGCAAAAAGTCTTTACTCATTCCACATTAACAATAAAGTCTAAGTCCAAAAGTCTCATCTAAACATCATATGAGTGACAGTCAAGCTACAATTCATCCTGAGGCAAATTTCCCTCTAACTGTGAGCTTGTGAAATCAAACAAGTTACATTCTTTCAAAATACAATGGTGACACATGTATAGGATATATGTCCCCATTCTAAAAGGAAGAAATACGAAAGAAGAAAGGGGTAACAGGTCCAGGTCCCAAGTGATTCCAAAACCTAACAAGGTGAACAACATTAAATCATAAGGCTTGAGAATGATCTTCTTTAAGTCTATGCCCTGCCTTCAAGACATACTGGGGTAGGGGGGTTGGACCCCTAAGGTCCAGGCAGCCCTGCCCCAATAGCTTTGCAGGGTGCCACTCACACAGGAGCTCTCAGGGGTTGGAGTTTGGTGCATGTGGCTCTCCCAGGCTGGCACTGCATCCTAGTGGCTCTACAGGGGTTGAGGTCTCAGAGTGGTCCTGCTCCCACCACTTCACTAGGCATTGCTCAAGTCGGGTGGCTGTCAGTGGTGGGCCTGCCCCTGTAGCAAACCTCTGCCTGGGCTCTAAGGCTGTCTGAGACATCCTTTAAAAGTCTAGCTGGAAGTTGTCATGTCTCCACAGTTCTTGCACTTGGTGAGCTTGCAGAGTTTTTATCATATGGACACCACCAGAGTTTACAGCTCCTTCTAGAGCGGTGATCCCAGCTCTATCTGTGCCCTCCCGAGACACAGCTGGGGTGACTGAGAAGTGCACGGTGCTGGAATATGAGACACAGAGACTTGTGGTGACACTGGGCAGTGGGTTTTGAGCACCCTGGACCCCTCCCTTAAAACAACTTTGCTCTCAAAGCCCTGGCACTCTGAGCATGTGATAGATGTGGCATCTTCAAAGATCTCTGAAATTCCTTTAGGATCATTCTCCTATCGTCTTGATGAACAGCACCTGGCTTCCTTCTATTCATACTAATCTCCTTATGAAATGGTCTCTTGGCCACAACCTTGGTTTTCGCTCCTAAACACACTTTTTATTCTTTACATGAACAGGCTATAAATTTTCTGAATCTTTAAATTCTGCTTCTTTTTTAAATTATAAATCTCATCTTTAAATCATTTTTGCATCTTTCTATAAGCAGTTAAGAGAGATCACATGGCTTTCTGAACACTCTGCTCCTTGGATATTTCTTCCACAAATGTCCTAGTTCGTTATTCTTCAGTTCTGCTTTCCACAAAGTCCAAGAACATGGACATAATTCAGCCAAGTTATTCATCATTTTGTAAAAAAGATGACCTTTCTTCCAATTTCCAGTACATTTTCCTCAATTTTAAGACCTTATTAGAGTGGACTTTACTGCATGTATTTTTGCCAGCATTCTGAGCATGACCACTTAAGTAACTTCTGAGAAGAATGAGGCTTACTTTATCCTCCTCTGAGTCTTCACTAGAATCATCCTGATGTTCTGTTCATGGCAATACTCCATGTTTACTTCAAAACTCTTCCAGCCTCTACCCATTACCCAATTCCAAAGCTGCTTCCACAGTTTTAGATATTTGTTATAGCAACATCCTTCTTCTCTGGTATCAATTTCTGTCTTCATCCATTTGTTCTTCTGTAACAAAATATCACAAACTTAAGAGTTTATAAAACACACAAATTTATTTTCTCATAGTACTGCAGGCTGGGAAGTCCAAGATCAAGGTGCTGGGAAGTTCAGTTGTCTGCTAAGTGCTGCTCTCTGCTTCCAAGAGGGCACCATGAATGCTGTGTCCTCTGGGAGGGAGGAACACTGTGTCCTTATGTGGCAGAAAGTGGAAGGGCAAAAGGGGCAAAGTCCTTTGTCAAAGCCTTTTATAAGAGCACCTAATCCTATTCATGGGAATGGGGCCCTAAATGACTCAGGCTCCTCCCAAAGCCCACACCTCACAGTAATGTTACATTGGGGATTAAGTTTTAACATGAATTTTGGGAGGAACAGAAACATTCAAACCATAGCATCATAAAAAAAATTAATAAGTTTACCTATTAAAATGAAAAGTATTATATGAAATGAAAAATATTAAAATGAAAGTATTCTGTACTCCAAAATACATCATTGGAGAGACTTTGGGTTGAAAAAAAAGTCAGTTATTTATTAAAAATAAATATAGCACTGGACAAAATTGTTAAGATCAACCATGCCAAGGTTCTGGAAATCAATCAAAGATTGACAACTAGTTGAGAAGCATTTATTCCTGTGAAGCCATTAGACCTTTGGATAAGAACAGCAGGAGTCTCTGCTCTTCTTGCTTAAAGTTGTCCTCATCCCTTGCTCCAATTTAGTTGGTAAGAATTGTGGCTTTGCTGGTGCTAGGCTAAGCTGAAAAATCAGAAGTCTTGCTGCCAGAGGAAGCCAGCTCAAGTCACCATAGTGGGTGGAGGGGTGGTTTGAGGAACAAAAATCCAGGGCTTTTCCACTTAAAAATGGTTATTTCTATAAGCAATCAATGGTGGGGGGAAAGCCCACAGTAGCTTGCTAATTTAAAATTGCAATTTCAGTTGCAATAGTGGATCAGCCATACATTTAATTAGATCTTGGAAATAAGAAAGCCATAGAAGGGCCAAAATAAACTCTATTTACACATATTTTTGTGACTCGGAAACAGACTTGTGCCAGGGAAACCCAAGTCTGGAGATAAAAGCCAAGGGAAACTTCAGAACTGTTTGCGAGTTTAAATGGTTTCCCATCTCACACACAGATCGATCATCACAGAATAAAGCCTTCCCAAATCAAGCACACTCTACTCAAATCATTGTCTGATCACTAAGCTATGTAGAAACAGGAATCTAGGATAAAACTTAAAGACTCGAGTAGATACATCAGTGACTAAATATCTTAGGGGAAACAGTTTCTCCTTATCCTTACCAACACTTAGCATTGTTCATCTTTTTTACTATAGTAATTTTACTGAGTATTTGGTTGCTGATTTTATTTGCATTTTCTTATTGACTAATGACGTTGGGCATCTTTCCATGTTTTTGTTAGCCACTCATATCTGCTTCAGTGAATTGCCTATTCAAATTATCTGCCCCTAAAAAAAAATACATGCACTGCTGGTAGAGATAAAAAAAAATGGTACAACCATTTTAAAAAATGTTTGGCAGTTTCTTAAAAAGTTAACCACAGAAATAACATACAACTCAGCAATTCCACTTTATATATCTATCCAAGGAACACCAAAATAGCTATCAAACCAAAAATGTATTCACAAGTGTCCATAACATTATTCATAACAATTTAAAGCTGAAAACAATCCAAATGGCCATCAACTGGTGAGTGGATAAACAAAATATGGTACAGCAATATGATGAAATAGTGTTCAGCAATGAAAAGAAACTAACGTTTTATGTAATATCGTGGATGAACCTCTAAAACACTATTCTGAATGAAAGAAACCAGACACAAGAGACAACAGATTATATGACTCCATTTATATGACACTTTTAGAAAATGCAAAACCAAGGACCCAAAGCAGATTAGTGGTTGGCTGGGGCTTGGTTTAAAGCAGCATCGGTGTTATATTCAAATGGGTCTCAATAGCTTTAAAGGGTAAATACATTTTTATATGTGCTCAATCGTGCATACTGATTCTGGCCCTTGAAAACTTGTAAGGTTACCTTAGTTTATCATGACAGAAAAGAAGACCAATTATGTTATGGAGGTCAAAGTAAATATTTTGGCCCTTTGTTATTTAGTTTTAAAGGGACACTCATGGCAAATGAAGTCAAAATGTGGTTGAATTTAAGAGTATGATATAGTATTATTCTATTACAAATGAATGGGAGGTTAAAAGTCAGATTGGTCAGAGAGAACCCTAACCAAAACAAGATTGTCTAAATAGACATGCCAGACCCAGAGCAGAACGGGGAACTACACAGAGGCAGGAGAACTTTGGGTAGAGTAGAACTCAGTAGACAGAAAAGAAGAAAATCTCATGCTCTAATCCTAGTCTGGACACTAACTTTCGGTGTGACCTCAGAAAAGTTCCTTCATAGCTCTAGATGTTGCCATGGACTTACTGATCTCTCCACTCTAGACCTGGGCTTCTGAGGCCCATCTCTTTCTCAAACCTTATTTGTTGCATCCCAGTGAGCCTGTGATCCTCAGAACAGAGAGAGCTGTACTGGGCATAGGAGAGGGAACTCGGTAAAAATGGAGAATGGGAGACAGGGAATAAAGAGAGGAAGTAGAAGAAATGGAACATATAAAAAGACTGCATGTAACTGGAGTGGTTTCATGTCCATAAAATCAAAATAATGCCTTTGCAAGTTCACTGAGGTATGGATAAGGTAGGAAACTTATACTACAGTATTAACTCTTGGACAAACTAGCTGTATGACTCTTTTAGTCTCCATATTTTTCTCTATAAAACAAGTTTTGGCTAGATGGTACCCAGGCAAAATGATATGATGAATCTAGGTTTAAGGATAAATAGCACAATATGTATATATATATATATACCTTGAAGGACCTGGGAGGAATCAACACATGGTTCGAAGTGGGTGGGGATTTTTATCTCAGAGCCTCCCCATCCTCCAGTGAGTGGGCCCCCTCCCTGTCAGACTTCCCAGACTGCACTGGCGTCACCAAAGTGCTGCTGGGAATTTCTCTGCACAGCCCTGTTCCTAAATCAGCTCCCAGGAGATTGCAGGATGGAGGAGGGTGCCAGTTTAAAGCAGGTCTGATATGATCCAGGACCTGATAGGGTTTCAGCTGCTGGCTTTCTGGCAATTTGCGGAGAAATTAAAGAGATTCTTACAGAGGTTAACTGGCTCAAGTCCTAGGGAGGGGATGCTGTTGCTCAGAAAGAAACACAAAGACTAGATTCATCTTGTTCAAGAATTATAAATAGAACAGTCAGATTAGATTCGGCGAGGAATGGGGGCACCACGAGAGAGCCAAGTTCTCTTCAAATAAAAAGGCGAGGCTCCAAAGACTCCCAAAGCCCTGAAACAAACATAGCAGGCTTTCAAAAGGGGAAAAGGGAAAGATAGGAAAGAAGAAAACTTCAAGAAATGGGCCTTTTTTTAACCCACAACTCCTTTAAGGCAAGAAGGCAAAATCATCAGATCCTGAAAGAGGTTAAAAGTAAATTATCACCCCATAAGGAGTCATTCATTGTAAAAGGAATGAAAATAGTTTACTGCTCTATGGAAAATGCAAGCTGCTTCCAAACTTTAGGTTAAAAACTTGGCAAAGGGAGTCTGGCCTCTCAGTGGGTCTGTCTTGGAGATGTTTATCCAGCGGATGGAGATACTGAGATGGGCCTGGTTTTTCAGGTTTGTTTTTTTGTTCCACATAAGGTTTCCATCAGAAACAGTCTGCAAATTGGTGCAAGCCAGAAGGCTGCTGGAGGAGAGGCCCTGATTTAACTGCAGCAGGCCCTGTCTAAACTAGAAAGAACTCTTCTTGGTAAGAACCAAGTGAAGGTACGCAGCCCAGGCTGAAAGCAGCCCTGAGAGCTGGTGGAAAGCATACTTGCTCTCGCTTTCCAGGTCTGCTTCCAGCACTAAATGCCATACGCTCTTAGGTAAGTCACTCGACCTTACTGGGCTGCAGATTCCCCATCTGTTTCACAGTGAGTCTGGCTTCCACCTACATCTCAAGGTTGTTTTAAGGAAGTAATATAAAATGAAGGTTCTGTAGAAATGCCTTCGATAATGTAGGCAAAAAATAGTTCCCTTCGAGGAGGCCCTAAGTGCTTTCTACAAAACCAGGGATAATGGAGCCTTCTCAGTCACATCAAACATTTCCTGTTCTCCACAGGATGTCACCTAAATACCTCATCTCCCATCTTCTAAAACACAGTCTACAGAAGCAGTGTAACACCGGGATTAATAGCACGGGTTTTGGTATAAGACAGGCTAGGATTTGAGTCCTTACTCTTCCACTCATTAGTAGTATAACACTGGGAAATTTTCTTAAACTATTTGTATCTCAGTTTACTTCACTGTAAATGTGAATAATGCTGGCCTCCCAGGTTTTCTGTAAGGAATAATACAACTGGAGAATATGCACAAACCACATAGCATGTGCTCAATAACAAGTGACTATTACTTTTAATGATCATCACCCACTACCATGCTCACCAATTTTCTTATCTCTGTATTAAATCAGACAAGCACATCTTGATTTACTCAAATGCGTCCAGCTATAATTTAAGTCATTTTCCTTTGTTTTCTTAAAATATTATGTTGTCCTTATTATAAATGTAATATAAGGATATAATTCTGCTTCCAGAAGGAAGAAGAGGGCATAACTTACCATATTTTTTCCGCCAAGTGTAACTAAAAGCACTGGGCAGAATATGTTTAAAACAAGTACAGATGGAGAGAAAATGGCAGACCACCTGGAGACCTCAGGGCCCCCCAAAAGAACACAATGTTGAGTTCCTTGCACTCTCTTTTTCTTCATATATCCCATATGTAGAGCTGAAGAAGACAGAACCCAGAAATACCAATGGGCACAGATTAAAAATAGCCTCCCCATCCAAAGGACCAAGAAAGGAGTGGCCTAGGAAGATAGAAAGCTTTTTTAGTTAATAACCAGTCTGCTCCCACCAAACAGCACAGAACCTGCTGTGGCCCCATCCCACTCATGCCAGCAAAAGCCAATGGGAAGCCTAGACTTAGAATTATATGACAAAGGTTTTTAAAAAGAAATGATAAAAATGCTTCAAAAAACAATGACAAACATACTTAAAGCACATTTTTTAAAGCCTCAGCAGAGAAATAGACGATGTATAAAATAACTAAGTAGGGGAACTTCTGCCAAGATGACCAGATAGGAACAGCTCCAGAGTGCAGTTTCCAGCAAGAGTGACAAAGAAGGCAAGTGATCTCCGCATTTCCAACTGAGGTACCAGGTTCACCTCAATGGGACTCGTTAGACAGTGAGTGTAGCCCAAGGAGGGCAAACTGAAGCAGGGTGGAGTGTTGCCTTACCTGGGAAGTGCAAAGGGCCAGAGAACTCCCCTTCCTAGCCAAGGGAAGCCATTAGGGACTTTTCCAGACACTCCAGCACTCTGGCTCAGATACTGCATTTTTTCCACAGTCTTTACAACCCACAGACCAGGAGATTTTCGCTGGTATCTGCACCAGCACCCTGGGTTCCCAACACAAAACTGGGCAGCTGTTTTAGCTGGCGCCTGGAATGTCATTGAGACAAAGCCGCTCATTCCCCTGAAAAAAGGGAGCTAAAGACAGGGAGCCAAGTGATCTGCCCTGGTGGGTCCCACCCCCACAAAGACCAGCAAGCTAAGACCCACTGGCTTGAAATTCTCACAGCCAGCACAGCAGCCTGAGCTAGACCTGGGATGGTCAAGCTCGGTGTGATGAGCACCATCCACCATTACGGAGGTGGTTCTAACCTTGCCATTGTCAATAAAGTCATGGGGAAATTTACACAGCCACAGGGTGGAGCCCATGGCAGCTCAGGAAGGCCTGTGCAGGCAGGCTGTGACTAGACTCCCTTCTTGCCAAGCAGTGCATTTCTGAAAAAAAAAAAAAAAAAAAAAAAAAAGGCAGCAGCTCATCAGGGACTTATAAATAAAGCTCCCACCTTCCTGGGACAGAGCACCTGGGAAAAAGGGCAGTTGTGAGTCCCACTTCACCAGACTTAAACATCTCTGCCCAGCAGCTCAGAAGGGAGCAAGGAGCTCCCAGCACAGCACTTGAGCTCTGATGAAGGACACACTGCCTCCTCAAGTGGCTCCCTGGCTCCATATATCCTAAGAGATACCTCATGCAGGAGAGCTCTGGCTGACATCTGGTGGGTAACCTTCTCGGACGAAGCTACCAGAGGAAAGAACAGGCAGTAATCTTTGCTGTTCTCCAGCCCCTGAAGGTGATTCCCAGGCCAGCAGGGTCTGGAATGGACCTCCAGCAGACCTGCAGCAGAGGGGCCTGACTGTTGGAAGGAAAACTAAAAAGCAGAAAGAAATAGCTTCCAAATCAACAGAAAGGGCGTCCACTCAGAGACACCATCTGACAGTCACCAACTTCAAAGACCAAAAGTAGATAAATCCACGAAGATGGGAAGAAAACAGCACAAAAATTCTGAAATCTTCAAAAACTAGAACAACTCTTCTACTCCAAGGGATCACAACACCTCACCAGCAAGGGAGCAAAACTGGATGGAGAATGAGTGTGAAGAATTGACAGAAGCAGTCTTCAGAAGGTGGATAATAACAAACTTCTGCGAGCTAAAGGAGCATGTTCTAACCCAATGCAAAGAAACTAAGAACCTTTAAAAAAAGGTTAGATGAAATACTAACTAGAATAGCCAGCTTAGAGAAGAATATAAATGACTTGATAGAGCTGAAAACACAGCATGAGAACTTCATGAAGCATACACAAGTCTCAATAGTTGAATCAATCAAGTGGAAGAAAGGATATCAGAGATTCAAGATAAACTCAATGAAATAAAATGAGTAGGTAAGATTAGAGAAAAAAGAGTGAAAAGAAATCAACAAAGACTCCAAGAAATATGGGATTATGTGGAAAGACCAAATCTACGTTTCACTAGTGTACCTGAATGTGACAGGGAGAATGAAATCAAGTTGGAAAACACTCTTCAGGTTGTTATCCAGGAGAACTTTCCCAACCTAGTAAGTCAGGCTAACATTCAAATTCAGGAAATACAGTGAACACCACAAAGATATTCCTAAAGAAGAGCAACCCCAAGGCACATAATCATCAGATTCACCAGGGTTGAAATGAAGGAAAAAATACTAAGGGCAACCACAGAGAAAGGTTGGGTTACCCACAAAGGGAAGCCCATCAGACTCACAGCAGATCTCTTGGCAGAAACTCTACAAGCCAGAGACAGTGGGAGCCAATATTCAACATCCTTAAGAAAAGAATTTTCAAACCAGAATTTCATACCCAGCCAAACTAAGCTTCAAATCACTGCTTTTCAGGCAAGCAATTGCTGAGAGATTTCATCACCACTAGGCCTGCCTTACAAGAGCTCCTGAAGGGAGCATAAAACATGGAAAGGAACAACCAGTACCAGCCACTGCAAAAACATATCAAACTGTAAAGACCTTCGACACAATGAAGAAACTACATCAACTAACAGACAAAACAACCAGCTAGCATCAAAATGGCACATCAAATTCACTCATAACAATATTAACCTTAAATGTAAATGGGCTAAATGCCCCAATCAAAAGACACAGACTGGCAAATTGGATAAAGAATCAAGACCCATTGGTGTGTTGTATTCAGATGACCCATCTCATGTGCAAAGACACACATATCAAAATAAAGGGGTGGAGGAAGATTTACCAAGCAAATGGAGAGCAAAAAAAAGCAGGGGCTGCAATCATAGTCTCTGATAAAACAGACTTTAAACCAACAAATATCAAAAGAGACAAAGAAGGGCATTACATAATGGTAAAGGAATCAATGCAACAAGAAAAGCTAACTATTCTAAATATGTATGCACCCAATGCAGGAGCACAGAGATGCATAAAGCAATTTCTTAATGATCTATAAAGAGACTTAGACTCCCACACAATAATAGTGGGAGACTTTAACCCTCCACTGTCAATATTAGACAGATCAATGAGACAGAAAATTAACAAGGATATCCAGGACTTGAACTCTGATCTGGACCAAGTGGACCTAATAGACATCTATAGAACTCTCCACCCCAAATCCACAGAATATACATTCTTTTCAGCACCACATCACACTTACTGTAAAATTGACCACATAATTGGAAGTAAATCGCTCCTCAGCAAATGCAAAAGAACTGAAATTATAACAGACAGTCTCTCAGACCACGGTGCAATCAAATTAGAACTCAGGATTAAGAAACTCACTCAAAACTGCACAGCTACATGGACACTGAACAACCTGCTCCTGAATGTCGACTGGATAAATAATGAAATGAAGGAAAAAATAAAGATGTTCTTCGAAACCAATGAGAATGAAGATACAACATATGAGAATCTCTGAGACACATTTAAAGCAATATCTAGAGAGAAATTTATAGCACTAAATGCCCATGTGAGAAACGAGGAAAGATCTAAAATCAACACACTAATGTCACACTTAAAAGAACTAGAAGAACAAGATAAAACAAAATCAAAAGCTGGCAGAAGACAAGAAATAACTAAGATCAAAGCAGAACTGAAGGAGACAGAGACACAAAAAACCCTTCAAAAAACAATAAATCCAGTAGCTGGTTTTTTTAAAAGATCAACAAAATAGATAGACTACTAGCCAGACTAATAAAAAAGAAAAGAGAGAAGAATTATATAGATGTAACAAAAAATGATAAAGGGGATATCACCATCAATGCCACAGAAATACAAACTACCATCAGAGATTACTACAAACACCTCTAGGCACATAAACCAGTAAATCTAGAAGAAATTGATACATTTCTGGACACTTACATTCTCCCAAACCTAAACCAGGAAGAAGTGGAATCCCTGAATAGGCCAATAACAAAGCCTGAATTGAGGCAGCAATTAACAGCCTACCAACCAAAAAAAGTCCAAGACCAGATGGGTTCACAGCCAAATTCTACCAGTGGTATAAAGAGGAGCTGGTACCATTCCTTCTGAAACTATTCCAAATGATACTAAAAAAGGAAAATCCTCCCTAACTCATTTTATGAGACCAACATCGTCCTGATACCAAAACCTGACAGAGACACAAGTGAAAAAGAAAATTTCAGGTCAGTATCCATGATGAACATTGATGCAAAAATCCTTAATAAAATATTGGCAAACTGAATCCAGCAGCACATCAAAAAGCTTATCCATCACAATCAAGTCGGCTTCATCATCCCTGGATGCAAGCCTGGTTTAACATATACAAATCTATAAACGTAATCCATCACATAAACAGAACCAAAGACAAAAGCCACATGATTATCTCAATAGATGCTGAGAAGGCCTTTGACAAAATTCAACAGCACTTTATGCTAAAAACTCTCAATAAACTAGGTATTGATAGACCATATTTCAAAATAATAAAAGCTATTTATGACAAACCCACAGCCAATATCATACTGAATGGGCAAAAACTGGAAGCATTCCCTTTGAAAACTGGCACAAGAAAAGGGTGTTCTCTCTCACCACTCCTATTCAACATAGTATTGGAAGTTCTGGCCAGAACAATCAGGCAAGAAAAAGAAATAAGAATATTCAATTAGGGAGAGAGGAAGTCAAGTTGTCTCTTTTTGCAGATGACATGATTGTGTATTTAGAAGACCCATTGTCTAAGCCCAAAATCTCCTTAAGCTGATACACAACTTTAGCAAAGTCTCAGAACATAAAATCAATGTGGAAAAGTCACAAGCATTCTTATACACGAATAACAGACAAACAGAGAGCCAAATCATAAGCAAACTCCCCTTCACAACTGCTACAAAGAGAATAATATACCTAGGAATACAACTAACAAGGGATGTGAAGGACCTCTTCAAGGAGAACTACAAAGCACTGCTTAAGGAAATAAGAGACACAAAACAGATGGAAAAATATTCCATATTCATGGTTAGGAAGAATCAATATCGAGAAATGGCCATACTGACCAAAGTCATTTATAGATTCAATGCTATTCCCATCAAGCTACCATTGACCTTCTTTACAGAACTGGAAAAAACCATCTTAAACTTCGTTTGGAACCAAAAAAGAGCCTGCATAGGCAAGGCAACCCTAAGCAAAAAAAAAAAAAAAAAAAAAAAAAAAAAAGCTGGAGGCATCATGCTACCTGACTTCAAACTATACTACAATGCTGCTGTAATGAAAACAGCATGGTACTGGTACTAAAACAAAGATATAGACCAACGGAACAAAACAGAGGCCTCAGAAGTAATGCCACATATCTACAACCATCTGATCTTTGACAAACCTGACAAAAACAAGCAATGGGTAAAGGATTCCCTATTTAATAAATGGTGTTGGGAAAACTGGCTAACCATATGCAGAAAACTGAAACTGGAACCCTTCCTTACACCTTATACCAAAATTAACTCCAGATGGATTAAAGATATTAAACATAAGACCTAAAACCATAAAAAACCCTAGAAGAAAACCTAGGCAATACCATTCAGGGCATAGGCACAGGCAAGGACTTCATGACTAAAACACCAAAAGCATTGGCAACAAAAGCCAAAACAGGCAAATGGGATCTAACTAAACCTAACAGCCTCTACACAGCAAAAGAAACAATCATTAGAGTGAACTAACAACCAATAGAATGGGAGAAAATTTTTGCAATCTACCCATCTGACAAAGGGGTAATATCCAGACTCTACAGAGAATGTAAACAAATTTACAAGAAACAAACAACCCCACCAAAAAGTGGGTAAAGGATATGAACAGACCTTTTTCAAAGGAAGATATTTATGCAGCCAACAAACATGAAAAAAAGCTCATCACTGGTCATTAGAGAAATGCAAATCAAAACCACATTGAGATACCACCTTATGCCAGTTAGCATGGCAATCATTAAAAAATCAAGAGAAAACAGATGCTGGAGAGGATATGGAGAAATAGGAACACTTTTACACTGTTGGTGGGAGTGTAAATTAGTTCAACCATTGTGGAAGACAGTGTGGTGATTCCTCAAGGATCTAGAAATAGAAATAACATTTGATCCAGCAATCCCATTACTGGGCATATACCCAAAGGATTATTAATCATTCTATTATAAAGAAACAAGCACACATATGTTCATTGCAACATGTTTACAATAGCAAAGACTTGGAACCAACCCAAATGCCCATCAATGTTGGACTGGATAAAGAAAATGTGGCACATATACACCACGGAATACTATGCAGCCATAAAAAGGATGAGTTCATGTCCTTTGCAGGGACATGGATGAAGCTGGAAACCATCATTCTCAGCAAACTGACACAAGAACAGAAAATCAAACACTGCATGTTCTCACTCATAGGCGGGTGTTGAACAGTGAGAACACATGGACACAGGCAGGGGAGCATCACACACTGAAGTCTGTAGGGGGAGAAACTAGGGGAGGGACAGCGGGGGGTGAGGAGTTGGGGAGGGATAACATGGAGAGAAATGCCAGATATAGGTGATGGGGAGGAAGGCAGCAAGCCTCATTGCCATGTATGTACCTATGCAACAGTCTTGTATGTTCTTCACATGTACCCCAAAACCTAAAATGCAATAGAATATATATTTTTAAAATAAAGAAAAGGAAATAGAAGGATACAAGTTGGAAAGACAGTAATGAAAATGTCCCTGTTTGCAGATAACATGCTTATCCTTGTAGAAAATCCCCAGAGAGCTAACAAAAAACTCCTAGAACTAATAAGTGAGTTCAGTAAGGTTTCAGGATGCAAGATAAACATTTAAAAGTCTATTGTTTAGCTTTTAATATTTATTTATAAATATGTTTTTATATTTCAAACATATGGACACTGATATTGAAAATAGAATACCACTTACAATTACTTAAAAAATGAAATATAAAAACACTGTACAGAACTTGTATGCTGACAACTAGAAAACAATGATGACAGAAATCAGGCCAGGTGTGGTGGTTCACACCTGTAATCCCAGCTCTTTAGGAGGCCAAGGTGGGTGGATCACAAAGTCAGGAGTTTGAGACCAGCCTGGCCAATATGGTGAAACCCTGTCTCTACTAAAAATACAAAAAAATTCAAAAAGAAAAAATTAACTTGGCATGGTGGCATGTACCTGTAGTCCCAGCTACTCAGGAGGCTGAGGCAGAAGAATCACTTGAACCTGGGAGGCGGAGGTTGCAGTGAGCCGAGATCACACCACTGCACTCCAGCCTGGGTGACAGAGCTAGACTCCGTCTCAAAAAAAAAAAAAAAAAAAAAAGGAAAAGAAAAGAAATCTAAGAATGCATAAATAAATGGAGAAACATGTCATTTTTTATTCGGAAGATTCAACATAGTAAAAGGTGCCATTTTTACCCAAATTTATATACAGGTTTAATGCAATTCCTATCAAAATCCTAGAAAGATTTTCTATAGGTATAGCTATGACTATTCGAAAATTTATATGGAAAGGCAAAACAACTAAACAAAAAAATAGCGAAACAAAAAAATCTTGGAAATGGAGAATAAAGTAGAAAATCAGTTTACCTATTTTCAAGGTTTTTTATATAGCTACAGCAATCAAGGCTTGGTATAACACATAGATAATGCAAAAGAACAGAAAATACAGAAATAGATCTACACAAATATGCCCAACTGATTTTGATAAAGGTTTGAAAACAACTCCATGGATGAAAGGCTTTTCAACAAACTGTGTTGGAGCAATTAGACATGTATGACAAGAAGGAGGAGGAGAAGGAGATGGAGGGAAAAGGGGTGAGGGGATGGGGGAGGGAAAAGTGAAGAAGGTGAAAGAGAAGAAGGGACAGGAGGAGGGCAAGGAGAGGAGCGGGGAAGGATGAGGAAGCTGTTCAACTTCAGTTTGGGTCTGTAAGCCAAAATTAAGCAAATTAAGTCAAAACAAATCACAGAGTTAAATATAAAAGGTGAAACTATAAAACTATTTTTTAATGGGAGAAAATCTTTGAGATTTAGGGCTAGAGATCCTAAATTTGACACCCAAAGGACAATCCATAAAAGGAAAAATTTATTCATTGAATTTCACCAAAATTGCACACTTCTGCTTTGTGAAAACTGATCTGTTAAGAAGATAAAAAGACAAGCTACAGAGTGTGAGAAAGTATTTGGAAACTACATATTTGACAGTATCTGGAATATATAAAGAATTCTCAAGTCTCAACAGTAAAAAAGAAACAATCCAATTAGAAAATGTGCAAACATAAAGAGATATTTCATCAAAGAGAATATATAAATGGCAAATAAGTACATGAAAAGATGTTAGCTATTAAGGCAAAGAGAATTAAAATCATAATTAGATAACACTATATATCCCACCAAATGCTGATGAGGATGGAGAAAAAAACTGGATCATTCATATCTTGCTGATAGGAAAATAAAATCGTACAGTCACCCTGGAAAAGGGTTTGGTAGTTTTTTAAAAAAAAACACTATATGACCCAGAAATTGCACTCCCGGACTTTTATCACAGAGAAATGAAAACTCATATTTACACAAAAACCCATACACAAATGTTCATAGCAGCTCTACTCACAACAGGAGAAAACTAGACACAACCCAGACCCTTCAACAGCTGCATGGTTAAACAACGTGTGGTACAACCATACCACGGAATACTACTCAGTAATAAACAGAAAGTTACTGATACATACGTCAACATGGACAGCTCTCAAAAGAGTTACATACTGTATAATTCCATGTACATAACATTCATAAAACTGTGAAACACTGACATAGAGAACATATTAGTCTCATTGCCAGGATTAAGGAGGAGGTGGAAGCAAATGGGTAGTGGATGTGGCTATAAGAGGGCAACATGAGAGAGCCTTGGATGATGGACTTTACTGTATCCATGTCAGTATCCAGATAATCACTTTTTAATACTCAGGCATATTTAACCAAAGTTTTAAAACTCTTCCTGAGCATGAATGATTTCAGGGAAAGATGATTTTTATTCAGTGGAAGTGGACTTATACAGCACCTTCTCAGCATAAAAACTATTTTATTTCAGAACTCTTTCTAGTATGGGCTGATCATATTCTCTGCCCCTCTAGTGAATTGCCAACCCTTTTTTCTCAATGCTTTGGCTATTCCTTAGAGGTTTCTCATCTAAATACAGAAGAGACAAAATTCAGCTTTGTTCATAGGAGCCAGTGAAATCATAGCAGTGACGCTGTGGATCTTGTCTGTGGTATTTTTTTAAGCCAAATACCTACATCAGGAATATACCACAAAGGAATTACTAAGTGGAAGCACCAAGGTGACCCTAAAGGGAATGGAGTGTTCATTCTGTGATATCTGAAGTGAGAGATAGATTGGAGCATGCAGATAATGGAACCTGGGGCCTTTCATGCTGATTGTTTGTTCATTTGTTCTGCCCTCCACATCTCAGTGAGGGTGATGCAGACTAATATTGGGACATTTTAGATGAGTCTATTCTACAGAGAAATTATTGCATTCCCTGCCACCACCCTATACCCCAACTTCGCCAATTGCAAAATAAGAATCTTTGACCTGGCTTTGGTTCATAGGAGTATTAAGAAGTATAGTGATGTTTCTGCAGCACCTCGACACCTTTAAAAAAAAAAGCCTGCATGAATAAATAAAAGACTACTCTGTAAGAAACAACTTCAAGTTCATTAATCACCCAGAGCCTTATAAGAGTTTCTATAAATATTTAACAAAAGTAGACAAATGGTTGGCAACATGAGGATTCAAGTTGCAATAGACTGAAAAGAAAAAAACTCACAGAAAACTAAGACTTAAATGGAGGACTTGATAAAGGATTCCATTTTGGCCATACAGTCTACTGCTTGAAGGACCCATTCCCAATGGCATATTTCTCATCACATGCACTTCACTCCATGACTCAGCAATCCTACTCTTAGGTAGTCAACCCAAATAAATGAAAACATGTGTCCACTAAAACACTTGCACAAATAAATGTATAGCATAAAATCTAGAAACCACCCAAGTGTCAATTAATAAGTAAACAGATTACAATATATTTATACAATAGAATACTGCTTAGCAATAACATAAGAACAAACTACTACAAGGACATATATTTAATGCAATATGTGGAGCAGAAGAAGACAGACACAAAAAAGTACATACTACTCCTTAATTTCATTTATAGGAAGCCCAGGAAGGACCAAACTAACCTGCTGTGAAAGAAATCAGAATAGTGGTTGGTCTGGCAGACAGTGTTGGTGGGGTTACAGTTGGTGGGAAAGTAAATAACTGAAAAGAGGAATAAGGACACTTTCTGGGGTAATGGAAATGTTTTATATTTTGTTTAGGGAGGTGGTTTCACCAGTGTATACCATTATTGAACTTATCAAACTGAAAACTTAAGATCTGCGCATACTATTGTGTGTAAATATATCTTAATAAATATGTTTTTTTAAAGTGTGGGGCCCATTCATTTCCAAGGGCAGGGAAACTTTATCTCCACTGAATAAATTTTGAATGGGCAGTGGGAAACAAAATAAAGTTCTGTTTTGATCATATCCTTCGATTGTGCTTGTTGAAGATATCAGTTAAATGCACTACTTATTTTGTCCAAGAAAGGCGGAAAGAAAGGAAGAAAGGGAATGTCTGACACCTGCCCTGACTTTTCCTGTTTAATATACTCACTTCCCTCCCTCTCAACGCCACTATTCTGTCTGTTGAGTGTTTTCTCAGGGACTCCTCATCTCCCTTCATCCTAGATGCTTAATGCTCTCCTGGACAGCCCTGAGGTGGTTGGGTGAGTAGAGATGAAAGCTAAAGCACACAGAGGGTGGCACAAGGCAGTGTATAACTGAGGGTTGATTTGCAAGGTACCTGTTCTAAGACCCAAAACTCACTTAGGGGAAAATTCCTCTTCTGAGGGGGATTGGAGGGAGGTTTCCCTAAGCTAATGGGGTGAGTATATTTTGAATTTGATCAGCAGAGACACAGAAGAGGACAATTCCATAAAGAGGGTATCTTCACCAAAGGCACAGAATCAGAAAAGCACCAAGCATATGGGGAAAATAAAAAAGTATTAGACATAGCTACCATTTGATGAGCCTATTCTCTTTACCATCAACTTTACGTCTACTTATTTATTCTAATTCACGACAGCTCTTAATTTTACAGATAGGAAAATGAAAACATAGGATGATTAGGGAACTCTTTCAAGGTCTCTTAAGCTAGCAAATGCAAAGTTGAACTTTACGTTCAGGTCCTTAGCTCATGCACTTGCAACCCACACCATAATGCTATTGCCCCAGGTTTCTGCAGATGAGATGGGAACAGGGTCTTAAGTATGGCATTTTTAGCATACAACAAGATATCAGTTAATTTATTAATTAGTTAAAACAGACAAAAGGCTTGTTTAGAAAAATTAAGATGATGTAGAATGAAAAATAGGAAGACAAGAACATAAAGGACATTGAATGACATGCTAACGAGAATCAATTTTACTACAGTAGAGGGAAGTCAGCAAAGTTCCTAGAGTAAAATCATGTGAATGTGAAAGAAATGTTTTCAGATCTTTCTGACGATGATGAACAGGGTAAACTGGGTGGGAACCAACAGCGGGAGTAGGGAGTGAGAGGATGATAGTATGGTGTGTTACTTCCAACAAGGGTTCATTTAAGTATCTAAATTAAGGGGACAGTAGTGAGAATGGAATTTTGGAAAATATTCAAGAGATATTATAAAAGAAATATGCTCAAGACCTGGTGTCTGGCAGAACGAAGGACTGAGAAAGGTGAGCTAAGAGAAGAGGGTTCTAGGGGTGAGGCCCCGGTCCTGGGAAAAATAGTGGATCTCTGACAGATGTCACGATGGAGAACTGGAATGAGGGTGGTCAGCTCATCAGTACAGCGCATTTGAGATTTGAGATCTGGTGGGACATGCAGATGTTGTGAGATGTGTACAATAGTGAAAGAGCAGGGGATTGAGATCAGGGAACCAAACCTTGGACAACAGAGCAGCTAGTTAAGTGCTTGAACTCTACCGTCAGATAAAGCAGACCAGGATTTCACACCTACCAGCTATCTGAGCCTCAGGTTCTTCCTCTATAAAATGAAATGATTAATGTACCTGGTTTGTAGGGTTGATGGGAGGATTAAAATGCACAATAAGTACTCAATAAATGTCAGTGCTGATTATTGAGGTATGTGCATATTTTGGGAGATGGACAAGAAAAGGAGGCCTGGGAGACCCAGATAAGCAACAGCCAGAGAAATTTGGAAAAGACTTAGAAAGTGCCACATGGCATAGGTCTCAGGGGCCTTAAGGAGAAATTGATAAAATGGGATCGAAGTGGGCTGCTGACATTGTCTATCAGTGGACTAAAGGAGACAAAGCTGGATACCAGGGATTGAAGAGATATGGGTAATGTCACAGCAGAGGCAATAGATGTAGACAGATGAGGTAGAAAGTAGAAGAGTTGCTAGAAAGTAAAAGAATTACTAGAAAAAGAGGAAACTCAAATGAAGATTTATTTCCAATATCAAGAAGACTGGACTATGACTGGGCAGAAGTAAATCAAGTAAAGTTCCACTAAACAAGGAGATGTAAAATATACTTAGGAGAAATAAATGATAATTAAGGGGCAAAACCTCAGATGGAGGCAGAGGACAATGAATTCAAGGGCAAATGTGGATGAATTAACTTAGGAAATAGAGAGGGAAATCTTATCTGCAGAGGACGGAGAAGAGACAGAAAGAATCAGGTATAAGAAGGAAAAATGACTGGTTTTCCAAGGCTCGATGGATGGCAGGAAAAGATTTGACCCCAAGGCTAAGATACTCCAGTCGTTTACACTTCCTTTAGTATTGACCTGTAAGAAGCAGAACCAGTGGCCTGAGACGGCAAGGAAAGGAGCTGATCACATTCCTCATTCCCACTTGTCCCCAAGTCGAATGCACATGCATAACCTTACTGACAAAAAAAAAAAAAAATCCAAACAGGCTGATCTGGGAGCTTCTCTCAGTTGCCACCTCTTCAAAATATTGTTCTAGACGCCCAGGAATAAGGGATCCCCAGGGTATTCCAGAAAAACTAAAGAAGTTGAAAAGTTTGGATTGAGGACTTGGTGAGGGGTGCGGCCCTCACTGAACCACCCTCTGGATCAATGATTTCTATGAAAACATTAAATGCCCCAATTCTCTGATATATGTGGCTTTGAAGACTTGAGTCTCACAGGGGCCTAATTCAACATTTGGCAATCCTTTAGAGTATGTGGTGGTTGGCATTTTCATTGCTTCATTATTTAAAGGGCAATTCATTATGTGCAATGGAAACAAATAAAACTCTATTTCTGACATTTCTAAATCTGAACCCTGAACTCTCAATAAACCTTCCAGTTTCAAAATAATTATTTAAGCAAAGCCCTGGTGTATTCACTCCAAACCATTGAGCAGTGTTCCTAATGGTTGGTGAGGCAATCTCCAATGCTGAGGCTTGGGTATTCAAACTTCCCTGAAGAATATTAAATAGTCCCCTACGCTGCAACCCATTAAAGGCAATCTTGTCCTCACAGGCCTCAATCAAATTTGCACAGCAATTAGTCCTGCACGGGGTTTGATACATTTCTTAATTATAAAACAACTTTGTACTCTATTGGCCCTTTCAGATGGGTTAAGAGAACATTAATTACCTCCTCCTGAGACATCAAAGAGTTTCTTTTTTTAATCCCCATTTTAGGAATGAATAAAGCAAGATGTCAGGACGATCTCATGTCTATTGAGCATACCTACTATGTGTTCAGTTGACTTTGTAATTTACAGACATATAAATAAGCATTTTTATAAGGTAAATTATTACTCCTGTTTCACAAATGAGGAAAATAAGTTTAGAGAAGCTAGATTATCTGACGTTGTTCATAGTGCCAGTACATCGGTTGGTCTGCCTGAAAATCGTGTTTTGTATGTGGTGTCTCTTGAAATTGATGATGTCCTCCCCTGATTGTCTAAAATTATTGAGGCCTAGCTTGGTGGCTCATGCCTGTAATCCCAGCACTTTGGAAGGCCAGGGAGTCAGGGTTACAATGAGCTATAGTCGTGCCCCTGCACTCCAGCCTATATAAAATAAAAATAAAACTGCTATTCATCATGATTTTTTTGAGCACTTTGTGTATGCCACACAGTGTGCTAGGTGCACTGAAGAATAAAATGACTGGGTCCCTGTTTCCGGCGGACCAGTCATGAGACAAGCATCTCCTCCCTGGCGCTTCCATAATGGAAGAACTCTGGGAATGCGGAGCAGGGAGTCAGCCTAGCTCAACCAGCTCAGCCCGGGGTGGGCGCGGCCTTCAGAGTTCACAAAATCTAAGGTGCGTCTCCCCCGGATCCAAATATCCTGGAAATCGTCATCTCTCGGTCTCACCCTGGTCTTAGGCATTACACAGAGAAGGAAGCTAAAACATGTCAGGAACCAACTCCGGCAGAAAAAGAACCCCGGCATTCTCGTGTCCCCTGGATTTGGCATCAGAGTCCCAACCTCCTCCTTCTCTTCCTTTGACTCAGACAGCCCCCCCCCGCGCTCTCTGCAGCATCCCCCCCCCCCCTTCACCCAGTCTCGATTCTCTCTTTCTTTTCTTTTTTTTTTTTTTTTTTTTTTCATTGTAATCTTCCTAAATTGCACATTTCATAAGACCTTCAGGAAAAAAGTCAGGAAATGAGGTTTAGAGGAAGAGGGAGGCGGAGAGTAGGGGGCCGGGTGGGGAGGGTGGAGGGGGAAGCAAACTCCAGGAGAGCGAGTCTTTCATTATCACGACCTGTTAGGCGCACATCCCCACCCTCTCCCTGTGCCACCCTCTCGCTGGATGCGGGCCATCCTCCGGGCTAATGAGCAGAGCACAGGAGATAACTAATCCTAATGCAATTACCGCTCGGCATTACACTGATAGGTTTGAGGCGCTCGCCGTGTGCCCCGCAGCCTGAGACAGGCTCGTGCAGATGTGCCTCCGTCTCCTGTCAGAGACGTTTTGACAGCTGTATACAGCGCCTGGCCCCCTCCCCCCGGCCGCATCCCGGGAGAGTGATCTTTTAACAGCGAGTCCCCATGAAGCCTGTCGGAGGTGAAATGAAATCTTAGCAGCTTGGGGGAAGCCTGGTCGGGCGTGCGCGTTCAGATGCTATTTCCAGGGCGGCGATGGAAGCGGCGGGCCCCTTCTCTCCGGCCGCCCCCCACCCCCGCCGCTTCCTGAGAGCCTCACGGAGTGTTTAAACTGCAGTGAAAAATTAGAGTGCGCAGGCCCGGCCCTCTCCTGGCGGAGCGCGGCGCTCCCGTGATAGGGGGATGGTTTGCAGCACACATGTTCCTTTGTTTGGCGGGACCACGTGCTCTGTTTGCACAGCAGCATGTGGTACCACTGGAGGAAATCGAACCAACACTGAAAGTTCAAGGAACAGCCAAGCTCTGCTGGGAAGCGGCTGCGTCAGGGCCGGGATGAAGTGAGGAGGCAGGAGGCCGGCTGGACTCCCTCCCGGAGGAGCAGGGGGTGGTGAAAGGGGGACAGTGGGGCCAGCGCTATTTGGGATAAAGGGGACTGCAGGTTGCTGGCATCGAGCTCTCACTGGGAGGGTTTTTCTGCGGTAACCAGCCAGTCCTGCCCGGGATGGGAAGTACACTTTGGTAATGATTATAATCGCTTGTATTTGAGAGAGCTTCGTAGTTGATAAAGGCTTCTCGCAGCCTTTTCTCATTTGATTCTTGTAGAATCATGTGATGCTAAAGTAAGTGTCTCTCCTTCTTGGGGTAAAGAAGGAGAGGGGAAGGGCTGGAACTTGTGACCCTTAGCCGAGTGTCTGACCTTCCAGGAGGCCTAGTGGGGCAGCTCTGACCATGCTGATGACAAAATGCGTGAAACAGTAATCGTTTGTCTTCTGCACATTTCTCTCTCTCCTCTCTCTCTCTCTGTCTCTCTCTCTCTCTCTCTCTCTCTCTCTCACACACACACACACACACACACACACACACACACACACACACCGCCCTCTGTTTAATTACAGAACAGTATATGCTGTGGGTAAAAAAACCCAAACAATACAGAAATATGAGATATATACATATATGGAATAAAATGGAAAGTCTCCAAAATCAAATTTCCTAAAGAGCCATGGTTAAGAATTTCAGTCATTTATTTATTTTCTCTATGCATATCTGAACATATTTATGCAATTTATTAATATATGCATTTTATTTTTTTAAAAATAGGAAATTACTACACATACCATTCATTTTAACCATATATCAAAGATATCTTTCTGAAACAGAATACATAAATCTGTAGCACTGTACTTTTTAAGAGCTGCATTGTATTTCTTTGTATGGACATACCGTTATGCTATTGAATAATCAGAGGATTTCCAGTTTCTGTTCACACAACGTCGAACTAAACAGACTTCAATATATGTTGCACCTTGTGAAAGTATTATTTAAGGAAGAATTCCTAAAATTTCTCATTCAAAACAGTGTTGAGTTCAAGGGAAGACACACTTTAAATTTCAATACACATGGCCAAATCATTCAATAAAAATGTGACACTAATTTACAAGGCATGTAGAGAAGTTAACTGTTAGTTATGACATTAGTGTATGAAAGTTATTTCCATACATGCCTGGCCTGGGTATTGCAAATTCAACAGAATGAAAAACTGATGTTTATAAGAATGAAGTTGAACATATTTCTTATAATATTTTTAGTGGTCATTTATCAGTTTTATTCTATAAGTTACCATGTCTTTTGCCTACTTTTCTATTGGTCTGCTCATCTTTTTCTTATTAATTTGAAAAAAATCCCTTTAATATTTTGCAAAGATGTTTTTCAGTTCATTTACTTTCTTTCAATTCTGTAATAGAAATGTTCAGTACTTAATACAGTCAGATTTGTCAGTCTTTATGGTTTTTACGCTTAGAAAAACTTTCTCAAACTTCCAGAAAATTAAAATATTCTGCTGTATTTTATTTTAACATATTTAATTTTTTATCATTTTATTTAGCAGATTTTTACTGAGCAAGTAACATAGGCCAAACGCTATTTCAGAAATTGGGTATATATACACAGTCTCTGAATTCATGGAGCTTGTATTCTAGAGTGGGAGATAGACAATTAACAAAGGAATGAATGAATAATTACAAAATTCAAAGCACTATGAAGAATTAATGGAGAATAACAGAAAATACTTACTTAGGGAGACTGGTCATGGAAGGTAAGCTTTAAACTAAGATCTGAAGGATGAGAAATAATCATGGAGGGGAAGATCAATCCAGGCAGAAGGTACAGCATATGCAAAGGCCCTGAGGAGGAAAATAACTTGGAGTATTTGAGGAAGTTAAAGAAGGCCAGTGTGCCTGGAACACAGTGAGCAAAGTAGCAAGATAAAGAGCTTTATAGACCAAGATGAGGAAGAAATGAGTGGGTGCCTTACAGACCCAGGTAAAAAAAAAAATCAATCCTATTCTAAATGTAGTGGAAAACCACTGAATAGCTTGGGGGTGGGGAGATATTAGTGATCTAGTTTGTGTTTTGAGCTATTTAAAGGATGCTCTAGCTTCTTTAAGAATTGTGTAAGCGGCGTAAGAGACGAAGCAGTTACCAGGAGGGATTCTGGGAAAGAGGACGGTGACTTGCTGAATGGTGGTCATAGGGAGCTCATTGCCATGACTTGCTGATGTAGTGGATGCAGGTAAAGACGCAGAAGTAATAATCCTGCATAGCTGCTGGCTTCTAGTTTGAGTAATTTTGTAGATGGTGATACCATTTCCTGAGAAACTTATATTTGAGAATGATGTGGGGATGTGGAAAGGTTTAGAGATCACTTCTAACGTATTGAGTTTAAGATAATCATGAGATATCCAAGTCAAGCTATCAAGTAGGTGGTTGACTGCATAAATCTGGTGCTCAGAGGAGAAGACCAGGTAGGTGGTAAAAATGTAGAAATTGCTGGCCACTAGATATTTAAGTCTATGAAGACAGTATACAAGGAAGAGCAGGGCCTGTCTACAAGGCCTGGAAAACTTTCTTATTTGGAGTTGAATGGAGGAGGAGAACCCAGCAAGGGAGAAGCAGTGGGAACAGTCAATGAGGTAAGGAGGGAAACGAGGAGAGATCGACATCTAGAAGGCCTTTCAGTGACTCAGATTATGTCACATAAGCAACCACCTTCTCTGATGAAAATAGGAACTGCACAGCCAAATATATCAGTTGGCCTTACAGTCAAGAGTTTTTACCTGAACATAAATTGGATTCACTAACTAGAAGCTGAACTCTTTACTTCCCCTCCTGGCTCCCTCTGTGGATACAGCGCAGGTGGACTAAAATAACATGTCACAAATGGATTTTCTTTAAATGAAGTTCTCCTGAGAATTCAACGACGACTCTTCTTCTGTTGTTCTTCCAACTGACTACGTGGTCTAACACTGAGACCATGTCTCTAAAGCAAAACAACTTCAGAATTTGGAGTCAACTTCCTTTTATTTAGCATAGACATTCTAGGCAAGCATTTTATATATGCTATCTCAGTCAATCCTCACATGAACCTTTCAAAGCAATTACTTTTATTTCTATTTGATGGATAAATACCTGATTGGAATAAATGGTGTTGAAATCAGTTAGTAAAGATGTCTCAAAAATAGCATTATTTGGCTATATACAGATTTAGTCTGTGTTACTCTTCCTGTTGAAAGAAGAGTGGGTCGCCCACTGCCCAAATGATTCTGATATTTGGCTTACCATACCCTCCTGGTCCTGCTGGTTAGACCTGGTTGTTAATAGCCTGAGATCCATTACCAGCTGAATTTTCATGTTTTCCCAATTTGAACAGGGAGCATGGTGTAGTGCAATGTATATGCATGAGCTCTTGGGCCAAATAGCCAAGGATTCAAATCCTGACTCTTCTCCTGAGTAATTTTGTTGCCTTGGACAAGTCATTTAACTTGTTTAAGCTCCATAGTCCTCATGTGTAAATCAAGGAGCTCTCATGCATATTAAATATGTATACTTTATATGCTGTGTGCTCAATCATCAGTAACTATTATCATTTATACCAAACCCCATTATATCCCTCAGTCAAGTCTAACTTCCAGCTAAATCTCCCATAGGCTATCTTGCTGAAATACTATTTTGGGAGGTACTGCTATTTCTCACTCCTTTCTAACCCCTGAAGGGTGTTATTTCAACCACATTCTACCCCTTTCCCAAGCCCAACATAGCTGCCTCTCCAATACAAGATCTTATTTTGGATCCTGAAAGGGATTTCGTGTTCAAACCCTTCTACTTCACTTCTTTCTCAATTTGGTATTTAGACAGAAGAATCTATCTAACCTAGTATTTACACAGCTACCCAGAAAAATTTTAAAAAGTGAAGGACTTTTCCAAAATTAACTTCATAGCAGGTCCATAATCAAGTCTCCAGCATCTAAAAATACAGTATTTTCCAAAATCTATCACCTGGCCATGCAAACAATGGTTGGGTACTTCTATAGATAGAAAACTCATTATCTCCAGAGCAACATAATCATTCCATGGCTCTGATTAGTAGAAGCTTCTTTCTTATGTCTATTAAAATCTAGCTCCTATAGCTTCCATCTTACCCTTAGAGACCATAAAGAACTAGCCTTTCAAATATTAAACAAAACCCAGCACAGCCTTCTTGAGTTTTCTCTCTCCAAGCTACGTATTTCCAGATCTTTCTGTTACTTTTTACATAACATGGTTTTTGGCCTTTTCATCACCCTGTCCACTCTCCTCAAATACATTATCTATGTCTTTCCCTCTTCAAGTGGGCTACCCAAAGCTAAATGCAAAGATGAGGCATAACCAGCAAAGGCAGCACGCTTACCCCCATCTCTGTTCTAACTCTATGTTTCTCTTACCCAGCTGAGCATGGTATACATTTAGGTACACCTGCCATATTTGGAAGGTGGAGGTGAGTTTCCCTGAATTCTGCCATTGCCACCAACAAGTACAGCTGTGGATACTTTGGGATTTTCTGCAGCAGCACTTGGTATTGCCTAGTCACTAGCTTTGTGGGTGATTAAAGACAGTTGCAAAGACAGCAGAAGTAGCTTTTGGGTTCTTGCTGTAAAGTTGGTAATTCCAGTAGTAGCCTGATTCCTCTTCTTCCTCACTGTAGCAGAAGTAGAAACTTTCTTGGCAGACTAAATTCATGGTGTTCTTCTAAGACTCATTCCTGGAGGCCCCACCTAGAGTCTGCTCTTCCAGCACATCCGATGATTTTGTAACTTAAGATGGTTCAACGTTAGAATAGTGTGAAAGAGGTATACCTTCAGTGCACTCTTCAACTTAAGATGGGTTTGTCGTAAGTAGAGGAGCATCTGTACTTAATTCCTTGGATTAAATCCCTTGCTGTTTAAAATGGATAGAGCACTTTCTGTTTCCTGCAATTGTATGGTGAACATTTTGAACAATGGGTAGGATTTTATAAGACAGAAAAGATTATAGCAATTAAAAGGTATTGCTTTACATACATGAACATGTAACATCCATGGGGCTGGAGTATGGATGGACAGATGTATTAAACTTGTGGATGGATGGGCATGGGGAACACTGTCTTCCTGTCTCTATATGCTTATCCCACAAAGTCACAAGTTGGCAACACTGGCTGACATCTATATGACTGATCAAAATATGTAGTTTGGCTGCAGTAATAAATATTCCCATATTGATCAGGACTCTGGGTTACCAGGCACAGAAACACACCGTAAAATAATTCAAGCAAAAGAGAGGGATTAGTACTAGCCCAACAACTGAAAAGGCCATTGTGGATATGGCTTTAGGGACAACTAAGCCAAGGATCAAAGTCTGTAAGGAATCTCTCTCTTCATCTCTCATCTCTGCTCCATATATTAGATATCTTCTCCCAAACCATCTTACTTAACAGAGTGAGGCATGACTGTCACCTACTCCAGATTTAGATTCCAAATGCTCCAGAACCAGAGATGAAAATAAAGCCTCTCTTCTCCCAACTGAAATTTGAAAAACCCAAGAAAAAAATACAGATAACCCTGGTTTGGACCCTATGCTCATCCTTGGCCCATTGCTGTGGCCTAGAAGTGAGATACTAAGATCGGCCCAGCCTGGACCATATCATAATTCCTGTAGCCAGGGAAGCCACATGGATTAGCAGCAGAATAGGCATAGGGCAGACGTAGCAATGCTCACCCCCCAGGCCTGACATGATCTGAATGACTCACCATTTGCAGCTGTTATTCTTTTAGATGTTAACTCTTCTCAGAGGATTTACAACCACTGACATGACTGGTACATTGAGAGGTCCGTTTCAGTGTTACTACTTTGGTGCACATGTTTCTTAAATATTTCATCCATGGAGGACTTGGGCAATAAAGCACTTATCTCAAGGTCAGCTATTTAACCACATCAATGGTTTAGAATCCAGAAATAAGGAAAAAAAATAGCCTTTGAATGCATGGATGTCTTAAAAACTTAGTTATAGGGATGATGAAAACATTTTAGAAATAATTGTGATTGTTACACAACATTGTGAATGTACTAAAAGCCACAGGATTTTATACCTTATGGCTAAAATGGTAAATTTTTAATACATATTTCACCACCATAAACAAAAAAATAAAAATAAAGCTATGAATCTAATTCATTGATCCATTCACGCATTCCTTCATTCACCATTTATTTGACTTTAGTCTCAGAGGAAAATCTGGACTGCATGGACATATTTATGGAATAAGGGGATCTAACAAGCTAGGATTGAAATGATTCTCAATGCACTAAGCTCTCCAAGTGGAAATCCATGATGCCAGAGAATTCTTGGGCTGAAAGTGTTAGCACAGATCATCTAGCTAATCCCCCACTTGTCACTAAAGAGCATTTCACTCTATCCATCCAAGACACCTAATTCATCCTAGACACAGTTGCTTGAACTGGTTAGAAACACCACTGACAGCAATTGCCCTCCCTTGGCCTCATAAGCAAAACTAGGGTGTTGCTTTCCAGACTGGAAAGAAATTCTCATAAGAAGAATATTAGCACCATGTCCCGACTCCTGCCACAGCATAGTGAGTCAATGGACATTTACCCGCCTCCCCACCAATAGAAACCTCATTAGAAGAAAAGTGAATGAAGGCTTTCCATTCTCTGTTACAACCTTAAGAACCTGAGACTGTTCTGTAAGAGGAACTAGAAGACATAATGTTTTCTATTCATTAAATAACAGAGAATGCCAAGCTCAGAGAAGGCTAAGCTGTACAGGTGAAGATTGTCTATGACCATTTGAGGTTTTAGACACTGAGAGATTAAAAGTTCAACACTAGGCTTCTTTTTCTCTCAGTCCTGACCATTGGGCTTCAAAGTAACTATTCCTTCAGTGAGACAGAGGCCCTTATGGAGAAGCCACATTTGCAGAAATAATTTATGGTATTTCTACAGAATTGGGTTAAATCAGAGAGATGTTCTCTAGTTAACTGGCCAAAATCTGCCATCACATGTCATTTTCACTTTTAGATTTCATGGAACCTCTTTCTTTCATTAAAAAAAGAACAAATTTCTATAGTTTACTGTTTATATACATTAAAGAAAAAAATGAAAGTAACAGGGAAAAAAAACGGGGAGAAAAGTAAAACTACTATCATGTACTCCCTTAACAGATATACTGAGGGCCTACTACATGTCAGGCTGATTGCCATTATCTTTTGTTGTGGAACAAACTACCTAAAAGCAAAGTGGCTGAAACAAGTATTTCATTGTGTCCACAATTTTGTAAGCCAAGAATCTGTGGACAGCTCACCTGGTTCCACTTGGCATCTGATGAATTAATGGCTGGAGAATTCTTTCCAGACGGCATCTTCACTCACATGTCTAGAACCTTGGTGCTCCTTAACTCTCTCTCTCTCTCTCTCTCTCTCTCAGTCTCCTCTCTCTCTCCACATGCTGTCTCATTGCCCAGGGCTTCTCTACTTAGCTTCGATTCCTCACAGAATGGCTGTCTCACAGAGATCAGATTCCTTACATGATGACGAATTCACCACACACATGTTCCAAGAAGCCCAAGTGGAAGTCTTTGAGCATCACTTCTGCCACCTCCTATAGGTCAAACTGAGCCATGAAAGCCAGCCCAGATTCAAGGTGAGGGAAGGAGTATATCCCACCTCTCCATGGGTGTGTGGCACACAGATAGAGGACAAGACTGTGGTGGCCATCTTGACAAGAAGCTGCCACGTATGGTGCTATCAGAATCTGGATACAGTCTCTGTTTTCTCTCCCTCTCTCTCTGTCTTTTAGAAATGGAGACTCACTACGTTGTCCAGGCAGGTATCAAACACCTGGGCTCAAGCAATCCTTCCATCTTGGCCTCCCAAAGTGCTGGGATTACAGGTGTGAGCCACCGCACCCACCCTCACAGAAAGAACAGGTGATATGAACAAGTAAACAGGTAATTACAATGATGGAAGACATATGCTATGGAACAGGAGCACATTAAGAACCCAACCCAGGCTTTGGAGATCCAGAAAGGGTTTCTGGCCTAAGAAAAATTTTACATGAGGCTTGGGCTAAGCTTGGAGTGATTGTAGAAAAGAGAGAATGGAAGAAATGGTGTTCTAAAAATGGAAACCATATGCTAGATGGCCCAGCAGAAAGAAAGAGTAATTACATCCCAAAAACTGAAGTAATTTCAGTATCTCAATAGTAGAGTGAAAAGGTGTGAATGTTGAAAGATGAAGGGAGAAAAAGCGACCAGAGCATAAGTCACCACTCTTTCATATGTGAAGGTAGACATGCACTAAAAAAAAAAATGTTTTTTTACAAAAATGGGTCTGTGCCATTCATAAGGTTTTGTGATCTACATGTTATCACTTAATGTTGTTAACGTCTTTTTCTTTCAGTGAATACACTTCAAAAACAGCACTTTAAAAGTAAATTGTACTATTTATTTTATTTAATGAATTTCTGATTGTGAAACATTTAGAGTGTTTCTTATTTCTTTTCACATTTATCCTTATAGCTAAGTCTTAACAGTTTTCAATGATAACTTCCCAGGTACAGAGTTTTTGGTTCAACATATATAAATAGAATTTGTTTTGTTTGTTTTTGAAATGGAGTCTCACTCTGTCGCCCTAGCTGGAATGCAATGGCTTGATCTTGTCTAACAGAAAACTTCGCCTCCTGGGTTCAAATGATTCTTTTGCCCCAGCCTCCAGAGTAGCTAGGATTACAGGTGTGTGCCGCCATGCCCAGCTAATTTTTGTATTTTTAGTAGAGACAGGGTTTCACCTTGTTAGCCAGGGTGGTCTCCAACTCTTGACCTCAGGCAATCTGCCCACCTTGGCCTCCTAAAGTGCCAGCATCACAGGCGTGAGCCACCACACCAGGCCACAAATAGTTTTTTAAGGTTTTTGGTACATGGCGCCGAATCATTCCCCAGAAATTTTAATGAATGTGTAGTCCCACCAGAAATTCAGGAGCATACATGCTTCCTACATACTTTCCACCAATAATAAAAATCATTTGTTTCTATGTTTGTCAATTTGGTAAGTTACATTTACATTTCTGCCGTTACCTCAGAAACTTCTGTATTCTGGTAATTCTTTTTTATGTAAGTTTCTTAAGATAACAAACATCAAAAACAGATAAGTGGCTAGACTTCAAACTTTAAAATTCTATAAAAATGTAATATCTGGGAAAATTAATCCATTAGAAAATTGAAACCGTGGTTTGACAATGCCTCTGTCTCCATTTGTTTCCTCTTAAATGCTTGCCTTTGAACTATCTTGAAATAGTCACAGTGGCTCTGTATAGAAAGAAGAGGAAGTCAAAGGACTGTGGCTATATGAGAGACCCAGACTGAGTTCAATTCCAGTTAAATAGGTGAAGTGGGGTGAGTGGGGACCTTATTTCATTCATGATAGCTCGTTGGCTCCCTCCTTTAATGCATTTAATGATCCTGTGAGCTTAATGACTGTTGCAATTAAAGTCACCCTACTTAAGCATTGTGAATTACATTATGCTTGTTAGTGGCTGCCTTTGATAAAACATAATAGCAAGTCTTCCTTTAACATCATAACTCATTTTAAATATTGCTTTTCTGTATCTGTCTTTCCCAGTTGATTTATTACCTGGTACTCCTAAGAAGTATAATAAAAAGAAAGTTAGGACTTAAGTAATTCTTCCAGTGTCTAGAGAAGCAGGCAGCCTGGGAGAGATGGCCTTCTCATTGGCCAGCCTAAAAATGATTAGATTAGATGAGGGCAACCTATCCCATTTAATCAGGAATTAAATTAGACACATTATACAAAAGAAAAATACTAACATTCCCTGGCCTCCTTGCCATCCCTGTCTTTGGATAGGCAATCAACAAAGGCTAGGCCTCTACCAGGAGAATCTGAGATATTTACCTGTCTAGATAAACCCAAGGAATGGATCTGAGGGCCAGGACTGGGGCAAGGGCTGGTTAGTGTTGCATGCCTGCTCTTGTCTACTTAACTTTACCAAAGAAAGTTTCAACATAGAGATTTACCATCAAAACTGAGCAACAAGACAGTGAAATCGATCAATGAAAAAGGAGGGAGAGGGAAACAAGCTCCTCATGATGATTTTTTGTTAAGTTCCCTCCACGCTCATCCCCAAATCATAGGAATCATTGTTTCCTTCTCTTCCTCATTTTGTTCTTGCAAACCAAATCCCAGCTTTTGCCCAGTCAGTCCAAATATTTGCTAGAGATAAGCCCACCAAAATCTAATGTTGTTTTAATGTGAATTCATACCCCTTTTATCCAAAAAACTTCATTCTTGAAGAATTCGGAGTTGGGAAGGTATCCATTGTAATAGATATAACAAAGCTAATGATTTACAGTAAATTCACTCTGATGAGTCTCAAGTGACATCATACAGAATTATAGTTGGAAAATATGTATTATACACCAGCAAGTTCTTGGAGACCAGTGGAGGATTTTTCCCCTACATATTGTTTTAGTGTTTCTGTAGTCAACCGCATCTGACTCCACCATAATGTCTCCACAAATAATAGAATAAAGCATGTTCCATTTTATGTATACCAACTGAAGATCTTTGGGTAGCAGATAAAAAGAAGGTTCACAAATTCTTGTACAATATCTTCTAATAAAATAACTTGTTGAGAAGCAGAGTGATTAAGTAGGAAATGTACTACAGCAGGAACACAAAGCCCTGTATGTGAGACTCATTTCTGGTACTACCCTGCTGTCTTCCCTTAGATAAATTATTTTAACTACAGTGGAGCCCAGTTTCCTCATCTATGCAAAGAAGGGTTAGAGTACACTATCTCTAAATCCCTTTAAGCTCTTAATGACTATGATTCCACATTGCTATTCTGATCACTTCTAATTAGTTTGTGTTATAAATTTAGTAATTTTCCCTTTCAAGGCATTTTTTTCCATGAAGATATGCATTCTGAAAGAATGTGTATCCTATTTAGAAAAAATAAAACAATGATATAAAAGCTTTAGAAGCAACTCAAATATAATTATATATATGTAACATATATAAATATATATAATTATATATTCTGTTAATTAACAGCATTTTATATATTAATTTTATATATTTATATAGTAATTTATATAATCTATAATATATTATAATTTATATAATCTATATTATATAAATTATATATTACAAATTATATAATCTATATTATAATAATCTGTAATATAATATGAAATCATAAATAACATTATAAATATATTTATATATAAATATTAATATATGTTTATATATTATATGCAAATATTGTTAAATAATATACTATATTAATATAGCATATTTATAATTTCATTTGACTTGCTTCTAAAGCTTTCACATCATTTTATAAAGTATATATACATACACTTTTGGTGCTGAACTTTTAATTTACTTCCAGAAAAATATTAACACTATTTAGTAGCACAATTAACTGAGTTCTCCTCTTCCATTTTTAATGTATGCTAGAATTAATTCTTCAATTTTCATATAATTTCTTACATTACTGTGGTCTACTATTTTCTTCCTAATTTGCTATAGTATGCTTATCTCTGACAGGTCAGTTGCCTAAATTTTGTTTCCTTGGAAATAACAACAACAAAAACAACAATAATAGCCCACACTTGTGCCCCACTTACAGCCAGTTACTAAAGTTTTTTGGATAAAAAGAATGTGAATTCACGTATTATTTAACATTAATGTCATACTCATCAGGATTATATTAATAGCAGTAGATCATCAGTTGAGGAGATATCATCTATAATTTCACCAAAAATTCCTCTAAAAATAAATTAACATTAAATATTATTTATTAAAATGGGATTAATTCAACAGCACACTCTTTAATAAGACAAAGTCAACAAAAGAATTTCAGTAATAAAATATAGAATAAGAACAATGAAATTGGCACTCACCCATTAATGAAAATATACATAATTGGTATAATATTTCTGGAAATAGATTTGGAAAAATGTACCCATAGCCTTAAGAATATTCCTAACTTAGTGATTCCTCTTCTATTACTATATCTCCAGAAAAAAAATCTGAAACAAAAAGTCTTTTCTTAATAAAAATGTTTATGTACAAATAATTTATAATGAACAAAAATTGAATCCAGTCTAAATGACCAGTACAAGGTAATGGTTTAGTAAATTAAGATCTATCCATATGATGGAACAGTATGTAGTTAACTAAAAATCTATTTTGTCAGAATTTTTAATGACATGGAAAATGCCTTTGATGTTCTAGTAAGTGAAAAATGTCATTAAATTATATGTTAAAGTTTAATCTTGAAAATTGCATACCCCATAAAAACAAAACAAAATACTTCAATATTGTATTATTATTATTTTCTTCTTTAAACTTTTTGTAGTTTCCAAGTTTTCCAAATTGGCCATCTGCTACTTTTAAAATCAGCAGAAAATAATCATGGAAATAAAATACTAAAACGAAAGGCTTCTTGTATTGTGAGACCTGGAGTCACCAGAATACTCAGAGGAAGAAAGTGTTTTGGTGGATTTACTGTTGTGACAAGAAAGATTAATCAGGAATCCCTTTCTAAAGCTCTTTGCTAAAAATCAAGCAATCAGTCAATAAGAGTTTTCTGAGGATCTACAAGATACTTTAATTCAGGGCTCTTCCAGCTGTTCTCATCCAGACCAGACCGGACACCTTGCAGGGGTTCCAAATAAATATGATTTCAGGAGCACAAACAGGTGTCAGGCAGACCCTGTGCCAGGCAGTGAGGATACCAAGTTAAATAAGGCTGTGTCTGCTGTGCTGTTCCAGCCCTAACAGGAGATTAGATCTACGGCAATTAACTCAGAAATATAGATGCAAATGTCAGACTAGCAAAAGCAATAAAGTCTTGTGGAATAATTGTGGAAAGAGAAGTAATTTTAGCTGGAGAGCTCAAAGAAAGTTTTCACAGAAGACAAGAGAAAAGCGAGCCTTGCAGAATAGACAGGATTCCAACAGATATAAGAAGAGGCCCAGGGCGGTGGCTCACACTTGTAAACCCAGGACTTTGGGAGACCGAGGCAGGCAGATCACAAGGTCAAGAGATTGGGACCATCCTGGCCAACATGGTGAAACCCCATCACTACTAAAAACACAAAAACCAAAAATTAGCTGGGCATGGTGGCACATGCCTGTAGTCCCAGCTACTCAGGAGGCTGAGGCAGGGGAATCTCTTGAACCCAGGAGGCAGAGGTTGCAGTGAGCCAAGATGGTGCCACTGCACTCAAGCCTGGGTGACAGAGCAAGACTTCGTTTCAAAAAACAAAAAAAAGAAAGAAAGAAAGTAAGAAGAGATCATCATCCCAGCTAGGCCAAAGAACAAGATGGACCTAAGGCCAGTGTCAGAGAGGAAGCCAGGTCCAGAAAGGATCTTCCTGGTAAGAGCAAGGGTGCTCTTTGGAAGTGGTGGGCATGTTTTCTCGAGGGTACTAATTCACTTCCTAAATCGGTAAATGCCGGGCCTGAGTCTTTGCTCAGTTATTGCAGACATTTTGGGGCCTTAATAATCCATTGGAACATTAAATACCACCATATACTTCCATAAATGCACATGCCAAAGGCATAAGATATTGTTCTAAATAATGACTGTAATCCCTCACCTTTGTATAGCACCTTTCCATTTACAAAGCTTTTTCCCGTGGTTTATCTCATTCGCTCTTCACAGCCACCCGATGAGATGAGCCTTATTATCAGAGTTTTACCGATAAGAACGAACACTTGAAGAGATCTAATGAATTATCCCCGGTTACACCACTAGTAAGTGACGGTTGGGTTTCAAACCTTCTAACTCTGTTGCTTTTTTTTTCTTCACCACAGCTGCCTGTGACCTGGGGACACACCCTGGAAGTCCAATTCTATTTTACCTCATTCTCAATTTCATTTTAATCACTGTCATCTTCTTCTTTCTTCTTGTATTACAGAGTACAGAGGATTCTGTTTAGATTGGGTTTAAAGTCATCAAAGCCATTCTCCACTTTGAAAGTGCTTTCACACCTCATTCATCCTTACAACTTTTCAGGTAATTCAGACAAATTGAAAACTTTAGTCTAAATACACTGAAGACAGAATAGGAGCCAAAGTGGTGGGAGCAGGCAAGAGAGATGGAGTCAGGAAGAAGCAGTTAATTTACTCAGCCTTTTGATTCACTTTGTGCTGCACAGACTTGGATAGAAAAGAACCCTACACATGCTGAGGATGTTAACAAGTACTCAGTACTTTTGTCCATCCGGGTTGACAGACTCCTGAAAATATTAAAAGGTATAAAATCCCTCTTTACAAATGACATTTTTGTTGCACCACTTTTACTACCAAAGCCTTTTTCAACATTTGGTCCCATAAGTAAAACAGTTCTGTCATATGGTTTCAAGTAATCTTCACACTTCTAAAATTGAATATGGCTGCCAACTAATATCGCAAGAACTAAATAGATGACATCTGGAAAGAAGAATTTTAAAACCCACAGTTTCATTACCCCCACCTGTGTCTTTACAGGCAGTGTGAAAGGGAGAGGTGAAGCAGCAAAAGAAGTCTCTGAAACTTACTTTGGAAAAAGATGGGAGGAAGAAGCTGATGTGAAAAGTCTGATTTATCATCCACATTGTTCTGACTCACCAAATGCATTTCAAACACGGTGAATAAGAAGGTTGCATATGAAGCCAATGCATTTAGGATATCTTTACAACCAATCATCTCCCCAAAACACAAATCCTATTGCTTAAATTACTGTGCTGGCTGTGGAATTGAGCTAGGAATAAATATACAGATAAATCAATGACACTTATTGAGCACCTCCAATGGCCCCAGTTCCCTGGAAAACATGCTACAGTGTAACTTTAGGCAAATCATTAAATACTTCTTACTCCCAATTTGGATACTAATAATACTGGCTCTTCCAACCTGACAGAATTATTGTGAAGCTCAAATACGGTAATATATGTGGAAGGATTTATAAGCTCTAAATGCCAGAGAAATGTAAAGTGCCTTTATTATACAACGAAGCATTGCATCTGACCCATGCTCATAAAGGAGCTTGCAACCTATTTGGAGGAACAAAGCATAAACACATCAAATTTCAGTAACAGCATAATGATTACATTATAGGAATGATAACGCTACAAGTCATTTGGCAAGATAATATATAGCTATTTGCAAGTGAGAGGTACAGACAATGAGATTTATGACTTTAAAATGGATAGCAATCTCAGTCAGCTGGAGTGATGTGGACAGAAGAGACTCTGGGTCTAGTCTTAGATGGTTAGTAGAATGTGCAGCAAGAAGCAGATGACATTCCTGCAGCAGACCCAAGCTCCTACCTAGATCCAAGTGAAGGGATGATGAGGTGGGATTTACAAACCATCCTTTCATGTGGTCTGCTATCTGAGGCAGCTGAGGTCAGACGTCACTACACCAGGACATGGGGTGGACTTGGAATGAAGCCCGTGAACACCACAATTCATAGAGATTCAGTTTGGAGTCATTTGACTACCCCATAACCAAGACCCACCAGGACTCTCGTGCTTTCCTTTGCTGCAGTTTATTGCCTCATCCAATAAACTGCAGGGCCTCTTACAAGAAGAGAATGTAGTTGGCCAAGCATGGTATTCCCTACTTGGGAAACTAACTGTAGTTGGTCAACTAAATTCCAAGTGGGAAACATGGAAGCAGAGATAAAGAGGGAGAAAACACAAGATATGACTCATTTGAAAACCATTCACAGGCCAGGCACAGTGGCTCATGCCTGTAATCCCAGCACTTTGGGAAGCCGAGGCAGGCAGATCACCTGAGGCCATGAGTTCGAGACCAGCCTGACCAACATGGCAAAACCCCATCTCTACTAAAAATATGAAAAATCAGCTGAGCATGGTGGTGAACACCTGTAATCCCAACTACTCAGGAGGCTAAGGCAGGAGAATCACTTGAATCCCGGAAGCAGAGGCTTCAGTGAGCTGAGATCATGCCACTGCACTCCAGCCTGGGCCACAAGAGCAAGACTTCATCTCAAAAAAAAAAAAAAATCACTTAGCTATACCTGTGTCAGAAAACTCTATTTATGAGGATGTGCTGGGTCCCAGGCAAAAGTGGCATGAGGAGATTGTGAGGTGTCTTCCAGAGCTTCAATCTTCTGTTCATTCATCCACAGATGAAAAAGCCCCAATTAACCATCACACTTTGCTGGACAAAGGAAGCTGTACAATCCCATCCAATCATCCCAATGGTACGCAGTGTGGATCAGGGGATCATGTCATTCAGAACAAGGTGTAGATGGCTTGGTCCAAACACTAGCAGGCCTACAAGCTTGGAGAGCATGTCAGGGCCGATGGCACCATTCAGTCCCTTTCCCTGCTGTGTCAGAGACATGTTCCCATCCACATCTTTGCTCAAGCTCTCTCTCTTGCCCCTTTGAACTTCCATTTATCTCATGGTTCAAACTGTCTCCTTTCATAAAAACTCAAATTTTAGTTGCTTCCTCCTCTGTGGGACCATTCCTGATGACACAGTCCCCGGAGTGTTCCCATTGCCTGAACTCCTGGAACACTCATGGTGCCTTGCATTTTGGACCTGGGATGACTTCCTTGAACTAGATACGGCACTTTGAATACAGTAAGCTCTTTTTAAATGTGTGTTTAAGAAATTAATTCCAGTAACATAGGATGCGAGTAAGGGGAGGCTAGAACATTGCTTTGGGTTTATGAATTCGGAGTATAAATGTCCTATCTTCCCAAACAGCACATCTGTAGTAACATCAGTAATAGTAATGACAGTGGTTACAGTGGGATGAGGGAAAGGAATAGTGTGATCCCTGGATTTTTAAGTAATATTAACAGGAAGACAACATGTGGCTTTACCAGTACCGGGAAGAATATTCACAGAATTGAAAACATTATCTAAATAACTGGAGTAAACAAACTAAACAAGGAAACAAATGAGGCATAGAAATGAGAGACTCATTATCTCCTGTCCCTGTCCTTTCCCTTTTCCCCAAAATCCAGTCAGCTCAGGCTTAATGGTTCTCCCTCTAAAATCTCTCCCACATCTATCCCCATTTCGGGATCATCTTCTGTCTGGACTCTTACAGAGATCTCTTACCTTGCCCCCGCCCCTGTAGCCTTTCTCCTTCTTTAATGCATCCTTTCAGGGGAGACAATGACTTCATAATACTCCCATCTGAGCCTGTCCTTCTTTGGCTAAGTAAGTCATGAAAAACCCCCATCCCACCCTATTCCCTTAAGAATGAAGGCTGTACTCCTAGGCTTGGCTTCCTAATTTGGTCCCAAACCACGTTTCTGGTTTTATTTCTCCTAATGACCCCTCGCATCCTACCTTCTAGACACATCAGTCTAACTGGTCACCACGCCCCCCCACTCAAGGGTGTCTTTTCAGGTTACCTTGTCCCAGTGCCCATACTGCCATGCTTTGCCACTTCCTCCTCACACTCCCATTCACCCCCACAAAATCAATTTCCAAGTTACTTCTCCCACCATGGCTCCCACCCTACACTCTGGCTCCTTCCTCAGCTTCCTCACACAGGAGGATCACAATTACTTGCTGACATGTCTCTTTAATCTCACTACCCTGAGGTCCTGCAGAGGTGGAGGCCAGGTCTCATTTATCTCTGCATCCTCAGGGCCTGGCACAAAGAGGGGGCTCAACAAGCATCTGTTGTCTGTTGAGTGAATTCAGCCAGGTGGGCTGTCCACTCTCATCAAATCCGGATCCCACTCCCAGCTTTTCACTCTGCTTTGTCCCTGTGGCTGCATGTTCTTTGCCTTACTCATTGTTCACCCTGATGTGCTCATAAGTATGAGAAATCAATGAAAATGAAATGATGTTCCGTGGGATGAACAGAGAACACCAAGGTCCTTGATGATCAAACAGCACGTTTTTAGAAGAAATATGTGTACCCTGATTCACTGTTATTTTCCTTCTTCTTCCAGATGTAGTCAGGTGCAGGTCTTACTGATTCCCCCGTAAAATGCCTCCCACTTCTATTCGCAGTTTTTAACCATCTTTGAGCCCTTGCCTTATCTTCTCTGGGGTGAAGTAATGAAAAATCTCTTGGCCTGAAACTCTTGAAGAAGCAGATGACATTCCTGCAGCAGACCCAAGCTGTTCTGATTCACAGCCTTCCTTTGTCCTGGAGAGCAGGTACCTAGAACACCTGCTTCCCTCGTGGGCCTCCTTTGACACCGGATCTTCAAGGCAATATGATGGCAGGGGGCACTGGGTTGTGAACCCAGGCGCAGAAATTCTAGTTCCTCCACTGCTGCTGATACCTGGTGTGACTTTGGTCAGAACATTTCCTCTCTCTGCATCTCAATTTCTTTTCCCACTGTCAACTTGGAAAAAGCCTCCCATAATAAATAAATCTTGATGAAGTTTTCTAGCAGGCGATGCACTCTAAGCAAATTTAGCCCTAACATTCAGGTTCTGGAATCCCATACTTCTCACTTCCCTGTCTGCTTGCTTTCCCTCTCCCCTCCTCCCTGTCACACATGCCCCCACCCAGGCCCACCAAAGCCTTGACATTTTATTAGAATTTATTTCATTATTACCTTTGTCTCAAGACCTCCTACCAGAAATAGGAAGGATGAATATAAAAGGTCTATTTCCTTTCCATTGTGTTACCCCCTCCCCTTTCTAGTGAAAATGGCCTATTTGGAGAAGCCAAATGCCTTTGAATTGAATTCACCAAAGTCATATACACAAGGTTTTAATTTACAGTTTGGGGTCTCCAGGCCCCTGCATATGAGTTCTATAAATGAGACGTGTTGCTACAATCGGTCCCATTGGGAGAGGGCTGGACTTAGACTGAGAACAGCTGTAGAGCTGAAATCCAACAAAGTCAGCTTCTGAATCAGATATGAATTATTGGTTCAGTCACAAAACTAAGGATATGCTTTCCCCACAGGCACTCACATATGGCCTTTGGCAGAAATGAAAATATCTTCTCCCGCCTCTACTGGGTTTGGTGAATAATGAGCCATTATTCTGCATACTTTCTTACATCTTAACTTTGCTTTTCTTTGTTCTCATTCTGATTTCCTGGCCAAAGCTCAGAACAGTCACCTGTATAAGGTGAAGCTAACGGCTCTTATGAACCATTTAAAGCTCATGGAAGTCAAGGCATTCAATAGAGGGGTTCTGAGCCTTGGCTGTACACTGGGAACAAATGAGGATTTTGCAGAAATCCCAGTGTCCACACTGCACCCTAGACCAATTAAATTGGAAACTCTGGGAATGAGACCATGGCATCAATATTTTTTAAGCACTGAGGTGATTCTAAGATGTAGTCAGCATGAAACCCACTGTCTTAAACTCAACAATGTTTAAACCATGACCAGCCTTCTCCCTATCCCCAAACAATGTATAAGAAATATGGGCACAAAATAGTTTCTTCTTGAAACTGAAATTTATAACATCTTCAGGTCCTGAGACCAAGACTTGTCTTCTAAACTAAGGTGCAGCTGAAACCTCAAAAAATGTATAGCTGAAACCTCCAACTATTTTAACTGTTGGAGTTAAATTCCTGGAGTATCCAGCTATTTTAGTTTCTGGCCTTTGAAACATTTGGTTGCAAAGGCTGGAGGCTAACAGGAAACAGTGGAAAATGTACAAGAGCTGAATGACAGGTAGGCTAGGTCTGACAAAGTCTGTTTCTGACACTAGTGTCAATGGGAAAAAGTCTATTTGAATTTTGGAACTTCATTTTCGTCATCTGTAAACCAAATGTGGAGGTTGAAAGTCTTTCAAATGGGAAATGTCAAGTTGATCAAAGATGTATGAAGTGCTACTCCCTGTTAAGCACCACCCATCTAAGTATAGCCATGTGCCCTCAAAAAATAAAAATAGTAAATATATAAACCTTGCCCTTTCCAGAATTGCCAAATATTTGGAGAGAAAACTGAAGGAGGTTTGGATCAAATCATCCAGATATAGGATCTTCACCTTGACACTGGACAATGGAACAACAGAGCAATCACTCTGTTATTTTAGCCACAATACGGGCAGGAATCTTTCTGTCTAGGTTGGGAACATAAATCCCTCTGAGCCTTCTCTCCTTCCTCTGCTGTAAAGGACTGAGCTCACCCATGAGTTGACTGAAGACCTCTAGTTTCTACAGAACCATCTTCATGACCTGTTGCTATAATTGTTAGTTCTGAATCATTCAGAGAAGCTTGGGCACGACATATACATACGCAGTTAGTTTTCTCCTTTTCTGAATGAAAAATAGATGGTGTTACAGTTGAAAATTTCATGGTCTCACACCTGACTCATTGTCAAGTATCATGCTGGATTCTACTCTCTACCTCAAACTTGACACACAATTGTTTCTATTGCTAAATAATCTCCTTAATCTCTGAAACCTGCTTATCCCTTTTCATCTCTATTGCCGCTGCCCTGGCTCAGGTCCTCCATTCTTGGGGCACTTTCTTCCCTGGACAATTGCAGCAACCTCCTGACGGACGCATCATCCGTTCCCACCCTCAGTGCTGCGTGAATCACTGACAGAAATGAAGCATCATGCTTGGGGTTCAAGATAAACCTCCCTGGTCTTGCCTTCCAGGAGCTCCCAATCTAGCAGATGAGACAGAGACAAGGAAATCACTGTCACGATTTGGTAAACTTTTAGCTGTGGTATCAAAAATGAGGCCATTTCTGGCTGGCAACATCAGAGAAGGCTTCAGAGCAGAGGCGGTGTCTGAGCTGAGGGGCATTCCAAAAAGAAGGCACAGCATGTAAAAAGGCCTAAAGGTAGAAAGGATAAATCATTATCAAATTGCAGGTAGCTCCATCCAGTGGTCAGGCAGAAACCACTGGTTATGACCAGGGGCTGAAAAAGGGGTCAGGGGACAAATCATTAAGAAAAACTACAGATCCACTCTGCAGTGAGGATTTTGGATTTTGTTCCAGGGTCCGTGAAGCGCCATTGGAGGATCTTAAGCTGGGGAGTCACGTGATTATGTAATACTTTAGTTTTAGAACCCTGTCTTTGTTAGAAGATGGGAAGATGCCTTGACAGTGACAAAGCATGGGAGCAGGTGATGCTGATAGACAGAGAATGTTGCAAAAGTCCAAGTAAGAAAAGATGAAGCCTAAATGGAGGTGGTGACCGCAAGACTAGGGAGGAAGCAAAAAAAAAAAAAAAAAATTAGATATTTGTCCTGATTTCCTTCTGGAGTATGGGTTTGGCTCTTTGTTTGTGTTTGTTTTTTAACATGTATTGACTACTTCCTCACTTTCACATAATCAGATGCTACTTAAGCCTCAAAACACTGCTGAAAAATAGGTATTTCTATCTCAGTTTTACCAAGGAAGAAATTGAATCAGAGAAATTAAGTAACTCACCCAGAACCACATAGTTAAAGGCAGCAGCAAGCCTGGTACCCAGATTTTCTGACTCCAAGTGATGTTCTCTTTCAAATGCAGCCTCACTAAGTAGCCCCAGACTCATTCTTGTTCTATACCTTTCCCATGCCAGGCTGAAGCATGGCAGATAAATCATTTGTCTGGGCATAACTTTGTTCATCCAGAAGGCAACTGTGGCTAGGAGCCTGCCTCTGGAGTCTGAGTAACCTAGGTCTTATTTCTTAAGCAGTAATCTTCGAACCTCAGTCTCCTCATCTGTCACAATAGGACAAAAACATCAGCCAGTAGGATTGCTGTAAGGGTTAAATGAGATCAAAGCACGTAGTACAATGTCTGGTACAGGTCTGCTCCCACGAATTGGGAGCAATTTTTTTTCTTCAGAATAGTCATGACCAGAAGAGATATATTTGATCCAGGAATGCACAGGCAGAAGTAGGAAATAGCTGTAAGGCTGGAGCTAAGAAAAAAAAAAATTTGCATGGTTTTAATATCTTTTCTGTCTCCAAATAATTCTTTCGAATTCTATTTGTGTCACTGAGGTCACTGGAGAAAAACACCCCCTAACACCCTCTCCAAGCAAGCTTAATACCAAGCTCAGTAGATCGTTGTGCTAAGCTACTTTGGGGGGTTTTCTGTTCTTTTATTTTTTCCCTCTCTTTTCATGCGAGAATTAAGAAACCTGTAACTTGCGGCTTATCTCATTATCTCCTGCCTTGCATTTTAATGCGTCGCCTCTAAAAAGACCTCATTGATATTCCAGTTATGTATGTGTTTGTTTGTGTCTCTCGGGAAAATTTGCTACCAATCTTCCAAGCTGAGCACCAGCATCTTCACAGCTCAAAGTTGGTTCTCTCTTTTGTAGAAGAAAAAAAAAATGGAGATGGTTTGAATATTTCGCATCTACAGAAGCTGTAAATAGAACAGCTCGAGAGTCTCAATCCAAATCTAATGCTCAAAAAGGCAGGTGAAGAATTGGGAATCTTCCCGGGATGCTGGGTTATGTCGATGAATAATTCAAGCCTAAAAGCTTTTAAAAGGACACAGTTACCTGGTTTTCCAGATAATTAGAGACCCCGACAGAAAAGGTTTTAACCTAATTTAAACAAATAATTAACCAGATCATCCAGAAAAGAGCAAGCTTTTTATTCTGGCTAAATTATCCAGAGTTTCATCATTATTAGGTAACTAACAACCTTCTCCATTACTGTTACGTAGAGTCTACACTGTGGATGGGGCTGCATCAAGCCTGGAGTTAACAGGTGACATGAAGAGAATAAGGAATTATCTTACAAAACCCAGTTGCTCTTTTCAAGTATATAGAGCATGGCTACCTCCACAGAAGCACACTGGAAGTGCCCTGGATAGCAGAGGGAATTATCTTTAACAAAGCAAAATATCCTACCATTAGAAAAAACTGGATATAGCATATACCTGATTTTATTGACTTTTTTTACAGATTGAATTCTTTGAACAACATCTTGCTTCGAATGACTGCTCATATATGAATACTGGGAGACAGAAGTAGATAGACCATTTTTATGGATCTGATGTTATGACTGTTACTGCAGCTGAAGAAATCTTCCCACTTTGTTAATCGGTTTCTGCTTCCCCCAGAACAACCCGTTGAGATCTTTGAGGAGTTAACCAGTGCTGAGAGTTATAAAACATACCCTTTACCAAGTGCCAAACCTATGCCAGGTCTTTAACATATATTACTTCATTTAAACGCGGAAAAGTCCCTTCGAAGTAAGTTTCCGTTATTCCCATTTTGCTGATGAGAACACTGAGATTTTGAGCAGTAATGGGATCATGAGAGGCAGTGGCAGGCGGATTGACTCCAGAATGGATGAACTCTGCATGCTGCCCCCGGTCTACCTGTCTAGAGCACTGCTACATGCACATAAGGCTTCACTAGCTTTCAGCACTGCCTACATCACACATTCAAAAATACTGAATACAACACTAAGGACAATCATTAGAAAAAAAGATGGAAAACAAAATGTGTCATTACTTTTAACTCTTCAGAGGCAAATACAGACAGGACAACTTGCTGACTTAAACTATGGTGGTTGAAGTCAACCTGGATTGAATTGTTTTTTTGTTTGTTTGTTTGTTTGAGATACTCTGTCACCCAGGCTGGAATGCAGTGGCGTGATCTTGGCTCACTGCAACCTCTGCGTCACGGGTTCAAGCAATTCTCCTGCCTCAGCTTCCCAAGTAGCTGGGATTACAGTCACCCAACACCACGCCCAGCTAATTTTTGTATTTTTAGTAGAGACAGGGTTTCACCATGTTGGCCAGGCTGATCTTGACCTACTGACTTCAGGTGGTCTGCCTGCCTCTCAAAGTGCTGGGATTACAGGCGTAAACCCGGCTGACCTGGATTGAATTCTAAATCTACTACTTCTTAGCTATTTGATCTTGAACCAACTACTCTCTCTAATCTCAGTTCTCTCCTTTGCAAAGTGGAGAGCTGTTGTAAGTATCAGAAGAGTTTGGGTAGGCACAATATCTGACATGCAGTAAATGCTTAATAATTGTGGTGATTAAGCACGAAGTAGAGCAATCATTCCTAGGAATGCAATGGATGATGTACACAAGGTTTTGCCAATAGGCAACGATCTAGATAATTTAACTGGTGGCAATTAACATCTATATAGCTGGGCACTCTTTAAAGGACTTCGCCCATGGTAATTTGCTTAATACTTGCAATAACCCTCTGAAGTGATCAACAATTATTATGCCATTTTACAGATGAGGAAGTTCCTTAAGCTCTGAAAAATGGAGAAATAAAAATGGGCCCAAGTTTGCACAGCTAGTACCAGAGCTATGATTTGAACCTGAGAAATCTAGCTCTACAGTCCATAATCTTAGCCACTATACTCTACTGCCTCCCCCAACTGAAGAAGAGTGAGACTTCTACTACATTAATACATCCTGTCATCACTGTCATCATCGTCCCCTCTCCACTGAGTTTTTGGCCACATCTTCCCTTTTGTGCCCAGCACTTAAGCTTCCCCACTCCTTCCATGTAGGTGGAAATTCTGACTCTAATTTCTTAGGTTTGACATTTTGCTCCCTTGCACTAGTTGAATCCATAACAAAAGATAAAAAATAATTCTATGTATCACAGACTCTAGCCATGGTGTGGTTACTAGAGTATACATATTAACAAGGGAACCTACTTTGCCTTGACAAGAAGCAGTGGAAGAGAGCCAGATGTCCCATTAAAAGTCTTTTCTAACCTAAATGAGTTTGTGACTATGTGTGTTTATACGTGTGAGGATGAAACACACTGAGAGGACCGTTTCTTCTAGTGTCTAAGCTGTTATCAGAGAATGAGGCACTTCAGGAGGCTAATTGAGCATTGGAGGCTGTCTATACTGGCAGAGCAGAGGGGAGAGGGAAAGTTGGAGCCCCCCCACCATACACACACACACACACACACACACACACTCTCTCTCTCTCTCTCTCTCTCTCTCATTCTCTCTCTTTCTCTCTCTCTCAAGAGAAACTCTGCTGAATTCTCTAGGCAAGCCAATTTCATTTGATATAATCAAATTAAACTTCATTTTGCCTCTACAGATAAAATCCATTTGGCATCTGAAAAGATGCCGAGACAAGCCTCAGCTTCCCTAGTCTGTCCAATGGTCCTCGCAGGACTTCGGAGTAAACCTCTCACTCTGCCCATTCGGCTCAGACTTAGCTGCCATGACGCTCCAGCACTGTCTTTCCAAGACACTCCCTTCCAGCCCCTGCCATTTTGTTATTTAATAGAGAGCTCAAAAAGGAAAAAAAAATTTAAGGTGAAAAAGAATCCTATTAAAGGTCAATTCCATATTTTGTATAAAGATGTTATTTTTTCGTTGGTTATTTATTATTGTTGGCCTTTCTGGATTAATTGTAGCCCCGTTTTTTTAAGTGGCAGGGGCAATCTGTCACCCAGAATTACACAGTAGGCCACCCAAGCTCCACACTTCCTGTTATCCTGCTGTAAATCAGTGTCACTCGAGGGAGAGCATGCCACACGTACCCACGGCCGGGCCGGCCCCTGTCACAATCAATGCAGTGCCCACCACTCCCCTCTTCTCACTCCCGAAAGGGTCCTGAAAGAGGATTTGTCCAGGAATGCCACAGCCTCACAGTGTGCTGACTTTATAAAGAGACGAGGTGAAGTAACACTTTTCTTTTTAATACCCCGTGGTGTTGAACTGAAATTGCAGCCTGCTTCTATTTTCAGAGGCCTCCTTGGTAAGAGAATGTTTTTTATCTGGAGATACAATGACTGTACCCCGTACCCTGCAGTTCCCATGAAGCCCTTGCCAAAGTCCATGAATGCTTGCTTTATGAATTGGTCTTGCAGGTGTTCAGGGGGGTATGTAATCACTAATGAATAGTCGAAAAACACAGAAACTCTCCGCAGCCTCTGGCACCGAGAGCTGCTGGGCTTTATAATTCTGTGAGAAAACACACATGCAGCTAAAGCTTTCCCTGGGCTCTAGCGTTGCCTGAGGCCAAATATTCGTCACAGCCCATCCCTGGGCTGGTGGCATGTTCCAGAAAGGAAAAGAGTTGTAGTTGCCCTGTGGGCCAGGAAGTTTGTGGCACTTACACAATTTCCCTGCCCTGACGTCTTACATTATTTTAGCCAATGGCACCATCTTTATTTAAGGGCCATTTATGTAACCCAGCAAGCCAGACCACCTGGATATTTTATAAAGACCTTATGGGCCTAGGCCCAGGCAGGCTAGATGCCCAGGGAAAGAAGGCATTGGGAGGTCAAAACCAAAGAACCTCAGATAATCTGCACAAAGGCTTGGGCAGGAGAGACTAGAGCTATGGAGAATCAAGAATAAAGTATTTTTCTCATGCAAGCTAGGTAAGGGGGATGGGCTTGGGAAAGAAAGGGTCTTGGTATTGGATGCCCACAGAGCAAGAGGCTTTAAAGAGAATCTGTCACGTCCCCTCCACCCAAGAAGAGTTACCTGAGAATCAAGACTTGATTTTATTAGAGGAAAAGGATTTTATTAGAGCTAATCGAGCTTGTTTCTCCCAGCCTCAGCTCCGGGGAGAAGCAAAGCTAAAACATTTTAGATGTGGAAAGCAATGCTTGTTATATTTCTCACTTTCCCTACCTGCCCTTCCTCTCTGTCGTGAGCCCTCTCTGAGCTGATAACTGGAAAAATGTAAAAGTGGTAACTGGATAAGCTCTCCAGCCCTTCCAAAGGCTGCAAAAATAAAAATAAAAACTTGCTGAGAGATATTCAAATTCTCTGGTACTGTGAATGGGGTAGTAAGATCTCCTTATTAATACAGGCTTCATCGCCACATTGAAAACACAACATCAGGGCATTGGACAAACACAGAAGCCTGGTATTAGAAAAATAGAATACTGGACAGTAGCATTGGCACCTTCCAGTAGCCTCCATAGTTGGGAGCAGCCCAAATCCCTAACACTGAAAGCTTGTAGGCACTGATGGAAGAACGTGGGGGCTGGCCCCTGACAGGGCCATGTCCCTGAGAACAAGCATTCCAGGATCACAGCACCTGGGACACTAAGTGTACCCTTTCTCAGCCAGAGCTAGCAGAAGTGGCCCCAGAGCAGAGCTATGATTGGTGTTGAGAAGCTGAACTGCCACGGCTGCTTATAAACATTGAAAAATACTAACTTCTGCCCTTTAGGGGTAGAAAGAATTTTAAACTATGGAAGCTACAAAGATAGCAGACTCTTTCTCACAAAATACTTGCCTTCTCTGGACTTTCATTACCTCTCTGAATTAATATTACATTAACATTTCCAATCATCTACACTGACACCTGAGATGCCAAAACTATCCGGATGGGCCAGTTACACTTGGATGTTAGGGGATGTCTTGGAATTAGTGATATTTCAGAAACATAATAAAAATTCTAGCATGCTATAGGAGGATGACTATAGCTAACAATAATATTGTACAGCTTAAAACAGCTGGAAGGAGGATATTGAGTGTTCCCAGCATACAGACATGATAAATGTTTGAGATGACGGATATGCTAATTATCCTGAACTGATCACTACATATTATATTCATTGAAACATGACTATGTACCTCATGAATACGCACAATTATTATGTGTCAATTTTTTTTTTGAGACAGGGTCTCACTTCGTAATCCAGGCTGGAGTGCAGTGCTGTGACCTCAGCTCACTGCAGCCTCAACCTCCTGGGCTCAAGTGATTCTCCTGCCTCAGGCCCCCAAGTAGCTGGGACTACGGGTGTGTGCCACCACATCAGGCTAATTGTGGTATTTTTTTTTTTTTGTAGAGATGGGGTTTCCTCATACTGCCCAGGTTGCTCACTTTCCAGGAATGCCACAGCCTCACATTAAGAATTCCTGAGCTTAAGCCACCTGTCTTGACCTCTCAACGTGCTGGGATTACAGGCATGAGCCACCGTGTCTAGCCCATTATGTGTCAGTGTTTAAAAAAATTTCCAAGACATTTTATTTCCAAAAATATTTCCCAATTTAGCACCCTGACACCAGAAATTCCACAATTAGAGATGTGTTTCTTTGGCCTAATTTAAAATTGCACTACTGTAAACATTAGTTTACTTAGCAGATACCTACTAAACACTCTCGATGAAACGCACAGTGCTGGGGCATAGATAGATGGGCTAGGTAACACGTACAAGGTTTCTGCTCTTGTGGCAGTTCTAGTAATCTCTATCAGTCATTTAGGGATGAGTTCATCAAATTATTTCCTAGAAGCAGATAAAGGGGTCTGGGTAGTGCTGGCTGTCCCCGAACCAAAAGGTGCAAAGACCAGGCTGTCAAGACAGTGGCCACTGAGGACAAAATTCACCTACTTCATTCATTCACCACTCAAGAAGTATGTTTTGAGCATCTCTTTGGAGTTGGATACTTGAGATGTAACAGTGACCAACACAGACACGGCCCCTGCGCTTGGAGCGCTTATAAATAATATGAGAGACAGACAAGTAACTCAGATACAGTACAACATAACTAGTGCTATTCAGGGTGTGCACCATACACTAGCAGGGCACACATGAGGGGCACATAAACTGGACATGGGGAAAGGAGTAAAGCAGGGAAAGCTCTGTGACATCATAGGAGTGGGGGTGGGAGGTCCAGGATTCCTGAGAACAGGAACAGCTTATGCACAGTCCCTGAAACAAGAGTACTATTGTGCTCCTCAGTACCACTGCTGGAATGTGGAGCATCAAAGCACAGTTGAGGCAAGAGAGCACATCAACCTGTAGGTTGAAGCCAGGTGTCAGCTAACTGTTCTAGCAAAGGGCCAGATGGTAAACATTGTAGGCTCCATGGTTCACAGGGTTCATTGCATCTACTCAGATCTCCCCTTGTAGCAGAAAAGCAGCATAGGCAGTGAGTAAGCAAATAGGCATGGCTGTATTTCAGTGAAACTGCATGTATGAGAAGAGGGAGTCAGTAGGCTGGATTTTGCCCATGAACCATAGTTTTTCAATCCATGGTCTAACCAGGATTTGGAGCCAAACAGAGGAAACTAAGGAAACTTGTCTGCTGACATTGGCTTCCCTAGAGAAAGGTAATATTTGTGGCAAAAGAATACCAGAGTAGGGAGCCAGGAGATCTGAATTCAGCTCTTGGTTGAACCATGATCTCTAGGATAATAAAGCACAGTTTCCTCATCTATAAAACTAAAGAGTAGAAAAGAGTCTCTAGGGTCTCTTTTCTGAAGGTCTAAACTTAGAGGGTAGGGACATCCCAAGGAGTCTATGAATAATATTGAGTGCTTTGTGAACTTAGAGCCATGTTACATTTCATTTCATTAATTTCTAACTGAAATGTAGTATTTACTTCAATTACAACAAACCACAGTGTCATTAGCAGTGCCTATTACTTTGTCTCCAATAGAAATCATAAATATGTTCATATGTTACAGTTGGTGCATATATCTTGAAATACCAATTATATTCATCGCTTTTTTTAATTTATGGTAGCTATTAGACCTGTGACTAGACCTTGTTATTTAATATATTAACAGAGGCAACACATTTCTATATCACAAATTGGGTTTTAAAAAATATATTTGACCTATTTTCTTTTTTCTGCATCCAAGTATCAGTTACTTAAAACTTGATAACTGTATTTCAATATAATTGGTTTTTCTTTGTAATCCTATGCAATTTATTTTGCTTATTAAAAAAAAGTATTTAGGCTGGGCATGGTGGCTCAAGCCTATACTCTCAGCACTTTGGGAGACCGAGATGGGTGGATTATCTGAGGTCAGGAGTTTGAGATGAGCCTGGCCAACATGGTGAAGCCCTATCTCTACTAAAAATACAAAAATTAGCTGGACGTAGTGGTGCACATCTGTAATCCCAGCTACTAGGGAGGCTGAGGCACAAGCATCGTTTGAACCTGGGAGGCTGAAGTTGCAGTGAGCCGAGGTTGTGCCACTGCACTCCAGCTTGGGCAACAGAGCAAGACCCTGCCTCAAACAAACAAACAAACACACACACAAAAAAAAAAACTAAGCTAAACTAAACAAAAAAATGTATTCTGAGAAGGCATCCATGGCCAACAAAATGGTTAGGAACCTTGGTCTAGAGCAATGAATTACTAATTTATATCAATTATACTTATAAAATATTTCTTAAAAAAGAAAATATACCCTTTTGGGTAAAAATGTGGCAAAGAGTTAGTTTCTTCCACAGTTTATGAAAATGTGAATTGTTACAGCCTTTTAGAAAGTAATGGAGCAAATATTTATTAAAATTTAAAAATACATATATAGTCTGTAATCTCAGCCCTGGGACTTAATTTATATAAATAAAAACACCAGTACAAAAAAAAAATAAGATATATGGACAAGCATTGTTCACAGTCTCAAAAAGAAACAAATACACCTAGAAACAAAGTTCCTATTGCTAAGGGATGGTTGAGAAATGATAATATATTAACAGAATGGAATATTATATACTCATTAAAAAAGAATAAGTTGGGCAGCTGGGCACAGTGGCTCAGGCCTGTCATACCAGCTCTTTGGGAGACTGAGCCAGGTGGATCACCTGAGGTCAGAAGTTCGAGGCCAGCCTGACCAATATGATGAAACCTTGCCTCTACTAAAAATACAAAATTAGTCAGGTGTGGCAGTGCATGCCTGTAATCCCAGCTACTTCAGAGGCTGAGGCATGAGAATGGCTTGAACCCAGGAGGCAGAGGTTGTGGTGAGCCGAGATCGTGCCATTGCACTACAGCCTGGGCAACAAGAGCAAAACTCTGTCTCAAAAAAAAAAAAAAAAAGTAAGAAAGAAAGGAAAAAGAAAAAGAAAACAACACTTAACAATAGCAACAAAGTGCATGTATAATATCCTTGCATTTTTGTGTTGACACAAAATTATATTTGTATGGTTTGAAGGAGAAATCATTCTCTCCACCCGTCAGAAAAATCTATGACATCAGATAAACAGAGGGTGAATCCTCCTTCTCTGGTACATGACATTATCAGTTAACTTTTAAATCATCAAATAGTTATTGAATCACTCTTTGCTCCAAACTGATACCTAACATCTTCGGGCGCCTTATTTGGGAACTTAAAAGATAATCACAACACCAAAATGGTTTTATTTTACAAATTATTTTGATTCAGACAACTCATTCATTCATTCCTACATTCATGTCCAAAGAACTGTAAGTGCCAGTGTCTCTGAATAAAAAGGAGCAAAAAACTACAGGAAGGGAAGAATACCCTATATTCTTCCCTGTCTCTAGTTTGTTTAATTGTTGTTGTTGTTAATTAATATCAAACACATACTTTTTCTCATTTCCACTACTTATTCCTTTGCAAGCTCACCAAATTCTCATAAAGATAAGATCAATGCCCAGCACATCATAGATACTCAATAGAGGCTCACAGAGCAATGAATGCAGATCCACTTGTTACACCTTTCAAGGTCAGAAGAGAGCAGCAGTGGCTCCGGCCGGGCGCCATCCTGCCCAATGACCTAGATGCTCAGGAATCTGATCAGGCCACTTTGCAGAGGCTGTCCACCCCACCCACTGCCCATCAGTTTCTATTCTGATGGCCAAGAATGAGAACAAAAGAAGTGAAATGCCAGCAGCTTTCAGTCTTTCCTCATCCGATTGGATGGTCTTTTTGTTTTTACCTATTCAGATCTGTTCTGGGAACTGTTAACCAAAGGACAGTCTGAGCCTCTCAAACTGCGGTTCTTAACTTTTAGGAAGAAAAAAGTTCTCACAGTTTTCTCCTTGCACAAATAGGAAGATGAAGAATAATCCTGAATGTACTGGATTCTCTATTATATGGCAGCTGCTACCACCTAACAATAATTCTAATTTCTTACAGCCAGTGCCATAGATTTCAAAATATTTCCTTCTACCTATAAAATTCCAGCAGAGATGGGTAACACGGGAGTGTTAAACTAGCTACTGGTGAAGAATCTGAAGCTAAATATACTGCAGCGACTTGCTGGAGATGACAAACTAGTGATCGGGGAACCAGGAGTTGAACGCTGGTCTTTCAAATGGTAGTAGAAGTACAACAGCAGTCAGCATTTTAGAGAAAATAAACTGATGTAGGTCAATGCTGTTCAACAGAAACATCACTCAAGCCACACGTGTAAGTTAAACATTTTCCACATTTAACACAAATTAGCCACATTAACAAAGCAAAAGGAAACAGGTGAAATCAATGTTTTTTTTAAACACCGATATGTTAAAGTATTATCATCTCCACATACAGTCAATGTAAAAGTTTTTCATCAGCTACTTTGTATGCTTTGCTGTACATACAGGATGTCTGAATTTGGACTGACCCCATGTCAAGTGAGCAATAGCGACATGCGGCCGATGCCTGCCATACAGGCCAGCATGTAGGTAAAGGGTGAGGAATAAGACAGTAGGTTGCATGTATAAATCAAGTGAAATTTCCTTCAAAAAAAAGAAATTGTGTTGTAGAAGTCTTTCACCAGAAACAGAGCTGAAGAGCTGAGGAATGCCAGTATCAACCATTCTTTAGGCCCCAAAATGTGAAATTCAAAGCCCAAGTACTGCACTACATCACAGGTCACCCAGGAAAACAGTATCTGACCCTCAGTAACAGAAGCAATGCCTGGAAAGGTTATGGAGGAGCTGCTCCCTGCGGGATGGAAGCAAGGACAGACATACTGGGGACTTATAAAGCCTCTGTCAATAAGAAACTGGGCTCCACAATAATTTTAAACCACAGTGAGCCTGACAGGAAACTGACCTAGTAAACCAGACAAATTACTGCTGCAGCCAGGCCAGCCTGCCTCCCACTCCAACCTACAGTGAAACTTGAGCTGCTTGAAAGCTTTCTGGAGGGTGAGAGAGGGGAGGCATGCAGAGAGACCATGAGTGCTCTGGACAGCCTGAACCACAGCCGTGGAGGTCTAGGTCACTGCCATTTCCCTATGGGAACAAGTACATGGGGGTGTGCACTTGAGAGCAGTCAGTCCCGACTTGCTGGGTGTCTCTGAACTGGTTGGTTCCCCTCTCTGTCCTCTCCCTCACCCTGTCAGAAAGTGACCATAATAATATCTGCTAATCTGGAACTATATTGGTTAAGTTGGTAACCACCTCTGATAGCAAAAGACCATTGCCATAATATTTAAGCTACGTTGGGATAAAGTGTCCTGTGGATTCCCATTAGAATCCTTGGAAAAAACTAGAGGTATCACATTACCCTACTTCAAATTCTGCTATAAGACTACAGTAACCAAAACAGCATAGTACTAGTACGGAAAAGGATACATAGACCAATGGAACAGAATAGAGAACCCAGAAAAAAAGCCATGCACTTACAGCCATCTGACCTTCAACAAAGTCAACAAAAGTAAGTAATGGGCAAAAGACCCCCTACTCAATACATGGGGCTAGGATAGCTGGCTAGCCAAATGTAGAAGAATGAAACTGGGCCCCTACCTTTTACCATACACAAAAATTAACTCAAGATGAATCACAGATTTAAATGTAAGACCTGAAACTATAAGAATCCTAGAGGAAAACCTAGGAAACGCCATTCTGGACATCAGTTTTGGGAAATAATTTATGACTAAATCCTCAAAAGCAATTGAAACAGAAACTAAAATTGACAAGTGAGACCTAACTAAAATGAAGAGCTCTGCACAGCAAAACAAAAACAAACAAACAGAAACTATCAACAGAATAAACAAACAACCTACAAAATGGGAGAAAATATTCACAACTATTCATCCTACAAAGGTCAAATATCCAGAATCTATAAGGAAATTAAACAATTCAACAAGCAAAAAACAAAGATCCCCATTAAAAAGTAGATAAAAGACATGAGCAGACACTTCTCAAAATAAGACACATGAGCAACAAACACATATAAAAGTTCTTAACATCACTAATCATCAGAGAAATAAAAAACAAAACCACAATGAGGTGCCATCTCACTCCAGTCAGAATGCTATTATTAAAATTCAAAAAACAACAGATGCTACTGAGGTTGCAGAGAAAAGATAATACATAGACGCTGTTGGTAGGAATATAAATTAATTCAGCAACTGTGGAAAAACAGTTTGGAGATTTCTCAAGAACTTAGAACAGAATGACCATTCAACCTAGCAATCCCATTACTGGGTATATACCCAAAGGGAAATAACTTGTTCTTTCCGGAAGGACACAGGCACTCACATGTTTATTGTGCACTATTCACAATGGCAAAGACATGGAATCAACCTAAGTTCCCATCTACAGTGGACTGCATAAAGAAAATGTGGGACATGTACACCACAGAATACTATGTGGCCAAAAATGAATGAAATCAGCCAGGCATGGTGGCTCACACCTGTCATCCCAGCACTGTGAAAGGCCAAGATGGGTGGATTGCCTGAGGTCAGGAGTTTGAGACCAGCCTGTCCAACATAGTGAAACCCCTCTACTAAAATACAAAAAATTATCTGGGTATGGTGGTGGGTGCCTGTAATCCCAGCTACTCGGGAGACTGAGGCAGGAGAATCGCTTGGACCCAGCAGGCAGAGGTTGCAGTGAGCCAAGATTGCACCACTGAACTCCAACCTGGGCAACAAGAGCAAAACTTCGTCTCAAAGGAAAAAAAAGCATGAAATCATGTCCTCTACAGCAGGCCATTATCCTAGGCAAATTAACACAGAAACAGAAAACCAGATTCTGCATATTCTTAGTTATAAGTGGGAGCTAAACATGGGTAATCATGGACATAAAGATGGCAACAATAGACACCGGGGACTATTAGAGGGTGGAAGGAGACGGGGAGGGTTGAAAACTCACTATTGGCTACTATGCTCACTACCTGAGTGATAGGATCAATTGTACCCCAAACCTCAGCATCACACAATATACTCATGTAACAAGCCTGCACATATACCCTCTGAATCTAAAATAAAAGTTGAAATCATTTCTTTTAAAAAGAAATTGAAAAAAGAATCCTTGGGACTCAATTCCTGGCAAGAAGTCTGTAGGGATGCAGAAGAAACCACTGGAAAACAAAAGTTATAATATAAAAGTGTAAAAATAGATTTGGGAGGCATCAGAAGGCCCAAGTGGGTAGGAAACAGACTTTTTGTCTGGAGTTTACTCCACCTCTATCCCCTTTATAGACAGGAAACCTGGGCCCCTGCTCGATGATTATAAACAGCTAACTGTAAACTTGGACAAAGGTAGGGCAAATCAAAGTCTACCGAAACAGGACACCTGGGATTATTCAAATGGCACTGGGCTGCTTAGTTAGAAGACTTGAAGCAAATCCCAGAAGTGCTCCAAGTCCTGTTACATCTCTACAAAGTGCCTAAAGATGCCTTCCACCTCTGATGTTCTCTGAATCTGTTTCCTAACCCTCTGCACATTGTGTGCATGCCACAGGCACTTAAACAGTCACTAAATGAGCAATCCAGTGTATTCGACACAGGACAGCAAGATGACTCTAGTATAATATTCTCCCGACTCTCACTCAAAATACCAAGAGCCATTCTATGGGAAGGACCAGGGGCATTGTGGGAATAGGCAGAGATGAGCTCAAGGAGCCTTGTTATGTGAGGAGCTCAGAGCCTTGGCACTCTGGTACTGCCCTCTTGCTTCCACCTCCACCTGGGTCCTGAGCTCTGGCACTGGGGTCCTTTCAGTCCATTTGTGTCCCCTCAGTCTGTGGAATTTCTCAAACGCTCCAGGTTTTCTGGCTAGTTTAACAGCCTTATGGAAGGATTAAAATCTCAAATTTAAACTGTCAATGCTGCTTAAGGTCTTACAAAGTCTCAATGATCTAGCTGAATCCAGGTTTCTTAGAAGGATGTAACTCAATGTCATAGTCATTTGGTTTTTGCAAATTCTTCTCTTTCTATTGATGTTAAGAAACTTTGACATAATACTGGAAGCAACTAAATATGCAATGAAGATAAAGGCAATGCAATTTCTTGGTAATGCTTTGAAAACGCTAATTCCTATCCATCATGAAAGCTCAAACCAATGATTCCTGGAGGGAACTGTTCTAACAAAACCTGTGGGCACCATGCTGGAAAAAACTATCAAGACACCCACCTTCCTCACATGTGTCTTCACTCCGATTTCTGATGTCAAATTGCAAAATTTTCTTGAATCTCTGAGCCTCAGTTTTACCATCTGTAAAAAGAAGATGTAACCCACTTTCTACCTAGCAACCTCTCGATATAATTTATTGTATCAATAATATAATATTAGAGTAACTTGAATTGAGTTTTTTTAAAAAAGCACGAAAATAGTAAGGACTGTGATAGGTTTACAGAGGAATTTTTTTATTCTTTATCATTCAACAGTTTTGAAATGTAATCATATTTCACCACCCAAAAATTAATTTATTATAAATTTTAACATAAAGTAACTTCAAACTAATGAATGCCACATGAGGTCAACTCACAGCCAAATCTTAATTATTCATTTGCCACTGGATTCACAAAGTCTATTATCTACAATTAATTTTTAAAATCCAAATGGAATTTCCCTGGTCACTAAGAATACTTCAGAGGCAATATCAATCAATCAGTCAATCACAAAACATGAATACAAGTATTTATTTTAAACTGTGAATTCAGCACTGCAGGAAACATCTGAGAAGGAAGGAGAGGACCTTCAGGTCCTGACCTGAAGGAATCCGAATGATATTGGAAAACAAGACTAAAAAATATCACAAAATGAAAATGCCAAAACTGTGGCTAAGGGCCAAACCATAGGAAACAAATTCTAGAGATGAATGGATGATCAGAGCAACTATGCACAATGTTATGAAAAATTGCAATTAAGTGACTCCTTAAAAAATGAATAACATCTACCTATGAGATAAAAGGGGGGAAAGAGGAAGTGATATTGGCTGATACCTATTATTTTCCCCAACACTGTCGTAGGTGATTTCACTCATGTCATATGATTGGCTCCCCACAACCTCCCTACGAGATAATAATTTTTAGTTTCCATTTGACAGATGAGGAAGCTGAGCCTCAATTATTGTGCTGTGTTTATGACATAATGCAGGAAGCTGCTGCCTGATTATCAGGGGCACTTGTACCCTATGCCTGGTGACATAATGAAACCTAAGTTAGCATAAAGAGGGACCAGATGATAGACAGCTGTGCGGTTCAATGTAGCAGCCACCAGCCAATGGTGCCTCTGGCCTATTTGAGACGTGTCCAGTGCAACTAAGGAACTGAAACAGTGTGAAATATTTTTCTGTTAAACACAAGTATGTTGTTTTGATAGCGTTACATTTTCCTTTAAACATTGAACAATTTAGCTTCCAAATTAAGAAGTGTTATAAGTTTAAAAATACGCACTGAATTTCAGAAACACAGTATAAAAAAGGAATGTAAAATATCTTATAATAAATTTTTAATATGGATAGAATAGTAAAATGATAATATTTCGATATGTTGAGTCAAATAAGATATAGTTGTAAAAATCATTTCACCGATTCCTTCTCATATTTTTATGTGAACACTAGGATATTATAAGTTACAAATGCGGCTCACCTTATATTTCTCTTGGACAGCGCTGAAGCAGAAGACATCAGATGTCAGGCGGTGGCAGGATAGATAGAGAATAAAGGAGGAAGAGTGATGGTCTGTCTTCTACTACAATATGAGATCCATATATTCTCTATTTGGAATACAGCAGAGGCCTTGTTTCTGTTCACTGCAGTATCCTCACTACATCCTCTGGCATACAGTGAATGCTCAGTACATTTTGACCCTGAATACCCACCATTGGTACCACCACCATTCTAATCACCGAAGCTGGAAAGCTTGTGCTTTCTTAGCTCTCACCTGTCTGCTGTCTTTTGTCGCCCCAAGACCTGTCGTTTCTCCCTCTGTGAGAGCCCTAATATCCACCCATTGTTTCCTCTGTCTCCCACCCCTGCCCCACCAGCCCACTAGGTTCCAGTTCCTAAATTACCTTCATTGCTTCATAACTGATCTCTCTGCCTCTCTCTCCTTCCAATACACTGCCAAATTAATTCTTCCCAACCATCTTTCATTTTCAAAGTTCCTTAAAAACAAGAAATGAGTCTTATTTATCTTGGTATCCTCTGTGTATGGTACCCAGTAGGTACTAAAGAACTGTAAAAAAAAAAAAAAAAAAAAAGTTTCATACATTTATTTATTTAGAAAGAGAGCCTCACTCTGTCACCCAGGCTGGAGTTCAGTAGTGTGATCTCGGCTTACTGCAACCTCCACCCGCTGGGGTCAAGAGCTGGAATTACAGACGTGCACCACCAATCCTTGGCCAATTTTTTAAAATTTTCAGTAGAGACGAAGTTTTACCATGTTGACCAGGCTGGTCTCAAACTCTTGGACTCAAGTGATCTGCCTGTCTCAGCCTCCCACATCGTTGGGATTACAGGCATAAGCCACCACACCTGGCCATTGTATAAATATTTATAACTCACCTTAGACCATAATAGCTAAAAAGTACTTTTATCCTGTCAGTTCCTTGCTCAGAACCCTTTAGGATTCCTCAACAACCAACAAGACAAAGTTCAAAATCAGCCTATCATTCATGGCCCATTATGATCTGGCAATGCCCACCTTTTGGTCCAATCTCCTCCACATTCATCCTTCCCTCCCTGATAACACACCTCTCTCCTGCTTGCTTCTGCTGATGCTGTTCTTCACTCCCTTGGGACACCTTCTCTCATCCGTTTATTCAGCTGCTACCTACCCTTCAAAGTCTGATCAATCCCCACTTCTCCATCAAGGACTCTCCAAATCATATCATGCAAAAATGAACATCCCTGCCCTGTCCTCCTGGAGATCTTACTGGTACCATTAGTCGTTCGGCATTTAGCACACCCTGACATTCATTCATTCATCATTCATTTATTTATTCAACAGGCACTTATCAGATCACTATCACATAGTATTAATGTTTTCTTCCCATACTTGAACCTTATCTATTTAATTATGTTATAAACTCTTTGGAGGAGAACACTAAGATTTTAGACTTATTTGAATATACACATTCATATACACGTTACATTACCAAACAAAGAGAATGTGGTCTGTTTCATACCCCCGTGTTCTTATACACATTGTTTCATTTGCCTAGAACATCCTCTCTCCAGCTCTCATGGTTCCCATATGCCAGGAAAATTCTTACTCATCGTTAAATAAACAAGTGAGTCTGATCTCTCCCTCCTGTGGGTGTCCTCTACCAACAACACATCACACTTGTCCAGCTCTTATATTCGAGATTTTCTTGTCTGTCTTGTTTGGTGAAGGATTCTCCCTCCTGAAACCACTAACAATAATATTTTATAATATACTTAAGTACTGTATGTTCTTCACAGAAAAGGCATTAATTAAATTTATTCAGGTGTTGTAGTCATAGTTGTACCAAATATATCTATGAACTTTAAACGCACATTCTCATTACTAGTGCTTTACGTAGTAGAATGTTTTCCTTCCTTTCAACCCTCACAACATCCATGTGAAGTTGCTACAAAACATCCCCATATTGCATTTGAGCTAATGAGTTCTGCAGTTTTATGCTTCTTTCATTGTTTTACGTATTATTCCTTTTGCCTGGAATGCCCTAAGAAAGAGATTGAATGAATTAGTAAAACAAACTCAATGCACACTGAAGGACCTTATTATCAGTTCATATTCGGCATTCCTTGGTACTTCAAATGAGATTTAGAAACAAAAGGAGAGTTAAGCTTTTTGGTTAAAATGAAAATTCTGAGAAATCACCAAGATCAAGACAGGTGATGTTAAGAATAGCCCAATGGTTCAACTGGCATTTTTAATCAAACTGCCTTGATTCAAATTTCAGCTCCATCTCTTTCTGGTTATGTGCCCTGGAGCATGTTATTTTATATCTATCTCTAATTCTCAATTTCTTCATCTATTAAGTGAGGATAATAGAAGATGACTCTATTATTATTATTGTGATGACTCGAAGCTCATAGTATTATGATGACTCAGAAAGATAAGACATATCAAACATTTAGACTACTTCCCGGCACACAGTAAGCACATCATAAGCAAATAAACGTTATTTATAAATATTATGCCAAAGACCAAAAACAGACAAATATTTTCATGTTTTAAAAAATCAAATTTCAAAACCTGCTTAATGGTGAACATTATGTTCTCTAGAAAAATCCTTAAAGTATCATGAAATGTCTGACTTATGAAGAGAAAGAGCTGAGATCCCTGTAGGCTAGCATGGGTTCATTACAACTAAATCAAATCCACTCATCTTAGTTCCTGTTCGAAAAGATTATTAGGTGAATTAATGTGATCATACATATTTTTTGTTAGTTTTATACTCTTTTGGTGATTTCTGTAGAAGAAATACAGACAAGAAGAAAATTCTGTTAAGTAAGCTAGTTAAAACTATATCAATGTCCATGATGGAGTTACTGATACCAGGTTTGCCATCCTATAGTAAGTAATTTTAAAGCTGGACAAAAAAAAAAAAAAAAACAATTATTTTCAAACATTAGAAAATAGGCAATGCTGGATTGTGATCTCTGAGAAAAGAGATGCACACTAGATGAGCCATAGAATAGGATGGGCATTCTTGAGCATTTTCAGGGCCACAGCATAGAGGAAAGGAGCCCAAGCAAAGCACAGCATTCTTGCTGAATTGAGGAGGCAGAAATCAGAGTTTGAGCAGGCGGGGGCAGCTGGAATTTATGAACTAGAATACAACAGAGCAGAAATCTACACGGGAAAAGAGCTCCAGGAATTTACATAGTGGTCCCCTTGAGTCTTTGTTAAGTATTAAGCTGCATATTTTCAGATAGAAGCTCTATGAGGCCAGGAAAACAACAAATATTGGGGAGCTGTAAGCTAAACAATTTCCAGAGCTCACGTAAGCTGGAAGGTAGTTAAGTTCCAGCCAGCCAGCATAAAGAGAGTTCATAGAACCTCAGGGCATTTAGCAGAGACTACAGAAGAATCACACCTTGGTAATAAGATGAAACTACCCTGAAGGTAAAGACTCTTCTAGACCCAAGTTCTAAAAATTTTTAAACAAAGCTCAACACTATCAGTGTGATCCACAAGTAACTTAATCATTTGCCAAAACAAAATTCACCACTCCTTAAAGGAAGACAACAAAATCCAAGATGTTCAACAATGTAGCTCTCACAATGTCCAACACCCAATGAACACCCAACATCAAAAATTGTTAGATACAGAACCTATAGTCAGTTTAAAACAAAAAAAAGCAGGCAATGAGAACAGTGGCAGAACCAACAGAAATTATGAAAGTAGCAAACCATGACTTTTAAATGGCTAATATAAATAAGTTTAAGGATTTAAAAGAAAATATAAAAGTATAAATTCAAACTATGAAAAAAAAAACAAAATGGAACTTCCAGAGCTGAAAAATATTAGATCTGAAATTAAAAATTTACTAAATAGACTTACCTAAAGCAGATTAGACATTGCAGTCAAAAAGACCAGTTCTGTTTTAAGAAATTGCCTAAAATTCTTTTTCGAAAGGCAATGAAATTATCCAAATTGAAGCTGAGGAAAGAAAAAAAGAATTAGAAAAAAATGAACATAACTTAGCGACTTTCAAGACAACAGGAATCAATCTAGAATGTGTGTAATTTGTGTGCTATTAGGACAAGCATAAAATAATATTTAAATAAACGATGGTCAAAAATTTATGAAGTTTGAAGAAAATTATAAATCCAGAGATCCAAGGCACTCAACAAACAGCATGTGGAGTGAAAATAATTGGACACACCATAGTGAAACTGTACAAATCAAAGGTAAAGAGAAAATTGCGAAAGCACTCAGAGAAAAAATATACAAAAAAGACACAAAATAACTCTGGCTGCAGACTTTTCTAAAAAAAAAAAAAAGGAAGCCTGAAGGCAATTGAATGACACTTTTAAAGTGCTGAAAGAAAACGGTCAGCCCAGAATTCTATATTCATTGACAATCTGTCTCAAAAATGGAGGCAAAAATAAAGACATTTTAAAAAACAAAAGCTAAAAGAATCTGTCATCAGCATACCTCCATATAAAAATATTAAAAGTTTAGGCTGAAGGAAAATGACATCAGATGGAAACTCAGATCTACACAAAGAAAGGAATAGCACCAAAATTGTAAATGTATGAATAAATATAAAATATATTTAAGTAGATTTAATTAAGGACAGTCAACAACTTAAAACTTTCCCAAAAAGTAAACTCCCACCTCAGATGGTTTCGGCAGTGAGTTATATAAAACTTACAAAAAAAAAATAATACTTTTCTCACAGAAAATTTTTCAGAAAACAAAAAAGAGGAAACATTTACCAACTCATTTTATAGGACAGCAGTAATAAACCAAATAATAAAATTAGAAAAAAAAATCAAACCAATATCCTTTATAAATATAAACACAAAAATGTTAGCAAAATATTAGCAAATTAAATTCAGCAACGTATAAAAATCATAATGCATCATAACCAAACAAGATTTATACCAAGAATGTAATACTGATTTAACATTTGAAAGTCAGCCACTGAAATTTGTTATAAAATTTTGCCACAAAATAAAGGAGAAAATTACATGATCCTCTCAATAGATGCAGAAAAAGCACTTGACGAAAATTCAACATTCATTCATGATTTAAAAACTCTCAGTAAACTGAAACTAGAAGCAAACTTTTTTTAACCTGGTGAAGGATGTCTACGAAAACCTACAGTTAACATCGTACTTAATGCTCAACACTAAACTCCTTCCCCCTAGGACTTGCAACAGAGCAAAAATATAAGCTCTCACTACTTTTAGTCAACTTCGTACTGGAGGTTCCAGCCAGTGAAATGAGAAAAAAATAAAGACATAAAAAGATAACGTTGGAAAGAAAGGAGTGAAACTGCTTTTATTTACAGGCAATATCATATACATAGAAAATCCTAAGGAACCTAAGAAGTCATTGAAACCAAGTAAATTTGGAATGTCAGAGGATGCTAGGTCAACACAAAATAGAGGATGCTAAGTCACAGGATGCTAGGAAACAGTCAATTATATTTCTATATACAAGCAATGAGCACATACAAAATCATATTTAAAATTAATATAATTTGCCATAGCATCCGAAAACGTGATACAATTAAGGATAAGTATAAAAATATTTTCAACACCTGCATAGTGACAAAAGCAAAGCAAAAGCATTGTTGAGAGAAATTAAAGAATGTCAAGATAGGCCATGTTCATGGGTTTGAAGACTAAATGTTATCACTCTCTCAAACTGATCTTTAGAATCCATATAATTTTTTTTATCTCTTTTTTTTTTTTTTGAGACACAGCTTCACTCTGTCATCCAGGCTGGAGTGCAATGGCGCTATCTTGGCTCAACCTCCTCCTTCCCGGCTCAAGTGATTCTCCTGCCTCAATCTTCTGAGTAGGTGAGATTACAGCTGCAAACCACCACACCCAGCTAATTTTTGTACTTTCAGTAGAGACAAAGTTTTGCCATGTTGGCCAGTCTGGTCTCGAATTACTGACCTTGGGTGATCCACCCTCCTCAGCTTCCCAGAGTGCTGGGATTGCAGGCATGAGCTACTGCACAAAGTCAGGACCCATATAATTTTGAGCAAAATTTTAAGTTATTTTTTGTAGAATTTGACAAGCTGGTTTTAATATTTATATGGAAATAAAAAATCTATGATGTGTAATATAATTTGTGTAAAGAATAAAGTTGGAGAATTTATGCTCTCTGATTTTATAGTTATGACACTAAACAGTGAGGATCGTGTTCACACATTGTTATGAGGTCAGGCATACAAATCAATGGAGAGTACATAGGGTCCAGAAGTAAACCCACACTCATATCTGGTCATCTGATTTTTCAACCCTTTGGTCAGTTAATTCAAACAGTTGGACAGCCAAGGTAATTCAATGAGGAAAAAGGCAGTCTTTTCAAAAAATTGTGTTAGAATAACTAGATGTTAGTGGAGAAAAACATAAATCTTGACTTTTATTTCACATCACATACAAAAAGTAACTCAAAGTCCATCACTAAGCTCAACTTAAAAGTTATAGCTACAGGCTGGGTGCGGCGGCTCACACCTGTAATCCCAGCACTTTGGGAGGCCAAGGTGGGTGGATCACAAGGTCAAGAGATTGAGACCATCCTGGCCAACATGGTGAAACCCCGTCTCTACTAAAAATACAAAAATGAGCTGGGCGTGGTGGTGCGCACCTGTAGCTCCAGGTACTCAGGAGGCTGAGGCAGGGGAATTGCTTGAACCCAGGAGGCGGAGGTTGCAGTGAGCTGAGATCGTGCCACTGCACTCCAGCCTGGGGCCTGGAAACGAAGCGAGACGCTGTCTCAAAAAAAAAAAAAAAAGTTACAGCTACAAAACTTCAAGAAGGAAACAGCAGAAAACGTTATCATCTCGGGGTAGTCAATGATTCCATAATAAGGGCCATTAAAGCATTAATCACAAAAGGAAAAACAAAATAAGCTCCATCTAAATTAAAAATGGCTGTTCTGATCTTTGAAAAATACTGTTAAGAAAATAAAAAGAAAAGCAACACATCAAGGTGGAGAGAAAAAAACCAAAAAACAATGACAACCATACACACACACACACACACACACACACAGAGAGAGAGAGAGAGAGAGAGAGAGAGAGAGAAGAGAGAGAAGTTCAACCTCATTAGTGATCATGGAAATAAAAATTAATCGCACCATAAATTATCACCGCACACAATACCATATGTTGGCAAGTATGTAGAACAACTGTGACTCTCAGCCAAGGCATGGCTGAGGTGAGCTGTAAACTCCAGGTCAGGGTTAGACACCAAATAGATCTGTTTTCTGCATCTCCAGCAAGGCATGGAGAAGGCCTCAAGGGCCCTTTCCCAACTCATGCCACCAGCACTTTCTACCTGTTTATACGGAAACCAGGAAGCCAGAATGCATAGGTGCTGGTGCCTAGGGCTCAGGGTTCAGGGTGCTGGACAGGCAATGCACAGTGCACTCTCACACGCTGCTGACAGGAGGGTAAAATCTGACAACTGCTTTGGAAAACTGGCAGTTTCTAATACAGTTAAGCACATACTTACCTTATGACCTAGCAATTCCTTACTTAGGCATTTACTCAAAAGAAGTGAAACACATGTCACATGAGGACTCATGTAGGAATGTTGGAGACTGAGTTAATCACAACAGAACAAATTACTTATATATGTTAGCTCATGAGTGAGTCTCAAAAGCATTATGCTGAGTAAAAATGGCTGGGTACGAATAGTATATGGTGTATTATTCCACTTATGTGAAATTCTAAAACAGGCGATACTGTCCTAACCAATAGTGACAGAAGACAGAGTTGTGGTTACCTGAATCCAAGAAGGGGTGAAAACTGCACTCAAAGTGACATGGTAGGTGGTGGAAACGTTTGGTCTTGACTGTGGTAGTGCTTGCAGGGGTGCATGTGTTGTTCAAAATTCATCAAAATGTGCACTTTAAAGGGGTTCATTTTAATCTATGTAATTTATATGTAAATTAGACCTCAATAATATTGACTATAAATCATCAAAAAATATTCTATAAAATGGATTAAAAGTACAGGGCTTTGTTCTTGACCTTGCTCTATTCCACATTTGGATATGGCAAGAAATCCTACTTATCAAATTTACTGGTGGCACTTAGTTGTGAGAGTTTCTTTTGTTCATCCAACAAATGTTCTTTAAGCATCTATGTTGTGATAGACATTTAAGACTAATGATGAAGAAAAGAATGACGTTTCTATTCTCATGACATTACAGTTTTATAGGGAAAACAGATATTAATTGAATAAGTAAAATGTATGATTTCAAGGTGAAAGAAGCTGAACAATTCTATGGGACCATATACAAAGGGACCTGGCCTAGCTCAGGGGAGGAGGGGAAGCCTCCGTGAGGAAATGACCATCCAGTTAAAAGCTTAAGGATGAGTAGGTATGACTTTATCCAATTGGAGAAGGGGATGCATTTTGCTTTTGCAAAGTCTCTGTGTGGGAGACGGAAGCATTTTGCAGGAAGTATAGGAGGTTGGTTGGAACTCTAAGAACAACAAAGCAAGATGAAGTCCAAAAGACAGGAAGTCGTGTCCAAGCCATGTCCTGAGAACCATGAAGAGCCAGCCAGGGGTCCTACGCAGGAGCAAGAGCATTGATGAAACAGTCTGAGTGAGAGAATTGGCAACTTCCACTAGGCTGATGGCAGAGGAAAGGGAGGAAGCAGATGCATTTGAAAAATAGCTAGGAGGTAAAAAGGACAGTTAGTGAGGGATTAGATTTGGAGGATGGGAGACAAGGAGGTGTCAAGGATGACAGCCAGCTCTCTTCCTTGGGCAACACTTAATGGAAGCATCTCCATTCTATACAAAGGTAAAGAGGCACACAGGGGATTCATGAGAAAAGATGAGGAACATACTGAACCTCATATACCTAGAGGATGCTGATAGGGAAAAGCCCAGATTACTCCACACAGGGTCCTGAAGTTTGGGACATCTGGGCTGGAGGTATGGATATGGCACCCATCAGGATAGAGCAAAACCTTTGGGAGGATGAGGCCACAGGGACAGAGATGTAAGGAGAGACGAGTAGATCCTGTGACAGAACCCAGAGGAGAACTAGTCCTTAAGGGCCAGGTCAAAAAGAGCAGGGTCCACAACGAACAGTCGGAAGTGCCCAGGAAGTGGGACGAAAAATAGAAAAATGGTATGCAACAAAAGCCAACAGGGTGCAGCTGGGAATGGCATCCCTGCTAACTCAAGGTTCTGGAACCATGCAGAAGGCTAATGGGAGGGTAGTGATGGCAATGCGTAACATGACTGAGTGCTTACTGTACATATTGGCACTACTGTAAGTGCCTTATGAGAATTATGTCATCATAACAGTAGCATTGAGTAGAAAAAGGGATCACACTCCTCTAGATGTCCCTGCCAGAGCCAGGATGAATATAAGACTCCTGACTTCTGAGCCAGTAATTCTTGCCCCTCTTTTTTTTTTTTTTCAGAGTCTCGCTCTGTCACCCAGGCTGGAGTGCAGTGATGAGATCTCAGCTTACGGCAACCTCTGCCTCCTGGTTGCAAGCGATTCTCCTGCCTCGGCCTCCTGAGTACCTGGAACTACAGGCACGTACCACCACACTCGGCTAATTTTTGTATGCCCCTCTTGACTTTTCATTGGCCTAGGCTACCTGGCCATTTCTTTCTCCAAAACTGCCCCTCAAGCTAGGTGACCTAAGTCTTCTGTACCATGGGGTGTGATACTCATCAAAGATATTTGAGACTTCGGACTTCAGGGTCTTCTTCCTGGCCCACCTTGAAGCCAGCTGACTCTGACCAGAGGAGGAGGTCACTGTCAAGCATGTCACCAGGGAAAGGGCACCTACTCCTGCAGGCTCCTGGTGCAGCACCCCACCCACCTCCCCACTTCGGAATTTCTCCTTTATCACACAGTTGATTGCAGAACTTCTGTAGGAGAAGTTACTGTCGCTGCAACCTGCTGCGGGGGAATGAAGGGGAATATCTCCAGCTCAGTCATAAAAGTGGCCGCCCCTGCACTCTTCCCGTTCTTTTACCATCTCATCCCTTAGGTTGTCATCATTCTCTTTCCTTCCAAGTCCTTATATAGTCATAAAGTTTCACAAGAACTCAGGCCGGCTGTGACTGTCTGCCAGCACCTCTACCCACTCTAATGCCAAGGCATGGCCAAAGTGAGCTGCAAACCCCGGTCAGGGCCAGACACCAACTAGATCTATTTTCTGGTCTCCAGGCACCTTAGAAGACCTCAGAGGCCCTTTCTCAGCTCATGCCTCCAGCACTTCACACATGCTTACAAGGAAACCAGGAAGCCAGTGTGCAGCAGCATGCATAGGTACCAGTGCCTAGCGCTGAGGGGCCAGGGTGCTGGACAGGCAATGCACAGTGCACAGGGATGCCTGGCAGTTGCTGAGCACCCGCCCTTCTCCCGCTTGCTGCCTGCACAGGCTGCAGTTCTTTGTGTCTGAATTTCAGCTCCCTGTCTGCACTAGACTGAGGCGGGTGGGGAAGCCCGAAGTGTCAAATCAGCATCTAGGTCTTGAGAAATGCCTAGAAGTGGACATTTGCGTTAGAAACTCTTACCCATTTGGACAGAAATAAGTCTGCATGTGCAGTGGCCTTCCTCTCCTGGCCTCCTTCCCTCCCCCACACCCACTCCTTATCACCTTAGCTCCTGCCTTCTGATTTCTCTACCCACCCCCTCCCTCCCTGGTCATCTGGATCTCGTTGTTCTTGCATTTCCCCAGCTGCCTGTCTGCATTAGCAGCCTTGCACGTGCACAGACACACACGTGCTCCCAGCACCCCCACCCTGTGGCTCTTTAGCCCAACAACCCCACACCTTTTGCAAATTCACAAGGCAATTCCTTCCTTGGCTCCAGGACCCCCTAACAGAAAGGATCCTTTATTCCAAAGTAGGAATAGAAACGGCCTTGGGTATAGTTAACCAGAGTGAGAGAAGCCACCAGGAAGGGCTGCATTTTTGTATGGGAGAGTGGGTGGGCGGCTTGTGTGGTTTGCAATATTTTAGTCCTTTCTCAAAGACTATACCGTATGAACAATCTATTTCTCCACTTCAGGGACTTCCCTAAGTGAAGATTGTTGAAAGGAATGTATAGGGAACACCCTTAACAAAATGCGTTTCCCTCACTTCACCTAAAGGCCTTTTGCTGTGTTCAATTACCATTCATGCCCATGTTAACCAATGTGTTGAAAAAGATCAGCAAAAACCTAGGACAGTGTCACTTTAAGAATCTAGACTAAAACACCTTAAATGAACTCTGCAGCAGACAGATGAAAAAAAAAAGCCCTTCTCTGGCCCTTGCTGCTTTTGCCATTATTCATGATGTAATTTTTCAGGTGTTAGTTTGGCAGAGAAAGATTGGAACAGAGCTTGTTGCTAGGACATGAATGAAGAAGAGGAATCTCATTGGTTCTTTGGGACTTGGCAGAAACCAATGGGAATGAAGGGGATGGGGGGGGCGGAAAAAAGCCACCAAAAGAAAAAAAAAAAAGACTCTCCCGGCTGGACTATTATTGCGTTTTCTATGTTAAAGTGGGGTATTGTAAATTTATGGGAGGTTTTGTTGGTCTATTTTTTTAAGGTGTAGGTGGGTAGTGGTGCCCGATGGACCAAGGCTGAGAATGAGCAATTAAGAGTCAGCTTTGTTCAGACTGTCCCGGATTTCACTAATAGCTCACTGTTACTGGCAGTCTGGAGCGGTATGCAAACGAGGCCGGGTACATTTCACACCCTCGCCATGCTGCCACAAACCGTTTGGGGAATACAGTTATGCTAGGGCTGGAGGCAGGGATGAGGGTGGAGGGGCACCGGGATTAGGTGAACCCCAAACAACCTTTTACGATGAAAGTGAAACAGCGCTGTGTGCGGAAACGAGGGGCCCAGCGTGTTTCCTGCCCAAGGCTTCGGAGCCGCCTCCCAACGCTGCCCCGGGCATCTCAGTGGCTCGGGGCAAGATGTGGCCCAGCGAAACCTCTAGTTCTGATAACAAGCATGTGGGCTCGTGTGTCATCAGCAGCGGCAGAGAATGTCACTGGGGCTTCCAGACAGAGGCATTAAAGCGTTCCCCTACTTAAGCAGTTTGCGTCTCAGCCTCCCAGCTAACAAAGTAAGCAGTTCTGTGTGCCAGTCATGCTTAGCTGCTTGATTCTAGGCAGAGCCTTGCAAACCTGGGCAGGAAGAGAAATATCGATCCCCACAGGGCCCCCTCACTCCTCCATTGACTATGCAGACTTGACAATCCTTGCCGGGCCTCCGTTGCTATATTCCATTGTCTGGGCTCTGGCTGTAGCCCACACCTTTTCTTTAATACATGGGCAGGGTTTGGGCTGAGTGACTTGAAACACACACACATAATAAATTGACTTCTATTGGGTTATAGACCTGGCCAGTTTATTTACACCCTAGAGGGAGCTCAACTCTGCCAGATTCCCAACATCAGAGATTTTGTGGCTGGAGTCCAGCAACATAAAAGGATTTCTTTTTGTAATCGGAGCACTTCCTAAGACCACAGGCAGTTTGAACCAATTAACATCTCTGATTGCAGTAGAAAAATTTTAGGAGACTCACAAGAACTCAGAGAGTTTTCATCCACAAGCCTTGATTGAATCCGTGACATCCAGGAATTGATCTGATTATCGATTTATGATGATCATCCAGGAATTGATCTGATTATTGATTTATTTTATTTCTTGCTGATTTCTGTGATTTCTCAGGTTATTGAAGATTTGGGAAAAAGGAGGGTGGGGTATGGGCAGAAAATGGGAAGAAATGAAACAAAAAGGGAACTGTTTTTAATAGGCCTTTCTTGTTCTTTCAGCCAAACAAATCCCAGCACTATTCATGTCCACCCCACAACATTGATAGAAAACATAGCTCCAAGTACAGAGCTTAATTGCTCTCTTCAGGTGACAGGTAGCATGTGTGCCTCAGTTCAAAGCCAAAGTCCGGGTTGAATAAATCTGATTTCAGACAGCAGCATTTCAAAATAAAAGCATTCACCCTGAGCCCCAAATGGGAGGTCTCTCTGCAGCTTTTTTCTTTGTTTTTAACTAGGAATCCTGTGAGATGCACTGCAGTCAAAGTCTCCACTCAAACTTCACTTTGTTCTCCGTTCTCATAAAACCTCAGACTGCTTACAAAGCTGCCTCACCCAAACTAAGCAGAGGCTTCACAGCCTGGTGCCAGGGAGTGTAAACTGTACAGGAATGAGGTTATTGCAGGCAGCCTGCACTTGGGAGTGGGGAGCTGAGCAGCCACTGAGGGGGACAAACAGGTCCCCAGGAAGAAGGAAGGTGGCAAGGCATCCCTTTCCCTATATCTCGATGCATTAATTAGTTATTTATTAATCTATATTTACTGGGAAAAATGCATGAAAATCATAAGATTTGAGCTCTCCCTTTCATGAGAAATGAAAGAATAATATCAGACCAGTTGAAGAATCAATACGAAAGCTGTCCTTTAAGCAAAATGGATTGTATTCAAATCCAGGCTCTAACTTGAAGCCTCCAAATATCCAACTTATGAATTATTAACTCTGCATAACAGCATTGTCATTCCTGGGCACAAGAAATTAACAAGTGCCCCACAAGTTAAGGGAGCTGCTAGTGACGGCCCATCAGCCTGGGTCAAGAACCAGAAAGGAACACCTCCCACTTGGATCAGAAAAGGCCCTCTACACACCAACAGACTTTAGAAATGAGCACACTTTCATTGCCACTGTGTGACCTATAAGCTAATTATGTTTTCCTGCAAGGGAAGCAAATTATATTGATTGTACAATAAAAGCCATTGTCATTCCCAGTATATTCATCATGACTCAGAAAGATGCAAAAATATTGACTTGCTCTAAATAGCATTTTACTTCTGTCTCCAGACACCAGTTTTTAAGGCGCAGGATGACTAGAGATGATTTTGTTAACCAGTCAAAGGGAGGGAATGGGACGGAAGAGAAAGGAGTTATGGGCATGACCTCACCCACCATTTGTGAATGACAGAGAACTCTAAAGAAAAGGATACACACTTCAGAGTTCATGAAAGAATTAACCTGAGTTATTACATATATATTTTTTAAACTCCTTAAAACTCCCAATAGTACCCACAGTAACAAGAAAATAACGAAGCCCACTGACATCTTTGAAAAGAAGGTGATTAATTAAAGTAATTAGGCTGCACTGAATTATTAAAATATGAAGTCTTCTGTAGGGATGACCGAAAAAGGCAGAACATTTTTGCAGTTCAAAAATTAAAACCATATTCTGGTTCATTAGCTGAGACGGGAACTCACACGTTTTAGCCTACAATCTTATTCACAGATGCGTAAGTGTCTAATATTTCACACCTTTGTAATGGCTCTTGTAAAAATTTAAAAAAAGAAAATACAACAACCTGCCTTTAATTATTTTATTGCTTGTATAGAAGAGGCAATCTTTTGAAAGAATGGCAAGAAGCCTTTAGGGTTTGCTTTGAAAATGCCCCAGGCTTTGAAATGCCAGGTGTGTTGGGGCCGTGACTAGGCTCAGGCTGGGGACAGTGTGTAGCAAGGAGACATCTCTCAACACATTTCTTGGCTCTGTCTTCAAAGGGGTCCATGTCTCTTTCCCTCTTACTAAATCAAACTGAACTCCTTGGTCTGACTTTAAAATCCCTCATCACGTTGCTTTGCCCAGTCTGTCCCCACTCTATGACACCTACTCCCAAGGCAGTCAGACAAATCTCACTGTCTTGCTCCAATCCACATTTATTCCTTCTACCTCCTGGAATAAATAAAAGTGGGCTTTTCCCCTGCCTGGAAAGTCCTTTATTTCTCTCTGATACGGTCATGGCATTCCCATCACTCAGAACCCTACTCAAGTCCCCTTCTCCTCTTCTCCCATGTCTTCACACTACAGGGACCTGGGCCATTTATGATTAATTGTGAATCTGACCATGTCACTCTCCTGCTTTGAAGCCTTCTGTGGCGCCCTCTGCCTTCAGAGTAAATGTTCAGGTGTGTTAGCCTGGTGTTCATTCATTGCCCTTTGGAATCTGGACCTTACCTGTTAACAGAATCCACTCTCAAGTCAGATGGTCTGGGGGACAAGCTTAGCTCTGCCATATAGTACTACTGTGGACTTGGGCAAATTAACTTAAACAATATTTAACATCCTTGAGCCTCAGTTTCGAGAAAGGACTATTAAGATGATTAAATGAGTTACTATATGTGAAGCACTTAAAACCAGGCCTGGCATATACTTGGCACTCAAGTTATCATCGTCATTCATACCATTCCTCCCCATCTCAGATCCTGCCCTCAAGCAAACTATTTGCTGTTCTATGTTGCTTTTCAACCAGCATGCCTTTGTTCAAAGGGTGTATCAAAACCTACCAATCCTTCAGGCTGTAATGCCATGTTCTCCAAAATCCTGTCCTGGATTCAGTCCCACCAATCTGTCCAGTCTCTCAACTAACTCAGCACTTTATCTGTATCTCTCTGATGGTGCTTAGCACCATCTGTTTTGTGTCATAGTTTTGAACAGGAATTGAGGGTAGGGACTATATCTATCTTTATATCTACTCCCACGTGTCGCAGAAACTGTTAGTGTTCATCAAATATTTCATGTATGCTATATTAAAGTTCAGCCACAAGATGGGGAGCTCCCATCTGTATGGGTCCCTGAGTGACTATGTGGAGCAGACAATTCCTTACACCCTTGTTGGATGTATTATCTGAGCAAAATTAATCCTTTGTTGTGTTAAACTTTAAAATCTGGGAAGTGTTGTTACTTCAGCACCACCCTACCTTTTCAACACCTGATATAGGAAAGTTAGCACATAGCAAGTATTTAATATTCAAATGCTGAACAAATCATATACAGAATTACTCTTTGTTATAAGAATGTTTAACCGTTTACGTAGTTCGATCCAACTTCAAGCATTTTATTTTGACTCCTTACCTAGAATGCACCCCTTCATGGGTTTTCTCTGTTGTCCAAAGGACCTGGCATAGTACTGGACATGTGCTTAGTGGACCTGTTGGTTAACGGGTCAGCCTCAGTCCACCGATTCACCAGAAGTCAACTACATCTGAGACTACCAATTGGTGGTAAAGGCTCTCATGATAGCTGATTCCTCTGGAGCTACTTCTGGCTCCACACCCTATCAGGGTATAGTGGGATGATAGCCACACAGTGAAGTCGCTGTCCCAGCTCCAGAAACCACAACTCTTTGGTAGACATAAAGGACAAAAAAGATCAACCTGCTTTTCAATATTTTTTAACCCATACCGTATTAGTCAAGATTTTGCTAAAACTTTTGCTAGATAGTTTATATTATAAACATTCATTTTCTAAGCAGGAATGTATAATGACTATATTTTTCTGAAAAACACTGGATTTTTTTTTCCTCCTTTGCTCACTCTAGGGATCCCGATATCCACCAGATGGTTAGAGATCAAGTTGAAGCTCTGTTCACAGTGCAGCTTTCTGCCATCTTCATCCCAGATGGATGAGCCATGTATTACATATGACTCCCCACACCCTCAAAGAACATCTCCCTGTTGTGGGAATGTGAAGACCCAGGTTCAAGTCCCAGATATACCTAATGGATAACTTATTCCTTCTACATCTGTTATCTATAAAAAGGTAAAAGGTGGCGAGGAGCAAGCTATTCCACTCTCCTTCCTTTCTCTGTAGGATTATTGTAGTAAAGATTAAATAAGATACAATAGGAAATGCTTTGAAATGAAAAGACATGAACATTGTCCTTCGGGTTTTTAAATAAAACCCCCTGTCCCCTAGAATGCTCACATACACTTATCTGTTCAGGCTGTCACAAGTGTCTGGAGCATATGAGATAGTTTATGTAGTTCCATCCAACTTCAAGCATTTTATTTTGACTCTTTACCTAGAATACTCACCCTTGATGGGTTTTCTCTGTTGTCTAAAGGATCTAGCATACGTGCTATTATCTGAGCACCTGATGAGAAAATGACACTCAGAAATCTAGGTATCATGCTCACCTTCACTGTCAGGGTCATAAAAGTTGACACAGAGGGAAAGATTAAAATATCTATAGAATAAAATCAACTCAATTCCAAAGAAACGTAAACTTTGGAGTTTATTGACTGGGGTTTAAGAAAAAAGCTAAGGGGGTTAAGAGGAGGCAAATTTTGTCAGTTCCGCTGGAGAAAGCTCTCTACTCTGAGGTCATGCTCTGAACCATGGTGCCATCAACCCAAGGTCACCTACTCTCAAAAAGGAAAAACACTGAAATTCTTTTAGAGCAGGCATAGTTCAAGAATAGGCATTACCTGGGGTGAGATGAACTGACTAAGGTAGGCTCTTTTCCAGGATGTCAGAACATTGTACAAAGAGAGCATCCAGGGATTCAGGTAATTACCATCACCCTGACTTGGAAAGTCCACCAATGGTAGACTATGCCACGGGTCCCAGGCATCTCGCAACTGCCCTCTTAATTGGTTTTATCCTGTGCCAGCTACTCTCAAAGGCTCTAAATGCCAGTTTGCCCTGTGGGGCATTGCCCTTGAGTGGACAGAACTAGCTCAGCGCTGCCAGGGCCACCTGGATGTCAGACGGCTCTGAACCGCTACATGGGTAAGGCAGGATATCCCAGAGGGAAAGTCTGGCTGAAGGCGACCAAAGGAAATCTCAGCCAGGAGAGATAGGCTTTGTCAGGTCACCGCTTAAAATGCAACAGTGAAGCAAAGCTGGTCTCTTGAGCCAGGTGGAAGCCAAGGCTGGTAATTAAGAGGTAAGAGACACTGGAGCCAGCGGGCTGGGAATTAACTAAGCAGATGGTGGAGGTGGAAGTGCAGTTGCTCCCCAGCCAAGTACCCTTGTGCACAAATGACATTGTTGGGTATGTGTCCTACCAAGGGCTCCAGCTCTTTGACACAGCAGTGCGACTCTCCTACCCCCTGCTGCGTAGAGACACATCGTAGCATATCAGATCCTACCCCGTTCCAAAAGCATGCTAGAAACAGTGCTATCTCAGCCCCCGGAGCCTCAGCTTTAAGAGTACTTTATTCTCCTGCTTGGCCTTGGAGATTCCTTCCTTCCTTCCTTCCTTGCTTCCTTCCTTCCTTCTTTAATTCCTTCCTTCCTTCCTCCCTCCTTCCCTCCTTCCCTTCTTTCTCTTCCTTCCTTCCTTTCTTTCCTTCTTTCTTTCTTTTCCTTTCTTTTATTCATTCCTGCTTAGCCTTTGAGATTCCTTCCCTTCCTTCCTTCCTTCCTTCCTTTCTTTCTCTTTCTTTCTTTTATTTATTCTCCTGCTTAGCCTTTGAGATTCCTTCCCTTCTTTCCTTCCCTCCTTCCTTCCCTCCTTTCTTCCTTCCTTCCTTCTTCCTTCCCTCCTTCCTTCCTCTCTTTTTTCTTTCTTTCTTTCTTTCTTTCTTTCTTTCTTTCTTTCTTTCTTCCTTTCTCTCTCTCTATCTCTTTCTTTCTTCCTTTCTTTCTTTCTTTCGACAATAAGCAAGCACCAGTTATATGCCTAGCTTTGTGCTGTGCCCTAACAATTCTAAGATAAATGTGATTTCTGCACAGTCTGAACTTGAGTTGGACTTGGAAAACGGGTCTAGTCAATGAGAAAGACAATTAAATAAGTGCATGAAGGCGACATCGTTTCTGGGAGTGAAACTTTACATGGCTGACCAGTGCTTTCTTCTTAACACTGTCTTCTCTGGGTTTCAAGGATGACACAGTCACCTGGTTTTTCTCCTAACCCAGAGACACCTCTGTCTCAGCCTACTTTGCTGGATCTTGTTCCTTCATGTCTTAGAAACTCCTGTGGCTTATTCCCCTGTCCTCTCTTCTTCTGAATGACATCCAAACCAGTGGCTTTAAGTAACATCTATGCACTGACAATTTCCAAAGTTATACTTCCAGCCCATTTCTCTTCTGATCTCAGTTCTCTACATCCAACTTCTCTCTGACATCTATGCTTGGATACCTAACAGACATCTCAATCTTACTTACTGTTTATCTGTTGACTTTCCTCTTGTCCAGGTCTGCTCCCACCTCCACCAGCAAATACTCACTCCATCAGTACGTGGCAGGACATCTATCCAATCACTCAAATAGAAAATCCAAGATAAATAAAATCAATAAAGACATCAATAAGTCCAAAATAAAAATCCGGCATCTGCTACTTCTCACCATCTCTTATGCCCTAACTCCCACAGTGGTTATAGACCTTATCCCCAAAATATGCATATATGCAACATTTTCCATATCATTTCAGAGGTTTTGTAGACTCATTCATACACCATTGGAGGATAGGCTTGTCAATAGATTGCAGATTAAGAACCCAGGTCACATTGGCTGCTACAGATGAGTGTTTATATCTGTTTAACAGTTTTAGATGTTAAGCTACTTAGGGACAGGTATCCTTCATGTAATTATCTCAGTAGGGCACCTGGCACTGTGCTTCATACAGCTAATCCTTTAATTAAGTCTTTTTGAATATAATATGGAGAATAAAATTAACCATTCATCCAATAAATCTTTATTGAACATATGCCATGTGCAGTGCGCTATGCTGGTTGATATGGAAATACAAAGATTTACACAAAACATAGAGGGAAAATCAGCCAACGACACAAGGAGTGGCATGAACAGGAAGGGAATACAGGGTGGAATGGGACAAGATAGGCTTGTTAAAGAATAAGGCAACTCAGCCTGGCTAAAACAGAGGGCATGGACTGGGCTCACTGGAGCCAAGGTTAGGAGGTGAAAGGGAGTGGAAGCAACTCTCAAGCAATACTTTCGTGTGGCTGAGTTGGCAGGAGGATCATTTGACAATGTTCAAAATCCACTGACTCATTGAAAGGTGGTGGGCAGCCTCCTTTATTTCCCTGTTTTCATGCTGGAAGATGGAAAATGGGTCGTATCACACTCTTCAGAGGGCACTGGGGCATGAGGGCATTCACAGAGGGCACAGGGCCATTGGGTGTTTAATTGTATGATGCATTTTTTTTTTTGAGACAGAGTCTCACTCCATCACCAGGTGCCAGGCTGGAGCGCAGTGGCAAGATCTTGGCTCAGTGCCAACCTCCACCTCCCGGGTTCAAGCAATTCTCCTGCCTCAGCTTCCCGAGTGGCTGGCTCCACCACGAGATGTTGTACAGGCGCGCACCACCACGTCCAGCTAATTTTTTTGTATTTTTAGTAGAGACGGGGTTTCACCATGTTGGCCAGGATGGTCTCAATCTCTTGACCTCGTGATCCACCCACCTCGGCCTCCCAAAGTGCTGGGATTACAGGTGTGAGCCACCGAACCTGGCCTGTATGATGCATTTTTAAATGTTTTACAGGTGCATGTAAATTAATTTGAAACTTATCACTCCCTTTTAAATAGGGGCACCTGAGCTCCACTAGATGAAGACTACTAACATTTTCTTTTGGCCTCTCTTAAAATCCTGATTGCCAATATTGTCTGTCTTTCAATGGCTCTTTACCCGGTGCCCTCAATTCCAACTCTGTTCTGATGGCTGTGGACTCCCCACCAAAGTCAAGTAAAGAGGAATGTCCCAAAATAATGGAAGCACCATTTGTAGCCCTCTTATCACTAGTCCTCTGAATGGCACGCAGAGGGTGACTGTGTCTGAAACCAGGGAATTTAGAAATAATAATATTGAGAAATAATATTTCTAAGGGAATGAACCTTAAAAAACTTAATTCAGAGCCAGACTATTCTTTCCTGGCTGCATACCAACTTTTATTTAAGACTCTTAATAATAAATCGCCACTCATATTTTTATTTCCTGGGGTCTCCCTCCTCTACACCCAATTTGTCTAATAGAATCTGAAGACACAATCAGTTCTGTGGTCCCACAAGAAGTTGGGGTAGAGATAGCTATAGATCTAGACAGCCTTGAGGAAAGGATCAATGTCTAGTTCATAATACCATGGCCCTACAGCACCTGGTGTGGTACCTTATTCATGAGAGCGCCTCAACAGCAAATAATCACCGAATTTAATTGAGCTGAGCTGAATCAAAATGGCTCTGTGAATACTTCTCGGCAGAGAGTGTGGTATGTGATTCCTTGGTCACAGGTTTCATCATTAGCAGAGAGAGAATCCTGGTGCTTCTAGTTTGAAGAGGTGGAATCAAGCGATGACAAGACCTCTCTATCATGGTGTCCAGTCCCTAAACCCAATCAGTTTGCCAGTTATCTATTCTTGGGCAGTGGAATCAATCACCCAAGCCATTGTCAGTTGTCCTGCATGAGATTTAAGCTATTGTTGGGCCCAGTATGAAACTTTTATTTTCTATAATGACCACATAAACGTGGTCAAATTGGTTCTGAATTATGAGATCAACTGAAGACTTGTTTCTTATCCTTTAGAGATAGGGACCTGGGGGGTGAGGGGCAGGGACAGAGAGAATACTTTGAAAACAGTAATCAAGGAAACACTGCCAGGACAAATCACACAAGCCAACACAATTACCCACCATCTGTTATATGGACTAGGGATGGTTATTTAGTGTTCAGAGCAGATCCCTTGGTTTCTGGCCTGGACTCTTCATGGAAACTGCTTTGTGCTCTGAAGTTGCTGCCTTTGTCTCCCAGCACACAATTTACTGGTGTGTCAAAGAGAGGTGAAATGTGAAGTCCCTTGTGGATGTAATGACAAAGTTCTTTCCATACATATTGAGCAGGAATGTGACTCTAGCAGTCTTTCATTTAATTAGTCTTTGTTACATTTTGGGTGGATCTGCTAGTGAAAAGGGCCACACAGAGGAGCAAAGTCTTGTTACTGCAGTTTATGACTCAACTCTTTTCCCAAGCTCTGTGTTGATACATTTTGCAATCCCATGTGATTTCCACAGCAGAGTTGATCTCTTCGACGTGCACTGGAAAAACAGCTTCCCAGAGGAACACCACTAGAGGCTCTCACTGTATTAAAGAGCCATACGTAATGCTTTAATACAAGTAAATGCAGAAATGAAACTTAATAAGAAAGACTCTCCATGACCTATTTATGGCTGTTGGTTTCTACTCACATAGTCAATTCTCATTTATGCATTCAGATAAAGGACTAATAATGTAGGAATCTAAATGGATGTCAATGAAAAGGTATTTCTCTTTTCAACCATTAATTTATTCACTCATTCTTTCAATAAGCATTTATCGAGCACCTGCTAAGTAGGCAGTATGCTAAGTTCTGGTGATTCAAAGCTGATGAGGATATAAGATTGTCCTTTGGGGACTCACGGTATGGCAGAGGAAACAGGCAAACAAAATAAAATAAATAAAAAATAAAATCACAGTACAAGAAGATAGGGACTATAGCAATAAAGGTACACAAAATTTCTCCAGGAACACGGAGAAAGAACTGCTCTTATTTCCATGCCGGTGTAGTCCCACCGACAACCCAGCTGACACGGGACACTGACGTAAGCTAGGAAGCAGTCAGGTCTCCTTCCTGCAACCCCTCAATTCATGGAGCCGACAAACCAAGGTAACACGAAGATAAGTTATCCCAGCAAGCAGAGCCTGAGGCAAGTAAGTGTGGGGAGTTGAGTTGTGGAGCCAAAAGACTGGAGATCCAAAAAGGGTAAGAATAAAAAACAGTGAGCGCATTCTAAAAAAGTGGGCAGAAATGACTCTTGTTAAGACTGGCCTTACCTGCTCCTGGTGACACAGCGATGAGTGTGAACAGACTTCAGGAACAGAAACAGAGAAGACCAGAGTGACTAGTTCTCTCTGCAGAGGCTGGGTAAAACTTTAAAGAGGAATCATGCATGCTAGTTTTGAAGGATGGGCAGGAGTTTGCCACAGAAAGTTTGTTCATTAGACAACCAAATGTTGGTGGTTATATAGCAGCTACTTGTGGGTACAGTATGAAATACACGTTTGGTTCATCTCTTCTCAAGGTCAGAGTTTTCATTGCTTGTATGGCTTCTGAGGCACTCATTGTCAGATACCAAGCAATATTTATACCCTGTCACATCCCTCCCCATACCTACTACCTTCCAGTTACATAGAGTAATCTCTGTGCCCTAAACAACTTTGGACTCTGTAACTTTGCTTCCATTATCCCCTCAGCCTAAAACTCCCTGCCTTGCCCTTTTCCTGTTGAAACTGTATACACCTTTGTAAACCTAATTCAAATACTGCCCCATTAAGAAGCCTTGCCTCACCCCCATCAATGCCCTAGGAAAAATTAACAACTCTCAATTTTGGGCTTCTGAGATCTACCACTTATACCTCCTCTGGCCATGTGTTCTATCCTGCCTTGGATTAAATACAGTGATTCACATGTCTGTTTGCCTTTAATAAGCAGCAAAGAGTAAATAAATGGGAAATGGAAGCTCCTTGTGGAAAGAGGAACTGTCTTTTGTTCATGACTTTTTATTTCAAAAACTTTCATCTGCAGATAAGTTGAGCTAGCCAAAGAACACCTGATACACCCCATCCTTGATTCATCAATCATTAGCATCTGATATATTTGCTTTTTTTCCTGAATCATTTGAAGGTAAGTTGCAAACATCATGACATTGATCCTTAAGTACTTCAGCATGTAAAACTTTTCATGGAAAACCACAATGCTATTATCAAATCTAAAAATGTGTCAATAATCTCATTACGAGATCTATATTCAGATTTCCACGGTTGTCTCAAAAATGTCTTTTCCAGCTTTGTTCCTCTTCTTGGATCTAGGACCCAATCGAGGTCATATACTGTATTAGTTATAATGCCTCTGTAGTCTCTTTTAATCTATAAGAGTCATTCCTGGAAAGAAACATTTTTACCCAGCCTTTTTTTTTTTAAACAGAGTTGGTATGTAACAAATGTTTATAACATGGAAGAAATTGGTGGACGGACAAATGAGCCCCAGTGACGCAAGATCCCTGGGCAATCCCTCTAAGAAAACAAAGAATTCTAGAGAAGAGACTTAGAGCAAGTGTTCTTTGTGAAGTTACCAGGAACTGGGTAGGGAACCAAGTCATTACTTTTCTGTGGCTGCTCATGTTCTGACCTCCACTTTCAAAAATCACGAGTTAGTCCTAAGATCACTGGGGAAATGCTTCAAGAGTAATTGACAGAGAGAGAAGAAAATCCAGAGCCTCATATCTGACCAACGATAGGAAGGTCCCAGAGATGAGGAACTCATTGCCCCATGGAATGTCAGAGCTGGCAGAGACCTCAGAGGTCACGTCTAACTTCTTGTCTTTTTCCAAAGGAAAAAACTTGGGCTCATAGTGGTACAATGGCTTGTCCAAGATCACACAGGACACCATTGCCTGACTCCCTGTCCAGGTTCCTTTCCACTTCACCTGGTGACCACAGAATGTCTGGGCTCTTTGTCTCTCTTGTTCCCAGTGAGTCATGGTAACTTCCTCAACCTTTGAGCATCAGCAATCTCAAGGTATTCAAGTCAAACCAATTCTCAGATACATAGGGTTATGCCAGGGACTGCTTCCTTGCCAACAGAGGACAGGCTTATTTCTGAGGATATTTGTTACCTCCAGCAGGTGATGATGTTACCTCCAGCAAGCAAACAGCACCTTGAGCAGCCCCAGGGGAAGAGAGGTGAGATTCAAGCAGTGATATCACCAAGGGCTGGGAAGTGGATGTCCCCATGTTCATTCTGCCTCTGTCATCTACTTTGGCCCAAACATGGCACTAAACTTTTCTAGGGCCCGGGAGCCTCACCTCTAAAAACAAATCGTTGCAGAGCAGTAGCACCACGATGGCCATTTGCAGGTGTGAATCCCTTTTGGGAACACAAGTGATAAATGAGAGAAATCAGTATTGGGGGGATTTTCGTTTCTAAAGATCTCAATATAAGCATTTATTTAAAGCTACAAAAGTTGAAAATTCCCCAGAAAATACTGTCCTCCCTCGGTATCTGCAGGGAATTAGTTCCAAGACCCTCACAGATACCAAAATTATTGGATGCTCGAGTCCCTCTAGATGAAAAGGTGTAGGATTTGCATAAAAAATACACAAGGTTTGGGAGGCTGAGGTGTGCGGATCACCTGAGGTCAGGAGTTCAAGACCAGCCTGACCAGCATGGAGAAACCCCATATCTACTAAAAATACAAAATTAGCCAAGTGTGGTGGTGCATGCATACAATCCCAGCTATTCAGGAGCCTGAGCAGGAGAATCTCTCGAACCTGGGAGGCAGAGGTTGCAGTGAGCCAAGATCACACCATTGTACTCCAGCCTGGCCAAAAAAAGCGAAACTCCGTCTCAAAACAAAAAAACAAACAAACAAAAAAACCTACACACATCCTATATACTTTAAATCATCTCTAGATTACTTATAATACCTAATACAATATAAATGCTATGTGAATAGTTGATATACTCTATTGTTTAGAGAATAATGATAAGAAACAAAGTCTACATGTTCAGTAGAGACACAGCCATCCATATGTATATATTTTTTTAAAATATTTTGTAACTGAGACCAGTTGAATGCATGGATGAAGAACCCATGGATACAGAGAGCCAACTGTAAGAGGAATTTCTTATAGGCAACAGCAGCACAGGTTGTGGCTGATGGAGGGTTTCATTAAACAGGGAAAAGAAGTGACTGGCTCAGTCATCGCAGGTTCAAAGATTGAGGAAAAGCCCCCATCATTGCTGAGGAGCAAGGGGGTCTTATACAGAAATTCCAGACTTGCACTTAATTTGTTTGACCTTGGCTGAGCCACTTAACTCTTAGGAACCTCATCTGTAAAGCAAGAGAGTTTTGGTTATAAATGCAATGTTTTCTTTTACACTGTTGGTGGGAGTGCAAATTAGTGCAACCATTGTGGAAACAGTGTGGCAATTCCTCAAGGACCTAGAAATAGAAATACCATTTGACCCAGCAATCCCATTACTAGGAATATACCCAAAGAATTATAAATTTTTCTATTATAAAGACACATGCACACGTATGTTCACTGCAGCACAGTTCACAATAGCAAAGACCTGGAACCAACCCAAATGTCCATCAACAATAGACTGGATAAAGAAAATGTGGCACATATACACCATGGAATACTATGCAGTCATAAAAAAAGATGAGTTCATGTCCTTCATAGGGACATGCATGAATCTGGAAACCATCATTCTCAGCAAACTGACACAAGAACAGAAATCAAACACCACGTTCTCACTCATAGGTGGGTGTTGAACGACGCGAACATGTGGACACAGGGAGGGGTGCATCACACACTGTGGTCAGTTGGGGAGGACTAGGGGAGGAACAGCAAGGGGGTGGGGAGGGTGGGGAGAGATAATGTGGGGAGAAATACAGATATAGGTGATGGGGGGAGGAAGGCAGCAAACCACCTTGCCATGTATGTACCTATGCAACAATTGTGCATGATCTGCACATGTACCCCAGAACCTAAAGTACAATTAAAAAAAAAAAAAAAGAAATGCAATGTTTTGTTTGTTTGTTTTTCTTCTAGCTGTATACAACCACCGGGGAAGGAGGGTAAAACTGTGACCCCCACCTCCAACCCCTTTTCATTGTGATTTCAGCAGCTCTGGTGGTAGGGTCCAGGCAATTCTTAAGTAGGCAGGACTAAGAATTTCTGGATTAGAGCACGTCCAAAAGCTGATTCTCAGAAGGGAGCAAAGTAAATGAAGCAATGAAAAGGAATTCCTCAGCCATTCCAGACACACAGGCCTTGGACCACTGTACTCACCCGTCTGCCTAACTTGCCTATTTCCCCCCAAGGCCAAGCCCCCTTTAGGATCAGGGTGAGGCTCCCGTCAAGACAATCAGCACTTTCCCAACCAAGGGCAGGGACACTGTAGTTTTCAGACTGAAAGGAGGATAGCAGGAGGTCTGGGTCCCTAAACTCTATGGAGGCACTGGGCCAGATATGCTGAGGTCCCACCATTTTTCCTATGCCTCCTCCACACAGTGGGGCGGCCCCTGCAGCAGGGGAAGGACGAGTGAGGCCCCAACCACATCTAACAAGATGGCCGCGTTGTCTGCCTGCCTGGCTGATGCCAGCGCCAGCCGCTAGCTCTCGACATGCGGGACTTGAAGCATCTGCCAGACTGATGCTGGCTTTTGATCAGTACCATGTTGAGCCAGAGACCTGCAGGGAAACGGCCAGGCTCCCTGCCGCCGACTAGCAGGAATCTTTCTCGCAACCTTGAGAGAGGTGCTTGAAGAATTTGAGCACAGATTAAAAAGTGAGGTGCAGGCAGGGGGAAGGGGCATGAAGGACCGCTTGACAGAGGCTGTCATTTCAAGGCCAGGTTATTCCATCTCCGCTAAGGGAGGAGACACCCTTTCCTGGCTGGTGGTTGGAGCAGGATTTCTGGGCTCCCTTCGAACATTTTGCTGCTCTGCCCTGGGGGTCAGAGGGAGTCTTTCAGCTTCAGCTCACACATCTGTAAAACCCTGAAACCACCAGGATGGGTTCCTAGTCTCCCCCGTGTCCAGCTCCAGGGTGTGGCAGTAAAACCACAGCAGGGCCGTTTACAAGACACTTGATTCCAGCCAGTCCACTCGCCAGAGGGCTTGCAGGGCTCCTGCCTTCTAAATGGGTCCTCTGGGGCCCCGCTGCTGTCCTTAGCAAACCCAGTCTACATCCTTGGCCCCTGAAAACTGTGTGCTAAGACGGGTAGCCCCCTCCTCTTCCGCCCCCTTCCTGGGACACCAGGCCAAGTGGCAAGCAGAGGCCCAGCCCCAGAAGCAGTGTGTTTTGTGTCTGACAATAACGGCCTACGTGACTTGAAGGACTCTGCTCTTAGTAAACCAAATGCACACCAGTTTTGCTTATTTGCTCTAACCTTCAAAGAACCCAGAGATCCCTTCCTAGTTCAACAAATAAATCCAGTTCCACTCTAGCGGGCCTCCTGGACAAAGTTCCATTGTTACGCCTTCCCTAAATGTCTACGGCTCGCTCCCTCTCGGGCACCCTAGCCCCACGCCTGTTCACCCTTCTTTCGTTTTGGGATAAATCAGCCTCCTTTTTTTTTGTTTTGTTTTGTTTTGCTTTAATTCTTTCAAAGGGTAAGGAACGTTGACACCCCCTGAAACATGCCTCTGATGTCTGGTTAGACTTCAGACGGCTGTATTTGAACGTGCGCTGACGCAATCGGGCAGATTGGGTTAAACCAAATATTACAATTGCAAGAACTCATCTGGAACTAATAATTTTGAGGCCACCGAAAGTAAAAGGGCCCGGCTTTGGGGCTGGCCAGCGGCGGAGGCCAGCTCGGGCCAATGCTGCCACCTGCCGAGGGTGCCGGGAACAGGGCGCGCCGCCCCGGCCTTCCTGTTTTGTTCTGGTCCGGCTCACCGGCTCCCACGCAGACAGGTTCGCCAGCCAGCCAGCCCAGGGCTATTTTAAAAGGCTAGCGCCTCTTCCCAGCCCGTGGTGTAAAGATAGCTGGTCTGGCTGTCCCGTGTCTTCGCTGGAAAGCAAGACAACTTCCCAATTATAGAGCCGGAGCTGGCTACAAAGGCAGTTGCAGTTGGAGCGCGATTAAACATGTGCCCCGTGGATTACACAGATCATGTGTCAGTGGCTCGCCTAGGAGGAAGGCTCGTTTAAGTTCAGGATTTTTATTTTGCCGGGTATGAAGGTGGACGTACAACTCCGGGTTATGTCGGCGCATTGCCGAACTGCGAGTCACATGCCAGATCCAGAAATGATGAAAACATCTGTTTTTGCTTTAGACCAGCGAGGCTCTGGCGGTGGGGAGGGGCGCGGGAGGGACGGGAATGGCTTTGCTCACCAGCACCATCTGCTGATCCTGCCGTGGAAACGCGTGCGTCCCCAGCACAATGCAGGTTGCCGCTCGCCCCGGGAAGGGGGAGATCAACAGGTGGGGGTCTCTGCCCGCGCGATCACTCTCCGTGGAGGACAGCCCCGATTGTGCCCTGGGGACTGTGCAATTCCGTATTGTCTCGGAGTGTTCACAACAAAGAGCTTTGTCCCTGGGGACAGCCCGAGGGCAGAGGAGGAGGTGAGAGAAGCAGCAAATGAATTCCCAGGTTGGGAAGGCAGGAGGTAAAGGGGGAGGGGTGTATCTCCTTGGTGGTTTGCAGACAGTAAAATTTTGCTGTTCTTTCTGGCTGAAGTCTACCAGAACAAAGGAACCACGTCTCTAGGAAAACTCCCAGCTGCACTTCCCCCCACCGTCCCTCTTGCCTGCGATGGTAGCTTTTGCTCAGCATGTCTGAGAATGTTCCAGTATTCACAGAGACCATTCTGGTCAAGCAGGGTTTGACCAGCCCTTCAACATGCAATCCTCTCAGCCTCAGATCCCAGCGCTGGGATGGTTCTGAATCGGAGCCATACTGACAGCCTAGCCAACTGCATTCTTTCGATGCACAGCAAATATTTACTGCCTGCCTGCTAGGTGCCCGGAACTCACTCAGCACAACTATTTGTCATACGGTTTAAAAAACAATACAAATATGTCAGAGGAAGATGTTATGTTTAGTGTCAAGTGCGTGTTTGAGACAATGACATCTCTGAGTTCGGAGGAAAGGAGAGGATTGCAGACTTCCAATCTACCTTTCCTCAGTATTGGGGGCAATTCTGAGAAGCTGGATTCCTTCAATTATGGGTTGTGTAGTCAAATCCCCTGAGTAACTGATTTTAATCAACCTGCTTCAGCTCTGACCTCCAGCCCTTTGGCGTTAAAGATAAATCCTCTACCGTTCCCATCCAAACGGCATCCATTACTCACAATCAGAATTGGGTGGGGACCTAGACTCCACTCCCAGGCATCTCCTCTGGGCCAGGTACAAAATTCTGAGATGCAACCAGATGAACGGTGCTTCCCAACAACACACAGAGAGGTTAATCCAAGGGAGAAAAATTTGGGTCAAATGAAAACATCAAGGCTCGCAGACCTCATTAAGCACACTGCCTCTCTTTACAGGCAGCTACGGAACACACCCTCAGCTCTCTGCTGCCCACATCTGAGGTTCCCAGAAGAGCAAATGCTGCTGATCCCAATGGAAGTTAGTCTCTTCTGTAGGCTCATTTTTGCCCACTTACCTATAAACTCCCAAGTTCAAAAAGGAACGGGATGCCCTCCCTTGGAGCCCAATCTGCCCCTTTTTCCATGTCACCCCCAAATAAGTATAGAAAGAGCTGCTATTTGCATGGGTCTGGGAACTTAACACTGTCTACAGGATGAGTCCGAAAAAGCCTCCTTCCTATTTTACAGCTGGACAAAAAATATAAGAACCAGCCCGATCCTCACAGATCTTGCCACCAGCTATATCCCCAGTGGCCACATCCGTTTCCATAGGACTCACGTTCTGAAATTACTAGGGTGCAAACGAACCCTCAAAGCCATCTACAAGCCCGTCGATCACCTGCAGCTGCTCTGCTCTGGTGTTGAAAGATTACTAGTTCAGGGGAACAACGCAAATCAATACAGTCAACTTCACTTTTGGTTTCAGGCTCAGAAGATTAGAACATGAGACATCACTTTAATCTGGTTTTGTATTGGTCTGATGTGGAGAATTTCTGATCAATTTTCTTTGTTTGATAAACTGAGGAAACCTGGTCACTGACCCATATTTCTTTTCTGGACTGTTCTTGACAGTTTTCCTCAGTTCTATCTGGTTTTGCAACAGGTCCGCGTTTGAATCTACTGAGGGCTGAAATTTTTCGTGCTGCCTTGACAACTCTGAGGCCAGAATTTAGGGTGTTTTGTCAACATTCAGCAAAATAAAATCTCTGAACTGGGCTCCAGCAAGAGGGTAGGAAAACTGCAGATGAAAAAAATATGTGGCATGAAAGTAAACATTCGTGATTTTTGTGTTTTACTAGGCCTAGGATGCCAGCCTCCAAAACTATTTTTCCAGGCTTATGTAAGACTCTCTTTTTCCTCATTATAAAAATAATTTCTGTTGCTCCACTTCACTCCATACATCTTGGTGTGATTCTCTTCACACAGAGAAATAACCTTTGTTCAAAGCTCTGCTATCCTAAGCTGTGCTGAATTCTGCAAGATCACTCTCCACATACAAGATTAGCACCTCCTTTCCAGCTCCAAATAGACTATAATCCAAAAGCTGCTCTTTTAAATAGAGGTTCCTTTTATGCTTAAATTCCTAAATAAAAGAAACACCACTGCTACTGCTAGTCTCCCCAGTTAAATCCGATTTGCAAGAAATGCTGCCTGCTCAAAAATCTGGGTGTGAACTGAAGTCTGGGCTAAGGGAACACATTTGGGATTCTCCAGTCATTCTCTATCTGGAGGGCCCTCCAGTGGCCAAAATAATACCTGATATAAACAAAGACCACCAAAGCAAGGGTTACAACAAAGGCAGAGTATGGACGCTAGCCTGCATTTCAAATGCTGCATGTGAGCCCCACATTTGCCCCTTAGAGGTGTGTCTCATGTAAAGAAAGCCAAGACAGAATCTCAGCTCACAGAACGAAGACATTATTTGCATTACAAAAGGACCCTTCACTTGATTAAAAAGAGGCAGGTTTGAACTCCATTAAACGACAACTCCCCCTAATTTCTTTAAGATTCTATTGAATTTGCAAAAAAGAAAAAAGAAAAAAAACTGACATACAAATTTGCAGAATGCATGTTCGGTGTAAAACAAGGTATATTTGTACTCATTCTTCGCTACCTGACCTACCCCACCCACATCTCCACTTCTGAAAGCCTAATAAGCACTCCGACCATGACACCTGGGGGAAAGTGCAGGTCAGAATCGGTGGAGCTAAGATCTGAAGGCTCAGGGCAAGTTCAAGGTGCTCAGAGCCCAGAGCTGCCCTTCTGGAGGACTGTGAGGAAAGCAGCCATTTGCTCCAATACAGTTTGCTCTGGACTTGAAGGATGCTGTTGGTTTTCCAGAAGGAAAGTTCTATCTCTGCCACATATTGTCATCTCACGACACCCAGGCAGGCCTCACTTTCCACGGGTGTAAAATGAATGGGTGGACTGCACAAGCCAGACACAATCATCACGTGATTGCTTTGATATCTCTTCTTATTCCTCTTCACTTCTAGAACCTTGGACTCCTAGACATAGTAATAATCTTTTTTCCTTGGAAGCATTGGGAAAGAAGTAGGGAGAAAGTGGGGAAGAAAACTTCCTCCCATAAAGTCCTTTAGGTCCTTCTGACTCTTACACGTGCACCTCAACCCAACTACAGTCCCCCACCACCACCAACGTGTGACCTGCAGCTGCACTGAATTTCAGCACCCTGCCATGGACCACAGTCTTCACACAGCTGCCCTCGCCTCATTCCCCACTAGGCAGACTCCTCCTCATTCCTCATGGCCCAAGTCAAATGCCAGTCCTACCCTTGAGCCATACCAACTTCCCAAAACACTGGGTTGTTTTCTTCCCCGCTTGATGTCCCCATAGCACTGTGCATCTGCCTCGATCCCCGCGCTTGGCCATGCTGGTCCCCTCCAGCTTGAGGACTGCAGGGCAGCCACTGCCCCTTTTGTAGCTGCATCCCCAGGGCCTAGCGTGGTTTTGGGGACAGGAGGTGAGTAAATGGGAAATGAAAGCAGGGGATTCCTGAGAGCAGAGTTCCTTCCATTCCCTTGGGAGGTGAGACGCTGGTTGGGGGTCAGCAATCCCTCCCCCAGGCCTGCTCTGGCCCAGGGCTATACGCTGCCACTGCCAGATGCTGGGAGAAACAGAACAAGGGACCCTCTCTTCTGCACAGTGTGGTGGTGGTGATGGAGGGGTATCCTGTCCTCCCTATTCCTCTCTTTCAATCAAGCACCTGCCATCAGTCAGATCCCCCTTTGTGTTATAATGATCTGTGCTAGAGACTAAATGTTTGTATCCTCGCAAAATTTAGAGGTTGCAACCTGATCCTCATTGTGATGGTATAAGGAGGTGATTTGGTCAGGAGGGCAGAGCACTTATAAATGGGATTCCTGTCTTTGTCAAGGGGACCCCAGAGAGCTCCCTCACCCTTTTTGCCATGAGAGACACAGCAAGAAGTCTCTAAAGCAGGAAGTAGTCCCTTATCCATCATCAAATCTGCAAGTGCCTCTATCTCAGACTTCCCAGCCACCAAAGCCGTGAGGAATACATTTCCTCTGTTTATCAGCCACCCATTCTGTGCTGTCCTGTGACAGCAGCCTAGACAGACTCAGATCGCCTGGGTTCCTTTTGCACTCTCAGCAGAGGCAGCAAACATTCTGGAGCAGCAAGTACCTGTCTGGAAACTGTGCTAGTGCTGGGCCCAGCCCCAGCTAGTTCAGGAGAAAGGACGCGTCTGAAAAAGATGGCAATGTTCTGAGGCAGGTGGGGGTGCAGGCAGCAGAGCAGTGAATTCTGAGGTGGCAGAAGCGACCGAGCACATCAGCTGCAGGGCCAGCCTCCTGCCCTTCAGAGACTTCTGCCTCCCCTCTGCCCACCAGACATGCTCCCGTCTCCCCCAGACTGTGAGATCTTTCCCTTGATCTTTTTTTCACATTGAACTTCCTGTTTCTCTCTTTTTCAACATTTGTAAAGATACATGTGAAGTCATTTCTTCTCCTCACCTCTCAACCTATGCTAGTCCGGTGTCCGTACACAGTGTGTTCCAAAACCCTCTGTTGAGGACACCGATGGTTTTTCTGTAAAGGGCTGCAGGAAAGATAAAGGAGGGGCGCGCTCTCTCTCTCCCTCTCTCTCTCTCTCTCTCTTTATTTTTTTGAGACGGAGTCTCACTGTCACCCAGGCTGGAGCGCAGTGGCACCATCTCAGCTCACTGCAACCTCCACCTCCAGAATTCAAGTGATTCTCCTGCCTCAGCCTCCAGAGTAGCTGGAACTACAGGCACACACCACCACACCCAGCTAATTTTTATATTTTTAGTAGAGATGAGGTTTCACCATGTTGACCAAGATGGTCTCGATCTTTTGACCTCATGATCTGCCCGCCTCACCCTCCCAAAGTGCTGGGATTACAGGAGTGAGCCACTTGGCCTGGCCAGAGGGTCACTCTCACAGGCAACACTCACAGTCTTGGCTTTGATCTGCAAGATCTCATTATCTAATTTCATCCCCACTACAACACTGTGAGTTAGGTACTAAACCACCCTTATTTACAGCCAAGAAAACTGCAATGCAAAAAAGGTTAAGACACCCAGAGTCACATGGCCCCTGAGTCTGGATCAAGCCCAGGCCATCTGAGTCCAGAGCCCAGACAGTTAACTGCATATGATTCTCCATAGAAAATGCAAAGAAGGGTTTCCGGAAGTGAGGAGGTGTTCCACAGTTCTCATCCCTGAGCTCCCTGTGGTATTTGAGCCGGATTCTGCCTCTTCAATAACCTGTGCCCTTTGACATCTGAGTGCTCCTGATCTCCATCTACCTTTCAGGTCTCCCTAGCACAACTTGTCCCAGGCTCCTGATGCTGCATGTTGGAAGAGTCCTCAAAGTGTTGCTTTGATATCTCTCCTCATTCCTGACGTCCTTCTCCCGACTTTTCTCTTTACCCTCCTTCTAACTGCCATGATTCAAGATATAAATCTCAGGCCAACATCTCCAGGCTAGCTCTGCACTCAAAAAAAAAAAAACACTATCTGAACTGTCCTCCCCAACCCTCCCCAGGCACGGCTCTCCTTCATGCTCCATACCTCGCCCGCTCCCCTAACACTGGTAGCACTGACTGCCTTCAAACATACAGTGTCATTTTGTAATCTCTTGTGTTTATTGTTTGTCTCCCTCTGCTTGAGGCCAGGTTCCTCCAAGACAGTGGTTTGGGTGTTTGTTCGCTGCAGTATCCCCGGCACCTGGAGTGTGTCTGGTACACAGTCACCCAGCAGATGTTTGCTAAGTTAAAGAAACCAGCTGTCAACCGGTCATGCTGCCTGGAAGTGCCACTGCCTTCAAAGTCAACATTTCCAAAACACAATTCCCCACCCTTCCCAGCCCCTGTCCTCCTTCTGCCTCCCTTATCTGTGTTCATAGCATCGCCAGACCCACAGTTTTATAGGCTGGGAATGTTGAAACTGTCCTGAACCTCGCTTTACCTTCATGCGCCTTCTTCTAGGGGCACACTGCTAGCTGTGTTGAGTTCTCTGCAGATGGTGTGACTCCTGAGGTTTTGTAAAACAGTGATCTCTATACTCAAGGAGATCCCTTAGAACCTTATTAGCAAGGCATTTTCCTAGATGAAACAACTGAGGACCCATGTGAGACTAGATAATGAAGTGGGCGGCACAGTAGGGTGGTGAGTGCAGGGCAGTGAAGTGGGTCACAAGACATTGGCCTGGGCTAGGTGATCAGCGTCCAAACATTGTCTTTTTTATCCAAAGACCTATAGAAGTGATATTCATCCAATGCCTTCCGGCTGAAAAGTACTTGCACATTGACATCTTTTAGACCTTCCAACAGCCCTGTGAGGTCCATTTCCACATTATTCCATTTTATGGACAAGAGAACTAAGGCACTGAGGTGATCGGGGAAATTGTCTCAGTGGTCGCAGAGCCACGAAGCACTGAGGCAGGCTGATGCCTCAACTTATCCTGCACAGCCATTTGGGCTAGACCTAGCTAGCCCGGGCCTCTGTAGAAGCTGGCCTGTTTTGTTTTTGTCTTCTAACTTTTCATTTGCTTTGCTATTATCTGCCACAGACTGTATGGCAAAGATCACTAGTTGCCTGCTCAACATCTATTCTCCCCTTCTTCCTTCCTGCACTGGAAGTGGCAATGAGCCAGGATAAATGCACGTGCTTCCCAGACTGCTAGCCTCGCAGGAAGGGGCGGCCAAAGCAACACAATCAGAAGTTATTAGGTGGAGGTTCTAGGAAAACTCTTTAAAAGGAGCCAACGCAGCAGTGTGGTATACTTACCCTCCTCATCTCTTCCTCCTTCTTGATGCCTGAAACAGACATGGTGGCTGGGATGGGAGCTCCATGCAGGCTGCAGAGCAGGAGGGGATCTAAAGGGAGAAAGCCACACTAAGGATGCTGGAGCAGAAAGATGGGAAAATCCTGGATCTCTAATGGCCAAAGCTTCTATACCAGCCCAGGATTTCTTTTACGTGAAAACAGACATACAACCCCAGTCTTTTGAAGCCACTGTTATAAGGGTTTAGGTTATATGCAACTGAGCCACACACTAGCTGATTCACTCTTCAAAACAGGTGAATTAAGGCCTAGTGCAGTAGCTCACATCTGTAATCCCAGCACTTTGGGAGGCCAAGGCAGGAGAATCACTTGGGCCAATAAAAATTTGAAAACAAATTAGCCAGGCATGGCGGTGCTCGCCTGTAATCCCAGCTACTTGGGAAGCTTAGGTGGGAGAATTGCTTGAGGCTGGAAGGTCAAGGCCGCAAGTGAGTCTGGATTGCATCACTGTCACCAGCCTGGGCGACAAAGTAAGACCCTTGTCTGGAAAAGAAAAGAAATAAGAACGGGTTAATTCATCCCCTTATCCATTCAACAGGTTCACTGAGTGTCAAGGATTGTTCTAGGCTCTATGGAAATAAACAAATGAGGAGCTCCAATTTAAAAGGTTCTGCGTTTTCTACTTCTTTACCCTCACTCTGCCCCTAACCACCTGAGATCCAGGCCTGACGAGTGGCAGGCTTTATTCCACAACAGTGAGCTCAATCTTGGGTAAGATCACTGGTCTTCACTTTTGTACTCTCCCCATCAAGCTCACCGTCTCCACAGATGGGGTGACTTGTGCTCCCGAAGTGGAGAGGTCACGTTTCCTGCGGTCTCCCCCATCAGAGCCACTTCTGGCCCATGTGTCTTTGTGTAAAGAGCAACCTCACTTGAGCTTGAACATTTTTTAAGAGTGAACCCCCAAAGGACTACATCAGTCTGGCACTTATTCAGAAAGTCTGCTACATCTTAGAAATGTGTCCATTCATTCTAACCTGTTCAATGTATCGCCAAATTTTGCAGCAGTAAGAAATTTAAAGATCATGGAGCTATATAGAACAGATTATTCTGTAGGGGGCTGGGCGTGGAGGTGTGTGGGTGGTATGTGTGTCTCATTTTCAATGAGGAATGTGATGGTTAATTTTATGTGTTAATTTAACTGCCTATAAAGTGCCCAGATTAAACATTATTTCAGGGTGTGTCTGTGAGGGTATTTCCAGATAAGTTATCACTTGATTGGTGGACTCACTAAAATAGATCACCTTCCCCAATGAGACTGGGCATCATCTAGTCCATTGGGGGCCTGAATAGAAAAAAAGTGAAAGAAGGAGGGGCTTGCTCCTTTTTGCTACCCACCTGCTTGCTTGAGTTGGAACATCTCATCTCATTGTCTGTAGCCCTCTGATTAGGATTTGCACCATTAGCTTCTATGGTTCTCGCCTTTTGGACTAAGTTACACAACTACCTTTCCTGGGTCTCCAGCTTGCAAACAGGAGATTGTAGGATTTCTCAGACTTCAGAATGATGTGAGCCAATTCCACGCATGGATTTCCTACTGGTTCCGCTCTAATACAAGGAGATAGGGAAATCACCTAAACTTCTGGACTGATTCTTCCTGCCATGTCTTGCTGCCTCTTGTAAGACAGAATTACTGTCTTCTCCTTTCAATCTACCTCCCCCTAGAACCTCTGAATACAGGAAACACTCAAGTAAATGTCAATCCCAGAAATCAGACCACCTACTAACTAGCACAGTGGGGTTAACCCCAGGAAGGACCAGATAGATCTGGGTTCAAACCTGGCTTTATCTTCTATGTAAAACTAGACGATTATATTTATTCCAAAGGAGTTTTCATATTTAATGATATGGCAATGCTAGCACATCACTGGTCCTCAATAAATGGGAGTGATCATTATTCACTCATCCATCCATCCATCTATCCATCCATCCAACAAACATTTCCAAAATAACGTAAATTCAGAGCAGTGTAGTGTCAGTGATAGAAAAGAAGTAGGCAACATGGTCTTTCATTTTAGAGAACTTAGTTTTGCCATCCAAAATAGAAGTTAGGGGACATTTTACCAGGTAAGAAGGTAAAATGGATTTTCCATCAAAGGGTTCCAATGGCCACAGATCTCTGCAATCAGAAAGTTGATTCTCTGATGAATCCTCCAGTGTGATTTATTTTATATTTTATTTTATTTTATTTTATTTGAGGCAAACTATTACTCCACCTCCTGGGCTCAAGTGATCTTCCCACCTCAGTCCCCGAGTAGCTGGGACTACAAGCGCAAGGCCCCACGCCCAGCTAATTTTTGCATTTTGAGTAGAGACAAGGTTTCACCATATTGGCCAGGCTGGTCTCAAACTTCTGACCTCAAACAATTCACCTGCCTTGTCCTCTCAAAGTGCTAGGATTATAGGCATGAGCCACTGCACTCAGCCAGTGTGATTTATTTTAGTAAGAAACCACATCACACCTCAGGCCCTGTGTATATGTGCCGTTTCTTCACACAGCCCAACTTGAGGGATTAATAGAAGAGAGCTGCCCTTTCAGTGAAGGACTCAAGGATGCATTCTTCACTTCCCATCCTGCTGGGACCGCTGCTATGGAAGTTGACAAGCAGAAGCATTCAGGGAACCACTCCATCCCCTCCTCTCCTGTGCAGGGGATCATGCTATGTTCACATCAATAGGCCAAATTGGTATAGGATGCAGCTGCCTACCCCATTGATTTGAGGGCTGTCTAAAAGAGGGAGAAGGAATCCCACCTATGGAGTACAGAACAAGGAGGAAGATGAACTTGTTAATTTGTGTTTTAGATTTATTTTTAGTATGAATTACAGAGTTTAGGGTGAAATGGTTAAGATGGACATATTACCTGTGCTCCATTAAGAAAGGGAGCTGAGAAATTCTTGAAAAACCTTAAAAGATGGGTTATTTAAAAACATATTTTCTATGTGTATGTTATAACAAAAAGCTTGCCTACTTTTGTACATTTTGTGTCATTACAATCAGCTTTTATTTCCCTAATATAAAATAACAGAATAGTGTTAGGTTATAGGAGAATATTTGAGTGCTGGGATTCTTCCATTCATCCCTTTTTCCATTTGAGGAAGAGCCTACATAATGGCCAGTGTAAACAAGGTATCACATTATTAATAAAATCTGGATAAACAGACAACAACAGAACTCCTCTGCCCCAGTGAAGAAGGATTCTCTGAGAAGCTGAGTTGGAGCCTGACTTAGGCTGGAGATCGAATTGGAGCCTATTCCCCACCCCAGTAGAATCATGGGCTATACAGCAGGTGCTTCACTTCAGTGTTTTGGGATTAAAACGGATTAGCTCACTGAAGAGCCAAGCTCTTAGACAAGTCATTTGACATCTTTAATCTCCATTTCCTCTTTTATCAAATCATTTATATGGCCTATGTAAGACCTGAAATGGCCTCTCAACCCTGAGGGTTTATTATTTGTTGCTCAGGAGAGCAGGAATCATACCTGTCTTATTCCGCATTATATTCCCTGAGCAAATATAGGACTGGATACAGAGGAAGTACTCAGTAAGTATTTCTTAAATAAATGTTGCTGTTGGATCTATGCATCCAGTGCCCTAATTGACCAGGGAGTTTTGAATTTTGCCAAGTAGAGCTTGAGACCCAACATTAATCTTTAATTTTTCCAGAAACTGCTAAATCCTCAGGATTCTTTCCCCTACTTGAACTTCACACTGTATCCTGGAGACTGCAGACATATGAGATTCCAGTAGAAGGCTCAGCGCCTATTCACGTAGAATCCGAATTTTACATCCTCTGGCTCTGGCATAATAATCTCTGTCATATTCATGTGCTGCAAGTTAATACTTAGGAAAAGCATCTTGCCATTGAACACATTCCTGTTCTCAGTTGAAATGAAGAGAGTATTCACCATCCAACTCTAAATACCTACAAAGCTCTTTCCATCTCTTTGTCTTCCTCCCTCCCCATCACAGAAACCCGCAAACCAAACCAGTCCCACCTCGGAGCCTTTAGCAGACCGTAGACCATCCCCTTCTCCTCCCCAGAGTTCAGACACCGCCTTGTTAGCAAGTCAGATTCCTTTTGTCCTAAACGTGCTTAATGTGACAAACGTGTTTGCGACCCAACTTCTGTTTATGCACCTGTGTTATGCTGTCTCATGTCTACTGCTGGTCTCTACTTTCATTGGTGGGATGTATTGATAGCTGTTCCCCCAATCTTGAGAGCAGCAAAACACTGAATAGTGAAAACCTGGTGAGCCAGCGATAACGAGGTGACTGCAATGAACCCTCCTGTGAGTTGCATTACCGTGGAAGGTGACTCAAAGCACTTGACTTTAATGATAAGAGAAGGAGACACGCCGCAGCTGGCGGCGCAGCAACAACCCGCTGGTTTCACCGTCTTCTGAGTAAGTCTGTATTAAAACTGCTCATAGGGACAAAGGGGGAAGAAGATCATGCTCGGCTTCTTTCTGAATTCAGATTTGTCTTTGTAGTTGGAACTAAGCCCTAGGAGAAGTGACAGAGGTCTGGAACACTCCCACTCATGGACTTAGTCATAGTCACAGCAGAACTGTAACAGATGCAATCACTCATATAGAACAAAGCAATCAAAGGACACATACCAAATGTTAACAGCCATTATCTCTGGGATTACCTGGAAATCTTATTTCCTTCTGGCTGCTTTTAGTTTCCAAAAATGTCTACAACAGTTACAAATTCCTTCTATCATCCTCCCCCTAACAGAACATTACTGTATGTAAAAAGGCAAACTGGCTAGATTTTATTCCTAACGTATACACCCAAAACTGTGCTGTGAAAAGGGTTATTTGGATGGGGCTGTGCAGTGAAGTAATTGAAAGCACAGTCTAGAGCCAGGCTACCCGGGTTCAAATCTCAGTTCTGACACAAGCCGTTGTGACCTTGGGCAAATTTCTTAACCTTTCTTTCCTTCCATTTCTTTATAACATGAGAATAATAATACCTTCCTTAAAGGGCTGTTGTGAGGATTAAATGAGTTAGCATCTAAGAAGTCCTCAGAGCAGTGTCTGGCAAGTAACCATTACTTACTACTTATTACAAAATACTATTACTTGTTGCTACAGAGTTGCCATTGCTCAAGATATTTTTGAACCACCATTTGGGAACCTTGTCCTTAGTCTTAAACGCATTCCCTTGAATCATCTCAATAAGAACAAAACTTCTGCTTTGAAAATGTGCTAATCCTTAGGAGCAGTCAAGCAGTTTGGGGTCCAGGATAAGGCGTCTTTATGAAACCAACAGGTTGATGTTCTCGTGTTGTTCATCTGCTGTCTATGAAGAATTCATCAAATGCAGTTGCACACACACACACACCCAGACAGTTCAGCACCATCCAGGGCTCGATCAATCCCTGGGTAACTAATAAGTTCTGCCTTTGCTGGAGAGAGATTGGAAAACAAGTTTTCATTATGAAACTTCTTTGTCTGATAGATCTTGCAGGTTTTACAGATTGGCACACTACCAAAGGGCAAATTTCATAAAAGGCTGATTTACATTTAAATCCTAGTCTTTTTTCTTCCTCAAAGTTTGCTGATGCTGAATTTTAAGTATGAAATGTCATTGTTTTCATACAAATATTCCCAAACATTACCAATTGTCATTTTGGCATTAAATACGGTTGCAACATTACAATTGTAACATTAGCATTTTTAAAAGCATAACATCATTGTTCTGTAAATTGTTGCAGGCTCAAATTACCCTACACATAATCTCTTAAAATTAATGGGCCGGGAGCATCAGAGCCAGTTCGGGCTGGATTAAAAGAATGGCAGCCACCTCCTTTTGCTGGGACCTTGGTGGTCTCATGCTGGCCCAATTATCACCCTCATAGAACATGGTGTGATGATGTACCTCACTGCATATGTAAATAAGGGTAAATAACATATTCGCTTAACGTTCCTTTCCAAAGATGCAAAGAATTTTGATAAAATCTAACGGGGTGGCTACAAAGCAAAAGAATCCTCCATGTTCCTAATTATTGAAGTCTTTGTAAAAACATTTTCCAATAAAAAAGGCTTCATTGATCTACCATCCATAGGTAATATTGTGTTCCACTAAAATGACTGTGCAAATAAATCTAAGTATACTTCTTTACATCTCCAAACATTGTTTTTAATCTTTCTGGTGAGAATCCTTTAAAAAAATCACTATTACAGATCTCTTAATATTGTACTGACAGGGATATACAGTATGGCAACTCCAACAAAGAGCAGCAGTTTAAGGATGCAATAAATCTAGTTTATTTTGACTCTTCCACTTTGCTGCATGTGAGACCTTGGAGAAGATACTCTTCTTTTAAAACAACATCTTGGATCAGGCGCAGTGGCTCAGGCCTGTAATCCCAGCACTTTGGAAGGCTAAGGCAGGCAGATCACGAGGTCAAGAGATCAAGACCATCCTGACCAATGTGGTGAAACCCCGTCTCTACTAAAAATACAAAAATTAGCTGGACATGGTAGCACGCGTATGTGGTCCCAGCTACTCAGGAGGCTGAGGCAGGAGAATCACTTGAATGCAGGAGGTAGAGGTTGCAGTGAGCCAAGATGGCGCCACCACACTCCAGCCTGGCGATAGGGTGACACTCGGCCTCAAAAAAATAAAACAATATCTTTTTTCTGTTAAAAGAAAGATTAATATCTTAATCACAGAAGTACTTTTAGAATTTAAACATATATATATACATTTATATTTATATAAAGAGTTTAGCATAGTCACTAGCAAAGAAGAGGGGTTCAATAGAAAAGGATGATAATTATTCCAATCGGATGGCTACTTACTGTGTAGGGCTCTGGTTTTATGCTAAATATTCCCAATAAGTTGTTTGCTGGAGTTCCTTTATTACTTACACAGGTTTTCCAGCAGTCTAACTCTAACTCATGGCTTGTCTTCTGTAGTCCTCAGAGTAGCTGCCTTTAGCCGCCTCAACACATTTTCAATTTGTTGTGGGCTGGGGAACCCAATAATTATAGCTGATGGATATAGTCAGAATCTGGGGAGCTACCTTGAGGTACGTTCAAGGACTGAAAAACAGTAGACCCCCAGAGCTAAACTTTAAAACTAACATATAATAGGCAGAATAATCTGACAGATACGACAGCTCTTAGCCAGGGAGATTCAATTCAAACTCAGTCCAAATGCATTAATATTTGCTATAGAATGTTTACTTGAGAGGGGAAGCTTGCTCAACAACAGGTCAGTGCCCAAGCCCTGTCCAGGGGAACCACAATGCATGGACTTGAAGTACTATATCCCATTGGCAGGATCTTTTTAAATAGGAATGGATACAGGGAGTTGCAATCTGACGGTTTCAAATACTAAATTTATATGGAGGAGATTATCCCTGTTGTGGTGCCAAGGCTTTGTTCATTAATTCAGTATTGGGCAACCACTATGCTAACCCAGATCCATCCTACTTTTAAAATTCTTTGCCCCTGCTCTCCAAGCAACCTTCTGGTGGTGACTGGTTCCTGGGGCAGATCTCCCTACAGGGAGAGAACGCACTGGTCATGCGGACACCGTAAGGAACAGGACACTTTCCCAGGGTGAATTAACTAATGGACATTATGACGTTGCATATCGAAATTCTGAGTTGGGTTATGGTGTGTTTGGCCACGAGAGATGAATTCGCTATCATGTGTTGACAAAAATTACGTAAGCCTGAAAACCTAAGGACGAGGCCATGACCAAGGAGATTCACCCAGGTGGTAGGTCTTCCCTTGGGATTTGGATTGGTGCAATGTGTTGGGCTAACGTATTCTGACACTGAATGATGACATGAAGTGGTGTGGCACAGTGATTTAGAAGAGGATCTGGGATCAGAAACACCTGGGATAGGAGGCTGGTTTTCTAAGTAAACTGCTTCACTTTTCTATGCCTCTTTTTCTTCATTCACAAAACCGGATGATAATACTTCAGGGTTTGGCACTGGCTCAGTGTCTGAACAAAAGCAGCATACCAGAAGACCTGTTAAATTCTTAAAAACCTGCCCCCCACCCCCACCCAGTTCCACAGTCTCCAATCCTGACTTACAGGCCCATTTGCCATCCAACTGCTCGTAAGAGGTACGTGCAGTGCTCTTCACAAGACTGTCTATGGAAACCCGTGGAAGTGCTCTTAGATGCACCACCATCTATACTGCTGTGCGTTCTTCTCTTAGATTTGAAAATTGCCTTCTTAGCAAACTGTCTCTTAGCAAATGTAGTTACAGCTTTAAGGGAGCCACTTCAGTCATTGTCCCTAAGGAATAATTCTGTTTACTTCAAAACAGCCACCATATCTCCTCCTTCCTCAACCAACACAAAAACATCGTGTTCTTCAAGGATCCACCATCTGAGACCAGCTTGTTAATAACACAATTATTCCAGGTCTTAGTGTTCTCTCATCTATGAAATCAACATCCCTTCAAAACAGACAAATCAAATGGTGTTTGGAGACTGCATTAGCCATCTTTATTGCACTCAAAAGAACAACTCAAGACACGCAGAGACAGTGGATTTTCAAATAGGTGTTTTCTTGACCCAGTTAAATTTTTATTCAGTGAAAAAAGTTGACATTGAGACAAAAATTATCTTAAAATTGTGCAACAATATAGTAAAACCTTCAGCAGAAATCAGTGACTTGGAAACTTATCAAGGCAATTGAAATTATAAATACCTAATTTCACTTTGGAGAGAAACAAGTATACAGTGTTTCACTTTAAATAAGAGCAGAGTAGGCCTTTATTTTGCTGCAAATACTTTTGATTTTGCCTAAAGTTTCTAACAGTTCATAACAAGAGTCTTTAAATGAAAAGTGACATAGAATATCTGAGGATAATGCTCCACTCCAGCGTCCGTGCTTATTCCATTTGAGCAATTACACATGAAACTAATACCATTCTTGGGTTATTACTTGTCAGTGATGATTTAATTCATAACATGGCTGCTCAAAATTAGTGGGCAGAAACATATACACAACCCGTCCTCCCTCACCCCATTTTCGTTGCTGGTATTCCATCTGAAAACATACTTATTGTCCATGTACCCAACAGTACATATCTCCTGCTTGCCATCTATTCCATATCTCAGTCTTGCATAGAAAGTAGTCTATATAAACTAAATGCACTGGCTTTTATGACACAAAAATTGTACCTGAAAGGCAGCACACACTCCAGTTAAGAAAAATAACATAACAGGAATGTCAAGATACAATCCCAACACAAGATTCTACACAGAGTTTTAGAGTCAATTCCTAAAATCAACATGGGGGTGATATTCAGTTGGGTTATGTCTCTGGATGCCTTTTCTAGGGTCCCCCTCCACCTGTCTGTGGAAGGAAGAACATTTTCAGGAATTCACCATGACTCTCTTCATGAAGAAGGGACTGACCCAACCTGACGGGGTGGTGTTCCCGCCCCAAGGAAGTGTACTGGTAATATAATCTTACTAGATGGAGTGAACACTGGGTAGACATCTGAAGGCAGGATTCTCCAAGGGGGAGCAGGTCCTCATCCGTAAGGGGCTCACCATACTATTGCTCTCCCAAGTATCCCCTGAAAATGGCCTGTTTTGAGAAGGGTTACATTTCCTGAATTGCTGAGTATAGCTTAACCTAGTGGGCCAAACATGCTGGCAGGAGAGAACAGGTGGCTGTGTGTTCCTTATCTGTCCCACACAAACATCCCTGGTGATGCTACCAAAGACAGAACCCCAGGAGTTACTTGTCCAAAAGTCAGAAGTTTCCACCAGTTGCCTAGAATGATAACTAATTACCCAGTTTGTCAAGGTAGCCAGTAGTTCCTGGAGCTTCTCTGTCTGGAACTAGGACTGCATAGACATGGGGGCCTCTTCCTGGAATCCTCTGTTGAATTCCACACTCTGACATTTTATCCATGTGCATTCATATCTCACAAGGTTCAAGGGGCATTTAATATATCCAGGAGTAAAATCAGCTTGCAGAGAAAACTCATAAGCAACTCCCCTGCCCACCAAATTTGAGAGGTCCATCATGGTCCACATAGATGCAGACATCTGACATTCTAACATATGCCAGAAGAGAATAAAACCTTTTTCCTGCACAGTGTGAACTTCTGAGGTGGCATCTCCAATAACGTGCAAAAGCTCCTTCTTCACAAGCAAGCAGGGGCTCTGACTGGTCACAGTGAAGACAGTTATCTGGTCACTTTCAAAGGCTGCTCGTAGTACAAAGCATTTTTTTTCATTTCCTATTGGCACTCCAACCTCTGGATTCTTTCAGACAGCATATATACATGAAATCCCCACAAAGCTACACAGAGGGAAACAGGAGTGTGTGCTTCAGAAGTTCATAAAAATATACAATTTACATATAGCTGCATCTATCTAGCTTAGTCTTCGGAAACTTAGCTCTTCTGTTTATATAAAATACTCTAGCCCTAAAAGGCTGCTTTTTTTTCGAACAGCACAGTGGCATTTTCCAAGGAGGGGGGTGATGGCCAGTCTACAGTACTATGCACTAAGCATTGGGAGGCACTGGTAGCTAGAACTGGAGGCTAGAAAATATCTCAAGCTGCCAACTGGCGACATATGCTCTGAAAAAAGGCTTGCCTATGGAATAACCGAAAATAACATCCCAGAGCCTTTTATATCAGCTTTTACAAATGCCACCAAAAAGTTGCCAGAAAAAGAAAAGAAAATACTCTTCCTAGTGGTTCAATTAAATGACTTGCCTCCCACCAGGTTGTTAATGATTCAATTATTTAAAGAGCTTATTAAAGGGGAGGAGGTGGTAGGGCTTAGAGTTTTGAACAAATCTCTAAGGTAATAGAAGATAAAGTCAAAAAAAATTCCAGTCTTTAAAAAAAAATTTTTTTAAAGGAGAGTGACAGGAAACAAGAGAAAATACGCTAGAAGAAGGCTTATCATTACCTCCAGTTGTTAAAATGAAATAGAGCCCTACCCATATGGCAAACTAAAGGTTGACAGCTTAAAATGCTCATCTAAAGTATATATATATATATATATACACATAAATTTTAAAAACCAAAAAATTTAATTGGCTCTTTCTTTGTTTCCTAAACAATCCCTAAGTAGAATGAAACTATATTATCACCCAAGAATGATATTTTTGGTTAAAGAAAACCAAACACTTGTGAGAAGGTGATGCATCACATCTAAGTGGGGATGGAGCTTTACAAAGCTTGCATATAAAGGACATAAATTCAGAGACATGACTTTGGAATATTCCCAGACCTCAGTGCTTCTCGGCCGTGAGGAAATTCTTCAGTGAGAAATCATACAGTACAAGTCACAGCTACGCCAGACACTGGTGCCTACAACACTAAGCCTAAAAGGTTGGCATCAACCCACAATGGATTCTACATAACTATCAAGTGGCCATGGTTTGAATACAGGGGTGGCATTTTAAAGGCAGAAGGAAAAACAGCACAGCTTGTTTTACAGAGAGAATAAATGAACAAACTCTAGTTCTCCTGCTGTTGTTAACTGGATTGAGTCGTCTCAACTTTTTAGATCTTCTCTATCTCCATGAGAGTGTACAGCACTGTCTCTTTAGATTGGTGGGGACATGGGTGAGAGAGATGGAAGAAAAGAAAAAAAAGAGAGAGAGAAAGAAGGCACTGACCCAATTCAAAATGACTGCATGTATCAGTATGGATTTTTAAGGACAGTAAGTGGCCATCTCAACCCAAATACATAATTTTACATTGGAGATCCTTCAGTAGTAAGTAAAAACAAAAGATGGAAAATGGAAAAAGTGATGTACTATATTGACCAGTGTACGGACCATGGCACAGATCTAGAACTCTCTCCCATAACCAGGGTAAGCTTTTGCAATGACAATGAGACCAGTGTGTAATAAAGCAGTGTTATCATTTTGTAGCTCCCAAAGCTACATCTTGTACAGAGGCACATACAGTAAAATTCCATCAATTAATATACGAGAGGAAGCTGTAGGCTTGCAGGGCTTCCCAAGCTGCGGCTCTGTTTAACTGAAATCCAGCAATGACTCAGCGCTCTCTCCTGCCAAAGACCATTATGTAACACACAAGTGAATAAAAATGGATTGCTTCTGGAATGGCAACAAAAAAAATGCTTCTGTTCCCACCCCCAACCCTACGGGTAAGGGGCTCATAACACATGTGGTGTTTGATGACCACTAAAGCCTGGCCTTACACAGAGTCCCAATAAATTAACAAAATAACATAAAGGAACCTTCCCCCATAATACACCCACACACTTTCCTATAGACTATATCCAAACAAAATTGAACATCTACGCACACTTTCAAGGAGAAGGGGTTCCACCCATCACTCTCTCGAGGTTTTTATTAAATACATTTCTGTGTCTTAGAAAAATAAAAAGATTGGCCAATTTACTGAACCAAAATTATCTCACAGACTTAAAAGCATGCCCAGCAAGCACAGCTCTGTAAGACTACATTAATGTCAAATCAAAGCAATTTGGTTACTAAAATCAACCTGGTTTGAAGTTCACAGTTGATTACTACAAAGTTTATTCATTCCTTTCTTTCCTTTTTTTTGTTTTTGTTTTTGGCCCATATAAAAATAACATATTGCAACTCAAAGTGCATCTTTTAAAATAAACCATCAACTATCTTTATCAAATAAAATATTTACACCATTTGGTTTCTAGTGAGGAAAGCTCTTTCAGGCTATCACCATGGGGACGTCATCTGAAAATCCAGTTATCATGGGAGCATCTTCGTCATCTTCCCCTAAAGACAAAACAGTCAAGCCTTGGTAAGTTCAAACACACTTTTACCTGACCCCACATCCCACCACTCTACCCATCCCTCAACCCTACCACCACACTCTAGCTGAGAAGGTCAACACCACAGCCAGACAGGCATAATAATCTGAAGTCTAGCCCCAACTTCCCACTGTCCCTCCTGGCCACCTTCTCCCCATTGATGGATGCTCACATTTACTTTAACGGTGGTTTGAACTCAGCCAAATAAGGAAAACAAAGCTTCACAGGAGAAGAATCTTATTACCTACTCAGAAGCTAAGTGGGTGGTTTGGATTCCCCAGTTTGAGTTATCTATATCCTACATGAGCACAGTGAACTTCAGTGTCTGCTTTCTCTTCTGAACTCAACCTGCTCTGAGGAAAAGGATCTTGGATGGGTTTAAGCATTTTGAGGATGGCTTCCCAGACTAATGGCTGTCCCCTTGTGACCCCTGGTATAATCCTGTGCAACCAAGTGTTGATCAACGCTCAGTGATTACTGCAGGGCATGATGACCAGTTGACTCTTTTTCCCTCCAATAGCGGAAGCAAAGAAGCCACCCCATTCACCCAAAGTACCTGCTTATTAAGCAAGAAAGGAAACTGACAGGGAAGGGGAACAGAACTAATATATGATCAGTGAATGGGAATATACAAATGTCTTTATAAACATAGATAAATAATTATAACTATTTTACAGAAAAAAATAAACTTGTACATTCAGTCATTAGTCTAAATTTGGGGAAGCCTTGTAACATATCCACTTTATTATATTACTATCTTACGATCTCTATTAGCATTTAGGATTTTCATTGTGCAAGGATTTCAAAAGGGGAAATTTCTTACTTTTTCCCTTGCTATGTGTTAAGACAGGGGTCCCCAACCCCCCGGGCCAAGGACCACGGGCACTAGTACATGGCCTGTTAGGAATGGGGGCCACCAAGCAGGAGGTGGCGGTGATCAGTGGGCATTATAGCCTGAGCTCCGCCTCTTGTCAGATCAGGCAGCATTAGATTCTCACAGGAGTGTAAACTCTATTGTGAACTGAGCATGTGAGGGACCTAGGCTGATCCCTCCTTATTATGAGAATCTAATGCCTGCTGATCTGAGGTGGAACAGTCTCATCCTGAAATCATCAGACCCCACTCCACTGCTGGTCTGGTGAAAAATACTGTCTGCCACAAAACCGGTCGCTGGTGCAAAAAAGGTTGGGGACCACTGGGTTAAGATACATAAAAGAATGGCTGGTGAGGTTACACTAGCAACCAGAAAGAGAAACAGCAAGATGCAAACAGCCTCCTTTGATAGAAGCTGACCGGAAAAGCATTACTTTTTATCTTGAGTTAGGACCTCCAGGTCTGTGAAGGATAAGAGAGGGGTCAGCTTTCTTAAGGAGTTCTTAATACTTTGGGGGTCAAAACCTGGAGCCTATCTATCCTTCCTGTTTGAGGCAAGTTCCCTGTTTCAGGCCAGTATTACATGATCAAAGAGAATATACAATTTTAATTTAATTAACTTAAAAGTTAAAAAGTAAGGGCTCTGAATGGTTTAACCGAAAGCCATAGCACCAAATCACTAACTGATGAAGAGCTCCTCTAGCGTCAAAAGAGCAGCTGAAGGTGGGTGTTTCCTAATCAAGCCATTGGCTGTGGGGGTCAGCCCTGGGAGGAAGAACCAACTCTCCCTGCCCTACTTACCCAGGTCATCCCCAGAGGAGAAGATTGCGGACCCCAGCCTGGAACTGTAGTGGCTGTTGGCGAAGGCGGTGAAGCTGCTCTGCAGCCTCCGGTGCTTCGTGTATAGGATGGCAAATCCCACTCCCAGGCTCAGCAGTATCAGGAATAAGATGGGCACCACCACAGCAGCAACATCCGTAGACCTGGCAGCCTGCATTGCAGACGCATCTGCACCTGCCAAAGCAAAGTTTCCACCAATGAGCCCACCTGAGGACAGGAGAACAGACCAGATGATTCCTCAAGGCCCCACCCACCAAAAAAAGGCTGGTGATCGCCACAGCTACGAGAACCGTCTGTCTGGTGTGAGACGTTTCTGCATGTGCGTGATGCCTGATTGCTTCCCGACTACTTGCCATGAGCTGATAGACCAACGGCCCTGTGCATGCAAATACGGTAATTACATTAGACTCCTAATCACTGCCTTGTTGGTTATTTAGATAATCTCTTGGAAGGGAGACCTTTGTTGGGGTATCAACATTGATTTCATTAGCATTATTACTTAAGACCACTTGCTTGCCTTACATAAGAGGATGTGAAATCAGACCACTAATTAACGAGATTGCAATTATTTCCCCCTACTTGGCACCAAAGTCACTCTGAACTGCAATTACCTGAAGCTCCATTAAGTGATACAAACAAGATTCCTATACCACAATACAGACTTAACAGCTCATGAAGTTTTATGAGGTTTTTCACTGAAGTAAAAAAAAGAGTGAGGGAGAAAAACAACTTTCATATACATTTAACATTTTTTAAAGCTCTTTGCAAAGCCATTTCAGCATTTATAACCTAACAAAGATGGCCCCTTCCTATTGACTTAAACAAATTGGCTCTGTGATGATTCACAGATGACACCACCAGGCTCTAGGGCAAAGCCATCCCCCACTTCCCACCCTGCTGCGGTAGGGGCCGGTGTCCTTGAAAGGGGTAGACTTTTCATATTAAAAATCCTGGGAAAAGTCTGAATTTGAAAATGAAACCTAGGAGTCAGTTTTTAGCAAAGGAAACAGAGTGGCTTCCCCTCAGTCTAGGGCACCATGAGGAGCTTCAAAAGGCTTGGGGTTGCTACCTGGTGTCAGGAGAGGTGGCACAAGCCAGGTCTCTGCTTCAGGTAGAAGGCTCTGTCGCTATCCAGGCATTCATCCTGACAGGATATTCATAAAGATGGGCCAGAGAACAACCATTTCTTACAAGCCTAATCTAACAAAACAATATTCGTGTCTGTATTTAAATTTCCTTATCTCCTTGCCAGAAAAAAAAGAAAAAAACTCTAGCAACATCTTATTTAATATGTTCCAACCTATTCCAACAGTACAGTGGTAAATGAAGGCGATGTGTTTGGCTGGAGCAGTGAAGAGGAAGCCAGCACAGTGGGGGCTGGGACTCCAGAAATGAGTGTGCTCCCTCCCCGACCCCACCTTCCAAGGGAAAGGTGAACATGAAGGGCAAGATGTCACCTAAGAGTCCTTCTACCTGACAACCTTGGTTCCATGAAGGTGGCTGGAGGGGTCTGCACAGGAATTTTTCCCAAAGTATATTTCACAGGTTGCCAATTAGTTTTGCCTAAAACTAGTATTTCCTCAAAAGAGGAAATGCTAGGTCAACAAGCAAGGGCTTTGCTGGTTTTTGTAGGACCTTCTCACAACCTCCAATTTGCTATGATTCTCCCAAGGGAAGTGGCAGGCAGTGTTTCCGTCTTTTAGTGGGGGTTGCCAAGGATAAATATTGCACGAGATCACACCCTGAGAAACACTATAAGACGGAACATTTAACAACTCTAACACAAGATTTTGGCTTGAGCACTGGTTAGTTCTTGGCTGAGAGTAAATGGAACTAAAAAAGACCAGTGGCAAAACATTTGTTGAAATCCTGGCCAAGCTACCATAATGTAAGCAGACTTTCTGTACGAACGGAGGGGTCCTCTCTTCCACCATGAGCATGGCCCAGCATTGCTATCTCTGTGCATAAAACAGAGATCCCAGGGCAAATTCTACTCCTAAGCTGATGCTGAGAGCTAAGATGAAGTGCAGGGGGAGGAGAGTGTGCACTTTAAAATCAGTATGATTTTACATGTAAAATCCATGCCAAGGAGATGATCTACTGACCTGGAGACCCACAGGGTATATTAGCATCTTGGAGACTCTGAGAAGTCCCATAAAAAACAAACGAAACTCTTGTGAACCTAGTGTTGCCATTTTTAAACAAAGCCTTGTCTTTCTTGAACCTTATATTCAGAATCCGGTCCCCCTGTAATCTCGGCTTCTTGTACCACGTCTAGCTCAGCAAGTAATTGTTAAATACATCACTACCTGATCAAACTGAAATATAAATGATTTTCTTTGAAGCTGAAAATATCTTCGATGTGTTTTGGAAAGACATATGGTCATCAAACCATACGACATTCTTGCTATTTCCCCAGAACTGGAGCCTGAAATGGGCAGCAATCACAACTCACCAGACCCCAGCTCATCATACAGCAGGATGGCAGGCTCCCCACAGATCTGGCTGCCAAAAAGGCATCTTGCTTGGACAGTGAACGTGTAATTATGACCCATCTTCAGGTTGGAAATTTTAAAGAAATTGTCAGTAGTATTCCCAAGGTAAGCGGTGATATTCATGGCACTATCAAACATGTGTATTTCATAGCCCTGCAAACAAACACAAGAGATTGCTCAGGAAGTTGAATATGGAACCTGACAGCCTCTATTACTGGTTCCAGCTTTATGCGAGCTCCTCACTGCAGGCTGCTATAGATGCTAATGCACTTTGGGTTTTCTCCTTGTTGTTTTTACATTACCACTGAGATACTGGATTCAGAAAATGAAAATGTTCTCATCTCCAATATCTCAAATAACTGCCACCCTTGCTCCTCGCCCCACCACCCCTAGAAGCTACATTGTGGAAATGAGAACCGTGGTGCTCAGGAAAGCCATTTTAACAAAGCCACACTCAAGAGTTGTGCTCAGCAGTCTGCCTGTCTCAAGCAATATTAAATGCCACCAAGAATCTGGACAGTTCTGCTATGGTTTGTCGTAATGGGATTTGACTAATAATAAATCCAGGTCGCAGTGGACTCCAGCAATGGGGTGAGAAAGGGGAACTTGCAATTAGAAAAGACAGGATATTTGTCACCAGAACAATATGTAGGAATGACCTTGTCGGCTCACTTCCTGTCTCCCTGCTTTCTAGCTCCTCCTGAGCTGAGCTCAGCATCCCAACAACCTGGCCTTGAAATCAGAAGCACTGCAGCCGGCCCAGGCCCCTGTTCACTGGAGGAGAGGATGAAATGTCTTCCTAGTTAGAGCCCTGGACTCCAGTGCTGGGAAAAGTCACCCTTGGGACAGCCCTGGCCCAGGATGCTAGCTGGGATGAGGGCTGGCAACCTGACTTGTCTGCCGACCCCCAGGTATTCCAGTGTCAAAGCTACCAACACTTTCCACCATCCCCCCCAGAAAGACTCCATCCCTTATCTCTAGCCACATATTGGGCCCTCAGCATAATCACAGTCTCATGATCTTAATAGCACTGACCTGCCTATTCCTGATGTGGTTTGGCTGTGTCCCCACCCAAATCTTATCTTGAATTGCAGCTCCCATAATTCTCATGTGTTGTGAGAGGGACATGGTGAGATAATTGAATCATGGGGGTGGTTCCCCCCCATACCATTCTCGTGGTAGTAAATAGTCTCACAAGAACCAATGGTTTTATAAGAAGTTTCCCCTTTCACTTGGCTCTAATTCTGTCTGCTGCCATGTAAGATGTGACTTTGCTCCTCCTTTGCCTTCCATCATGATGGTGAGCCCTCCCCAGCCATGTGGAACTGTGAGTCAATTAAATCTCTTTCCTTTATAAATTACCTAGTCTTGGGTATGTTTTGTTTGTTTGTTTGTTTTTGTTTTTTTGTTTTGTTTTTTTTTTGAGACGGAGTTTCACTCTTGTTACCCAGGCTGGAGTGCAATGGCGCAATCTCGGCTCACCGCAACCTCCGCGTCCTGGGTTCAGGCAATTCTCCTGCCTCAGCCTCCCGAGTAGCTGGGACTACAGGCATGCGCCACCATGCCCAGCTGATATTTTGTATTTTTAGTAGAGATGGGGTTTCACCATGTTGACCAGGATGGTCTCGATCTCTTGACCTCGTGATCCACCCACCTCGGCCTCCCAAAGTACTGGGATTACAGGCGTGAGCCACCGCACCCGGCCTTGGGTATGTTTTTATCAGCAGTGTGAAAATGGACCAATATAATTCTTTGAACTCCCTGTCAGGGGAAGGGAAGAAAGACATGCTCTGCCTATGCCAGACCCTCCACTAGGAACAGAATACTAACCTAGAACCTTAACCTAAGAGCAGGGCTTCAGCCACCCAGAAAGGATCCCCTAATGGCGACTGCCTGCCAAACTGAGATTCCCAATAGCTGCCCAGAATCCCATCCCCACATTCTTTTCTATAAGCTAGCAATTATTGCCTTTGATCTAATATATATTTGATGTCAATCATTTGTAGAATAAAGATTATAAAGAAAATAATTTAGATGATACAACATCAACCACCCATCCGTTATTTAACCCATCCTCTTCTGTTCGGCATGTTGGCTGTTTCCTCTTTCTTGCTGTCATAAATACTATACATAAATTCTTCATGCACATTGTTTCTTTAGAGGAAATCCCACAACTTCTGGCTCAATGGGTATGAACACTTAAACATTTTTGATACATATTTCCCAAGAGCCTTGCTTAAGGTTGAACCAATTTATATTCCCAGAATGTTTACTTCCCCAACTATTTTTCATACTGGCTATACTCTTCCCTGCAAATCTTTACCAGTTTAATTAATGAGAATGCCACCTCTTTGTTCTTTAGATTACCAGGGATGTTGAACTTTTCTCCTTTTGTTTACTGCTGATGGAATTTTCTGCTTTGTTACATGTACCTTCTTCAAAATTAGAATATTTCCATTTTGAATTTACTTGAAAGCTTTCCTTATATTTAAGGATATTAGCCATTTATATGCCATAGCTACAAGAGTTACAAGAATTCTCACAGGGTGTGTGAGAATTTTCCAATTTTAATTTCACTTTGCTTTGGCATCACACAGTGACTGTTTAGAACCCGTGGTTCTTTGCCCATGCTGCCTCCAGGTAGCCATAGTTGATTCAACACATTTCTATTTAGCTAAGGCTTTGCTGTCACTGGGGCCAATCCAGCTTTATTCAAGAATCTGTCCACCCTTGGGTAGTAAATATACTCCCAGGTCTCACTCCCCTTCCCCTGTTGTTTGCTGTGAATACTGTATTGATCTACCAATAGCAAAACAAAATAAAACCAAGGTGCTCTTCATAAGCGAGCATGGTATCTTCAAATATCTCCTGCTCCCTCTAAGATATCTGGGAAGAGAATGCTGAGATGCCAGGTTGAGAGTGCAGCTCAGCTCCTAATACTGAAGCCACAGTCCCATCCTCAGCACATGTGGAATAGGCAGGACTCCTGTTCCACTCCTCAGGTTCAACGCACTGAGACCCAGTACAGCTGTAGCTTCTGCAGGAAGCACAGCAAGGCCTCCAGCCCATTTCTCTTTCTTCAGGGGAAGACAAGTCAGGATTGAAAAGTGCTTAGTGCAGAGATTCTCATCTTTAATGGGCAGTATAAACATTTCGCTAATTAGCAATCCCACTGAAAATGGTCCTTTAACTCTCAAGTTCACGTCCAAGCCCTATTCTTTTTTTTTTTTTTTTTTACACTATCTATGCCAGCACACTGTTAATGAGCTCATCTTTGAAACAGCATTTCAATTAAATTTCCAAAGTCATTGAGACTGAGGGAGCAACTTACCCTGCTTTCATTAAAATGCTTTTCCTTTAAAGCCAGGCTTTTCCAAAACAGAAGAACATGGTCATTTTCTGTTATGATTTTTAAGGCATCAGGCGCGGAGAGTGAAACTGAAAATTAAAGATGAGATGGGATGCAGTTAGTAGAGATACATTTGAAACTCCATTTTCTTGTCTGTCAAACAGAGACTGAATAATGCTAGCCTTGGAGGACTGGGTTATGGAAGAAATAAAATACATAGGCTGCCGAGTACAGAACCTAGCACGTGGTAGAAATTCTTTATTGGCATCTCGTTGTTGTTGTAACATCTTTAGCCAAGAAATTTGGATGGTACTTAATTTAATAGCCTTTGTACCCAAATGTGTACAAAAAAAAAAAATGGGGTAGGGTGGTGGTGAGGAAGGAATGGGATGCGATAAAGAGTTCTGTCTGAAGACAGGACACTGGAGTGATAATGGTGCATGGCCCCGGCCCACGGCACGCCACCAGCATAAACGGGGCTGGGCCTCTATTACCCAATATCGAAACTCCCAGTAATACCTGCTGCTGTCTGAGTAACTGAGCTTACTACCAGCTTTCTGACCTTCAGCCTGACTGCCCTTTGATCTACTGCCCAGCTATGGGTCTCCCTCCATTTCAACAGGTCAGGTGGCCAAAACGGACCACTGAGAACCTGTCATGCAGATCCTCAGATACAATATTTGGTCTTAGTGGTAACTATTCACTTTTATTTCCTAACTCCCTTGGGCATCCCTCCTCTTTTCCTTTAGTAATATCAAAACAATCGAGGGGAGCTAAAAAGACTTAGAAAATATAGAAAATGACAACCACCCCCCAGCCCACTGTGCCCTGGCCACCATGCTGCAGCCCACACACCAGAGCCTCTGCACTGCTCTGCCCCTGTAGGGATACTGAAGGGGCGTTTGCACTTCCTGTGAAACTCCTAATGAAAAGTCTGTGTCTGGAGGTCTAGCAGCACAGCACTGTGGGCACTTGGCTGTGCGAGAAGACCTCTAACCTCTCTCCCGCTTACCTGTGGTAATTTTTATGCTGGAATCTTTGCTCATATTCCCCAGTTGTACAACGATGTGATATTTCCCACCAGGTTCCAACTTGTTAAGGGTGTATTCCACAGTACTGTTACGGGATTTTACTTTGTAGCTCCTGTCAGTCTTTCTTATTAGATCTTTAACTGCAATTGCATACAGCTAGGACCAAAAAAGAACATCTGAATAATATAATCAGAAACTTGACATTTTTTACTCTTTCCCATGGCGGACAATGTAGTATATTAATAGCTGTGACCCACAGCAGCAATAGTTTGAGTCCCAAAGTCTGTCTGACTCCATTCTTCGGAAAGCCTTTGGAGTGACCAGGTCCAACCTTAAAACAACTATTCACTCAGAGAATTGCACATAGAGTTATCAATTAAAGATTTTTTAAACCCTCTAGGGAAGGCCGCATTTATTATGGCACCAGCAGGTAGGTTGGAACAAGCAAGAAAATCCAAACTCAGTACTCAACTTCCATATCTGCACCACTGCAATAGTTCATGGATGTCATCAGTGGAGAGAGAAAATGAACCCAAGTGTTCAACCCTGGCTCTACAGGGCAAGGCTCTACTTACTTTTTCCCAGGCTGCTTCTGTGTATAGCAGGGGAAGGGGAAAATAACCAGGGCATGTAGTAAGTGCAAGAAATTCAATCATGAGGAAGAAGTGCAGAGTTGACAGGAGTATTAGCAACCAAGCAATTTAAACCAACCACTGCTGGATGAAGTGGAGAGAGGGCAGAGGTAAGAGCATCCCAGAGCAAGGTTTTTTTTGTTTTTGTTTTAAATATCAATGTTCCTTCTTTTAAAGAGCAGTCAGAAACATTTTGTAAGGGTCCACACACAGTAAATACTGCAGGCGTTAAGGGACAGATAGTCTCCACCACAACAACTCTGCTGATCATTGCACAAGGTAAGATATAACATATAAACAAATGGGCATGACTTGGTTCCAACAAAACTTTATTTAAAAAAAAAAAGTTGTGTTTGGCCTGCAGGCCTTTGCTGATCCCTGTGTGAGAGGGTCAGGGAAGGAAATGTGAGCAGCAGAGAAGGAGGAGCAAAAAACCAAAATGGCAGCTGGGAATAACGGAGAAGTGCCAACTAAGAAGAGGTCCCTATATGGGCCCCATCTTTGGCTAGACAGAAATGGGAGAGAGACCTCCTGCTGAGCACCAGAAACCAGGCCTGGGTTTCTTGCCCCATTAGAGGATCCTCTTCCATCCCACCTCATCCAAACCATGCCAAGAACAAACAAAGGGGCCTGAGAGCCCAGCCCACTCACCAAGTCCTGGTCAGGAGAGTCATATGGTGATTCCCACTTGACGACCACTGAGGTTTTGCCCATATGAACCACATGCAGGTGACGGGGTGGAAGCCTGCTGTCTGGGATCATCTTCACTACAACGTAGTCAGAGGAAGGCCCTTGGTAGGGTACCACTACCCGGACCTAAAGCCCCAGCACACACATAGGAAAAAAAATATATCACAGCCTTATGTAATCTTTATTAAAGAATTTTTTCAACAAAATAATGATAACAATTAAAATTCAGTTACCAAAAAAGAACATAAAATATAAAATAATTTCCGCCTTCCCTAGATCATTTTCCAAGAGGTACCACCAGTAAGAATTTCTTGTGCTTCCTTCCAGAAATGCTCTATGCATACATAAGTACAGATATGTATGTACATGTACACTTACACATATATGAATGGGTGTGTATATGTAGCCTATCTTCCTCAAATATTTTTTATACAGCTGAGAAAATAGTATACACATGCTCTTGGCTTCTTTCATTTAATAATACAGCTTAGAGATTTTTCCATATCAGTACATTTAGAATTGTTGTATTTCTTGTGAATGGCTGTCCTGTATTCCATTGCATGATTAACCAGTCCTCTCCTGATAGACATTTGTTCCACACCTTTTGCTATCACACGTAATAATAACGAACCAAGTATTCTTCTTCATATATCTTGGCACACACATAAAAGTATGTAGGCTAAATTCTTACAAGTGGAACCTGATAAAAATTTTTGATTTATCTATACTTGTGACCATTTGCCGAGTTATCAATCCTCCATAACGGAGCCGCAGTTGGTGAAAGTATCCATTCGTTCTGTATTTCAAGCAAGAACCTGATGATGCTCATGAAGAAGAAGAGGAAGTTGCCTCTCGTCACACACATTGATTCTAGAGTCCAGGTATGTGAGCTCTCCAGGTCCTGGGTTGAGACCAGAGCCCAGGACTTAAGACATCCCTTAAAAAAATGAAATGGTGGCCAGGCGCAGTGGCTCACTCCTGTACTCCCAGCACTTTGAGAGGCCGAGGCAGGCGGATCACAGGTCAGGAGATCGAGACCATCCTGGCCAACATGGTGAAACCCCAACTCTACTAAAAATACAAAAAAATTTAGCTGTCCATGTTGGCACATGCCCGTAGTCCCGGCTACTCAGGAAGCTGAGGAAGGAGAATTGCTTGAACCCGGGAGGCGGAGGTTGCAGTGAGCTGACATCGCACCATTGCATGCCAGCTTGGGTGACACAGTGAGACTCCGTCCCAAAACAAAACAAAAAACAACAACAACAACAACAACAAAAATTTAGCCAGGTGTGGTGGCACAAGCCTGTGATCCCAGCTACACAGAAGGCTGAGGCAGGAGAACTGCTTGAACCCGGAAGGTGGAGGTTGCAGTGAGCTAAGATTGCACCACTGCACTCCAGCCTGAAGACAGAGTAGGACTTCGTCTCAAAAAAAAAAAAAAAAAAAAAAAAAAAATTGAAGTGGTACAGGGAACTTACCAGAAACAAATACTGCTCATCCTTACTGACAATGACTGTCTTGTTGTGGAGAGAAGTAGTCAAGCTCTTCGGGTTGCGATACAGGTCAAGAAAGGACGTGGCATAGAAAATCCCATAAACCTGGTAAAAGCAGAGAATGGAAGAGGACATCAGCTCATGGGCCAATGACTTCATTTCCTTGAAATACCCAATTTAAGACCCTGGAGCTGCTTCAAAAGAGCTCAGAGAGAAGTATTCATTCAACATTGATTACATTTACAGCATTTACAGAGAAGGCACTTGGGCCAGGCACTGTACGTACAGCTACAAAAATAAATATGATGTGGTCTCTGTCCTCAGAGCTCATTCTGGAGGATAGGCAGGCAGAGAAGAAAAACATACATAATTATAAATAACAAATGGCAAACACAGAGTATTAGATGCTACACCAGAAACCCACACGATGAGCCAGGGAATGGACGTGCTGTTAAAGAGGGGGTGTCATTCTACCACTGGCAGCATGGATGTGGGCTCCAACGGGATGTGCTGAGTGCAAAGGAAAGTCATGGGAGCTTGCAGAGTGGGTGTGAACACCCCAGGAAGTGTGTGGAGAGAGGGAAGGAGGGCAGATACTGCTGGCTGTCCAGCAGGTACCCATCCTCCCTTTCTTCCTCAGAGCTCTGGTTCTTATTGAGAATTGCTGCCTGGAAAAAATCTATACTGCACACCGCCCTAAGCCAGGGGAGGCCAGACAAGGAGCTTCCAGCCATGGAGATGCAGGCAGAAGTGTCACACAGAAAGCCTTAGGAGGGCTCATTACAACAGAGGGAGGAGCCTTCTTTCTGCTCTCCTGCCGCCTGGAATACAGATCATGACTGCAGCCCCAGGAAGCCTCTTGGACCATAAGGTGAGCTTGAAGATGCATGCCACAGACTGGAGACGACAGGGCTCAGGTGCCCGGCCAAACCATGCTGCTGCAGCAGAAGCCCTGCACTGCTAAACTCTAAGCTTCTTTTAATTGAGAGAGGAAATAAACTGTTCAAAGCCACTGTGGCTGTCAGTTCCTTTGCTCTATGCAGCCCTGCATAATCCTAACTGCTGAACATTGGAAACTGAGGGAGTTTAAAGCAGGGAAGTGACAATGAGATGAAGCTTATGGCAGGAAGTGGAAGCTAAGGGAGTTTATAACCAGAGGGTGGGAGCTGAGGAAGTTTTCATTGTAAGGCAGAATCAAAGAGCATTTTCTCCAAGAGTTATGTGCACAGGTAAGACAGGGACTTGAAGAGAACTGCACGAGCTGCAGGAACCATGGGATGAACGGGAACTGAGCAGGATCTGCAAAGGGATTTCCAAGTCCAGGCAATGGAGTGACTCTCCAACACTGCTCAGCAGCTGTGAGAACTAAGCTCTAATGTTTTTAATCTTGCAGCAGGAACTGAGCAGGATCCGCAAAGGGATTTCCAAGTCCAGGCAACGGGGTGACTTTCTCCAACACTGCTCAGCAGCTGTGAGGACTCAGCTCTGATTTTTTAAATCTTGCCCAAATTCCTATCTGAGGGGTCTGGGGGAGTCATGCCGTACAATTCATAAATTCTCATCAGATGGGTTTTATTTAATCCTATATATCGTGACTTACTTTCCAACTTGACTCTGGCATAATATTACGAGACTAGGAAGAAAATCAAATATTTTACCTCAAAACATGCTTATTTGTCATACTTTGAAATGGCCCTGCAAAGCTGTCCTTTGTGGGGGAAAATTTGCATCTGTAAAGAACCTCTATTAACACAGCTAGATCTTTTTCTTCCAGGCCCTCCCAATCCTAAAGACATTAACTAAAGTCTTGCACCTTTGAAAGATCTGGATAGGAAACATTTGCCATCTATTGTCTCTAAGGGCAGCCACCATAAGACTTCAAAAGAACCTTGGTCTCCACAATCTTTCATCTTAACCTGAACGTTTCCTTTCTGTTGATCTAAGGTCTTTAGACAAACTCAACCAATTATCAACCGGAAATGTTTAAATTTACCTAAGCCTGGAAGCCCTCCCTTCCCTGCACCCACTTTGAGGTGCCCCGCCTTTCTGGACCAAACCTGTGTATTTCTTAAATGTATTTGATTGATGTCACAGGCCTCCCTAAAATGTATAAAACCAAGCTGCACCATCTTGGCCATCTTGGGCACATGTTCCCAGGACCTCCTAAGGGCTGTGTCACTGACCATGGTCACTCATATTTGGCTCAGAGTAAATCTCTTCAAATATTTTAGAGTTTAACTCTTTTGTTGACAGCTGAAAAAGGACAGATGGGAGAGCACAGACACAGAAAGACGAAGAGAAGCCCTGAATGGGGCCTCACCTAGGAGGAGGTAGGAAAGAAGTTTAAGGGACTCAAAGGGGTCCCAAAGCAAATGCAAATGGAGCTGCAATGCATGAGACTGGAATAGGCCAAGTGAGGGCTCAGAGCACAGAGGCAGGATGACCTCACTGAGGTCAAGGCTGGTGACTGCCCTGGATGGTGTGTCTCTGGACAGGAAAGGGGTCCACAGAGCCACTGGAGCCAAGGGATGAGAGGTTCCCATATGCACAGTGAAAATGGTACTTCTCACAGTGGACAGGAAAACCATGAGGGTTGCCAGGGTCTTCAGTGAACTAAAGAGGGGCGGAAGTAGAGAGCTTCCCACAGGTGATCTTATTTGCATTCTCACCTCTAAAAGCCACCATAAGTGTGACCAGTGCATGAGCTGCTGGGGTGAGGGGCAGGAAGACTCCTCCAACTTCACACACAATTAGAGACCCTAAATCAAGTCAGGCTTCAGTGTTCTGTGCAACTGCCTGACTCTGGATAGATAGTTGGGGGGTGATGAGGCGGTCATGCGCTGCTGGGTATATAAATGAAAAGAAAGGGTGCTTTGTGAGTAGACTCAGCTTCCAGGTAAGAGAGCGCTCCAGGGATGGCTCAGGGCTTCTCCTCACTGTCCCTGCCTCAGCATCAGGTGCTGGGACATAGAAAAGAGCAGAACCATACCAGAGCTGAAATTCAGTCTACTGCTTGTGAGAGCTTCAACTCTGGCAAGTTACTCAGGCTCACTGAGCCTTAGTTTCCTTGCTGGCAAAATGGGAGTATTTACCCACAGAACCAATGACAGGAATAAGGGGGAGAATGTGTTTATCAGGTTTCATATTGTTCCTGGCATATACTGGCTGCTCAGTAAATCTTACTTCTCCTTCCTTCCTTCTTCATTGATTTTACAGACAGTTACTTACAAACTTTGGTTATTTCCTTGTGAATCAGCCCTGTGCCAAATGCACACTGAAGATATCCTCAGAAGATAAGACACAGGCTGCTCATCACTAAGGATTTACTAATTCCTGACTATAAATTTACTTCTATATCCTTTTCCATTGAGAAAATCCAGAAAACAATCCTTCCCTTTGAGGAACTTACAAACTAATCAGGAAGGTAAGAGTAACAGACAGAAATTATCAAACAGGGTAAAGCTATAGTTAATGAAATATCATGCTATATGGAACCAACTATAAATATATTAGGAATTCATAAGGAAAGAGAGCAACAAGAAGGGAGGATTTTCCTGCATGGCAGGAGGAGGGAAGGACTCCAGGGAAGAGAAAGGGCATAAGCCAAGTACAGAGGCAAGAGGGGGATGAAAGTGCCAAGAGCCTTGGGACAATCAGCCTAAAAGCAAAGGGGACACACCGGGGAGAGGTGGAAAGTGAAACACCAGACTCAAAAAGGAGCACAGATCTGATCATAGTGAATCATAATGCACACATGAAAACAAAGAAAAAGGAAAGGCCTATATTCAAGTGCAGCAGGGACACTGGAACATTTGCAAAAGAGAGAAGAGCCCTGGAGTTGTGTGGTGGCTTAGCATTAGGGGAGAGTCCACACTCGCCTTGTGATTGATAGTCATTCCGGCTGACTCACCACATTCCGGGGGCCGGTCCAGGTACATTCCACTGCAGTCTGATTGATAGCTTTGGCCTTGAGGCTAGGTGCAGGTGGGCGAACCCCTCTGGTCATGACATGCTCAAATGCCAGAGGGCTATCTCCCAAGTCAGTCTTGGCCCAGGCAGAAATCTCATAGGATGTATGAGCTGTCAGATTGCCAACTGTGAAAACAGGAAAAGGAGATTCCAGGAGGAAGTTTGGGGGTGTGAGTCAAGGATGTGTCTTGATATACGCATTCTTTCTTTTTTTTAATAGTAATCTCTTGATTTAAATGAGTCCCATGTGCTGTAGGACTGTCATTAGATGACAAATTCATTCAATGTTTATGTACTGATGATGACTCTATGTAACACACTGCACAGGCACTGGACAATTTTTTAAAAGCTGCCCATCCACAGATATCAGTTGGTACAACGCTCCTGGAAGCCATCTGTCCTTGTATAACAAGATCCTTGAAAATCATACCCTTCAATCCAGTTATCCCATGAAGTCAGAGAAAGACTCAAAAGCGTGCAAGAATCCCCATCACAGTGTTACGGTAGGAAAAAACTAAATATAATTTGATTGTCCAGTCACAGGATAATAAATAATGCGCATTCCAAGAACTACTGTACAGGCAATAAAAGTTGTTTCAAAAATATTTAATGACACTGGAAAATTGTCACAATTTTATGTTAAGTGAAAAGGGCAGAAAACAATACTATATATGGCATTATTCTGATTTTAGAAAAAAGATATAAAGAGGTCAATTTATGGAAAATATATATAAGAAGATATCTGATATGTGAACGTGAAATTACAGGCAATTTTAATTTTCATTACACTCTTTTTGTTTTCTTAATTTTCTGAAACAAACATGTATCCACTTTCTAATCAGGGGAAATGCTATTAAAACTAAAAGCAAAGCGACAAGGGGGAGGCTATGCCTTTGGAATCGGAAGGACTGAGGTTTAAGGCCTGACTCTATACTTTGTGATTGTATAACCTGGGGTAAAGTATTTAAACTCTCTATTTCCTTGTTTGTAAGATGGAGAAAAAAATAACAGCACTTACAGCAGCTGCTGGCTTGCAGGGAGAAATAAAGAAAATGCCTATTAAGTGCTTGCCATAACGCCTAGCATTGCGCTAGCCCTAATAGATTTCAGACAACTGCTAGTTAAGACTTCTGCTCCTGGCTCTGCCGGTTCCAACTGGGGCAACACTGAGGCCATGAGACCAGAGGCGCTGGAGTTAGAAAGACGTGGGTTCCAATCCTGTCTCTGCCACCATCTGAGTATGACTTATTCTTTTAACTTTAGTTTTGCTTCTGTAAAGTGGGCATACCTCACAGAATTATAATTGGGGTGATGTAAACAATATGCATAGCATGCCTGTGTAAATTCTTGCACACAGTAGGTGCTCAATGGGCAAGAGTAAAAATAACAGCCTCCTTGGGCACCTTGTAGACTTTCAGTTAAAAAAAAAAAAGGAATAGGCCGGACGCAGTGGCTCACGCCTGTAATCCCAGCACTTTGGGAGGCTGAGGTGGGTGGATCACCTAAGGTCGGGAGTTTGAGACCAACATGACCAACATGGAGAAACCCCATCTCTACTAAAAATATAAAATTAGCCAGGTGTGGTGCCACATGCCTGTAATCCCAGCTACTCAGAAGGCTAAGGCAGGAGAATTGCTTGAACCTGGGAGGTGAGGGTTGCAGTGAGCCGAAATTGTGCCACTACACTGCAGCCTGGGCAGCAAGAGTGGAACGCTATCTCAAAAAAAAAAAAAAAAAAAAAAACCCATACTAGAACATTTGTAGTCTCTATTTTACAAGGCTATAACAAGGACTAAATAAAAACATGATTGAAGGTACTGCACAGTCTAGAAGACGAAGACAGGAAAAAGCTCCCATGCCATTCTCAACAGTTCCAGGCAGCTTTTGCCCCTTAGAAATAAATTAAAATCTGTCCTTTAGCACATGTGTAGATCTAGGATTTTACTGAGACTTACTGCTGGTACATACGTAACAGGGACTGGACCACTCTCCCTTAGTTTTTTGTCCATTCCACCAGTCAACATATATTTACTGAATGCCAGTTATGCATAAGGCCTTCCACTCCCTCTCATGAGCAATGGAGGAGTGAACCAGACTAGGGAAGACAGACAGGGAACTGCATCTAAGAACTCATTCTTTTGGAAATCAAAACTCATCTGAGAGAGTTAGTTTTGCCTCTGTCCAATTTTCCTCCTTGTGGCCCCCAACTCCCATTAAAGGTCATGAGGTTAGAGGAGGGCTCAAGGGGCCACCGAGCGAATCCCTTTGTCTAGGGTCAGCAGCGCACTTACAGGATCCTCAGTGGACAAGAACCTGTCAACGCAGAAAGGCCTCCAGAGAATACCTCCCCTTCCCTGGCACCCCCAATCAAGCTCTACAGCAGGAAAGTGTCGGTCCAGCCTTATTCCTTCCTGTCTACACACTGGCCAGCACCAAGGTGTTACCTTTGTGTGACAATATGCTTCCTCGGAAGTTCAAAGTTCTCCTCTCTTGCTTGTGGGTGTCAAACGCCCAGTAAAGGTTCACCACATAGCCATTCACCTGCCAAGAACCAAAAAGCATGTTAGATGAATAGCCAGTCATAGGACACACCAAATACAAAAGGCAGGATTAAAAATACACCCTCTGTTGTTTTCTTGTATCTCATTTCTTAAACAGGTTATTTTTAAAAACTTTTTAAACAAGTTCTGTTAGTGCTGCCATTTGCTAATATTTAGTTATACTCCACCTGCTTCTAAAAACAAACATGAGGCCATTTATAATTTATAGATTCAATGAAACAAAAAAGGAAATGCAGAATAAAAGGATGAGAACCAATGAATACAGGTAGAAAGAAGAAAAACAGGAAAGATAATTCGGCTATGGAAATTAAGGATAAATCCTTGCAGATACCAAGAGGCCAATCCATACAAAACGGGCCAGGTGGATCTCACTAACTACAGAAAATACATCCACATATCAGGAAAGACCACCTTTTCTAAGGCCTGAGCTCATAAAAGGATTTGATCTAAAGAACTTTAAATATGGGATGACAAACAAAAATATTTTCAAGATGAAAGACTATAAGACAAGAAAGACATATGGCCATTTCTTATATCAACGCATTCTGAAGCCAAGAGCATGACACTACATGGTAGCTAAGTAAATGACACAGGACTCTGAGGGCTGTTTGTCCCACCACAGCTTCATCGATGCAGAGGATGTGAGGAGGGACAGGGAAGAAGCAACACTATGGAAAGTGGATCTCAGCCTGAGGAACCACAAGGGCACAGATAGCAACGGTGAAATCCGCTATGCAGATGGGCCAATAGAGGGGACAGTGGTGCTGGAAGAGGAAGATCTTAGGTGGATAGAAAGGTATTCAACTCTCCCACAAGAAGGTTATTCTTCCACCGTAAGCACCTCAGCATTAGCGCTTAGCACCAGGAAATCCAATAAAGCTGAAAATTACAGGGCATACATATTCTGTTAACACCAACTCTTTATTTGCACTGTAGCTGTGAACCATTTAATTATATGGTTAAGGAAAAAAAGGCACCAGGCTGAGGCAGAATAATTACATGCGAAGACTCAAGTTGTTCTTTGTGGGGGAAGGAACCACCCTAGTTCTGGTATTTTAGCTCCACTAGATCAAGCCGTTCGTTCCCCACCCCCCAGTCTTACTGTGCCATGTCCTTTCAGTTCCCATACAAAATAAAGCCCCATCCAGCTGCTGGTTTAAAATCCCCACATTACCTTGATATCACTCTCCATGGTCAGGGTGAAGCTTAGATAATTTTCACCATAGCTGTCAATGTGGATATCTGGTGGTGGGATCACTGAAAACAAAAAGGAATTCAAAAACAGAAACCAAGTGATGAAAATCAAGGAAGGCAGGACTTAACAGTTTTCAACTCGACAGACAAAGCCATCATTCAGCTGGGGAAGAAAGGGTATTTCTTTGGCGGTGTTCCTCATCTATCTCTTTCACCACTGTTTTCCTGAAGCTAAGGTTGGTCCACAGTTGCTTGGTGAACACAAAAGTATCTGGCTCAGTCAGCTATCCTGGCAATTAGGTCAGGCAGAAAAGTTCCATTTTGTAAAGGTCCCAAAACAACCCAGCTTTAGCCTCTTCTTAAAGGCACAGGGATGATTCACCACAAATGGCATCTTTTTTTTTTAATGTATATATATTTTATTGCACTTTAGGTTCTGGGGTACGTGTGCAGAACATGCGAGACTGTTGCATAGGTACATACATGGCAATGTGGTTTGCTGCCTCGATCCCCCCATCACCTATATCTGGCATTTCTCCCCACGTTATCCCTCCCCAACCTCCCTACCCCTTGCTGTCCCTCCCCTATTTCCCACCAACAGACCCCAGTGTGTGATGCTCCCCTCCCTGTGTCCATGTGTTCTGATTTTTCAACACTCACTTATGAGTGAGAACATGCAGTGTTTGTTTTTCTGTTCTTGTGTCAGTTTGCTGAGAATGATGGTTTCCAGCTTCATCCATGTCCCTACAAAGGACATGAACTCATCCTTTTTTATGGCTGCATAGTATTCTATGGTGTGCATATGCTACATTTTGTTTATCCAGTCTATCACTGATGGGCATTTGGGTTGGTTCCAAGTCTTTGCTATTGTAAACAGTGCTGCAATGAACATACGTATGCATTTGTTTTTTATAAAAGAATGATTTATAATCCTTTGGGTATATACCCAGTAATGGGATTGCTGGGTCAAATGGAATTTCTATTTCTAGATCCTTGAGGAATCGCCACACTGTCTTCCACAATGGTTGAAGTAAGTTACACTCCCACCAACAGTGTAAAGGTGATCCTATTTCTCCACATCCTCTCCAGCATCTGTTGTCTCCAGATTTTTTAATGGTCACCATTCTAACTGGCATGAGATGGTATCTTGATTGGCACTAACAAAGTCCCATCAATCTCAAGTCCTTTTGGAAGGCTGACAACAAGATAAATCATACACTGTAAACATGAGTGTGGTAAATGGAAAGAATGTGGCCTCTGGAATCTGGCAGACTTGAGTTCTAATTCCTGTTCCGGTTGCTGTGGAACCTGGGTAAGTTATTTATCTTCCTGAGATTTATCTGCATTTCACAGAGCTGGGAAGGTTAACTAAAATAATGTATGTATGGTGCCTAGCACTCAACTGATACTCTTTCTCTCCCTTTCCAATACAGCCTCACATATGGCTGACTAAACAACTAGAAACCAAGGTGCTCTCAAAAAGATGGGAGCTCAAGCTGAGAGCTGAGGGGGCAAGGAGGAAGTGGCCAAGGAAATGACCCTTCTCATTTCCACCCATGAGTGCTATGCTTGTCATCTGGAAGTCTGACCACCAGAAAGCTGACAGTGCTTAGCCCAGCATGATCTAAAAGAGCTCAACAGATCAACATTATCAGAAGGTATTATTTAAATGACAACTTGCCTATGACTCTCTGCACATATGGCCCTTCTATAGACTGGGCAAGAGAGATTCAAAGGAGGAGATAAGATTTGGTGGCAAAAGAGATGTCCAAGTCTGAAGAGGTCTGTCCAGATGATCAACCACATAATAAAACTAGGCTTCAGGAAAATGCAATAATGGGAAGAAGAAAGAATACTGGAAGCTTCAGGCGGCCAGCCAGAGTAAAACAGTGCAGGTGTCGCATACGGTAAAGCTGACTTGAATTATAATTATGGCAACCATGGACAAGTCACAATCCACTCCAAACCCCAGTTTCCTTAGCTATACAATGAGGATAAGGATACTTATCTCATAGGATTCATGAGGATTAATAAGAGATCAATTCATGAGCAACAATAGCACGGTGCTTAGGGTTATGAGAAGTGCTCAGGGAACGGCGGCTTTTCTCTTTGTCATCACTAACCCACTACATTCACCAATTACCCTGACGCATCCGCTGAGGCCGCTGCTGTCTTTGTCCTTCATCTTCTGCTTTATTACAATACCAGGTTACAGATATTTCACAACAAATACTTTTTGGATGCAGCATACAGCTGCATTCTGTACAAATCCTCGCCTAAATATATGCAAGGAGCTGGGATTCATCAAAATCACAGAAGAGAAGTTAGAGAGAAGCAACCACCTATGGAGATTTTCAAATGCAATTGTGACTTGTGCCTTTGGAATTCAAGGTACATGTTTTTTGTTGATATTCCAACATCCCTTCTTCTTGGTATGTGTGGTCAGTGTTTTTAAACAGATTTGGTAGAGAGAAGTGATAAAACAATAAAAACTCTAAGAGAGTGTGAATTCAGCAGGCTTTCTCTAATTCCTGCTAGCATTCAGTTCCAAAGACCGTCTGGTGGCACTACGTTTGGCTGCCTTGGGCCCTGATCTGAAAGGTTCCAGATTTTAGGGAGGGCCAGATAGTGACTCTCCATGACCCAGAGCCTATTCCTCACAGGTTCAGGTTAAAGTAAAATCTCCCAATCACGTTGCATGCCACAGTGTCCATCTGGTTTTAATACCTGGAATTCCAGAAATGCAAGTCGCCTGTGCTAAGGCTAAGGTCAGGAAAACCGCTCTGTAAGATGAGTTGTGGTCCATCTCCCAAAGTGTGCCAGAGCCCTTCATTTAATGGCTTTGATTCACTCCCTCATCAATTATTTCCTTAGTCTCTACTAGATGCCCGTGATAGAGGAAAGAAAAACAGATCAGATCTCTGCCCTCATGAGGCACTCGTGCAAGATGCCGAGCCCGCCACCCCCGGCAAGCAGGGTTGTCTAGTAGGCCGCATGTGTCTCAGCCCAGAGAGAAGCGTGGAGCACAGTGGTTAAGAGCACAGGCTTTGGAGTCAGGCAGATCAGGTTCCAGGGCCAACTCTGTCACTTACTGATCGTGTGGCCTGGGGCAAGTGACATAACCTCATTCCAGTCCCTTATCTTTTCTTGTAGTTGTTCTGAGGGTTCAGTTAGATGAGCTGATGTATGCAAAGCAGTGAACACTCTGGAATGCCCTGCCCTTGGCAAGCTGTCAGTTATTACTAATATCAGCGCTAGTACAAGATAAAAAAAACCACCTACACATAGTTTGCCAGTGCTACAGGGAGAATAACAAGAGTCAGCATGGTGCTTTCTTTAAAGCATCATAAATGAACATGCACAAAATCATCTTCCACTTTGGCAAGAAGGAAGGACTCCTTCTATTTTAGATATTTTGACTACCCACAAAGGGCTGGGCCCGATGGCCTTTGGAAATCCCTTTGTACGTCTGCATTAGAAGAAATGTTCAATTCTAGGAGGAAAAACACACTCAGTCACCCCAAAAAGACTTTGTATCTAAAGCACTGCAGAGGCACCCAGAAGTGTGTGTGTGTTAGGGAGAAGGAAGTGTGTGACGTTTTCTAAACTACGCTTCTCTATTTTCCAGTCATATTGAAAGTCATTTTGAAAGCGTTTCTATAATATCTCCTCTAAATCTGCAAATGCTGGAATCATTTACCTTTTCCTTTTATGGTGGTAATGCTTTTAGAATCGCTCCAGTTTCCTATTCCACGACTAGTCACCGCAGCCACCTTTTCAAATCAGAGGGTGAATTAGTATGAAATAAAGGCAATACACCATACAGCAAGAATACTGAATGAGCTAAAGGGGTGAGATTTTGGCAGTGAGGGTGGAAAAATTATATACAGAGTGATCCAGAATATTCAGAGGCCCTAGCATCTGAAACAAGAGGGCAAAAAAGCAAAGAGAAGGTGCTTGGGTAAAAGGCATTATGACAGTCCTAAGATCAAAAAATTTCATTGATCGCCAAGTATCAAGGTTCTTCTAAAGGGCAGGTATATGGGGGCGGTGTTCACAAATACACACATATATAAAAAGGGTACTGACAAAATTATCAGTGTAAGAGTCATGAATGTGTACACTTACTGGTCTCAGCAAACACATTTTGCACAAAATCTATCTCTTTCTGCTAAAATATATTTCATAAGAATCTCACAAAAATCAGTTTAGAAAGACCACTTATCATAGCTCTGCAACATACTCCAGCTAAAGATAAGCAGAAAAGAGCAGAGTGAGAAAGTATAGGAGCTGGAAAGCTAGCAGAATATCGGTATTAAAAGCAGGGAAAGCTGCATTCCCATAAAGCTCAGTTATCTGCAGAAAGTCTGACATCAAGCTCTATGTGGTATCCGTTTGAAACTCTGAGCTCCCCCATCCCAGGGGAAGAAGTTGGGTATTTTGCACATTACTAATATGCATCTCATAAAGGTGAGTAGAGAGTTCTCACAAAATAGCAGCAATCTCACTCAGTTCTAAGACTGCCTGGATGGTGACACTCACTCTGACGGTGTATAGGGTGTTGACCATTAAGTTCGTGATTTCTGTAAAGTTGCTAGCAGCCCTCTGGGAGGCCCACATCTTGGAACCACTCCTGCTGTACTCTACCTGAAGTGAGAAGAAAAAAAATGTGAGTAAAGGGAACCAAAGGTCCAGGGCATCCTAATATCTTGCAAGGAGACTGGAGGAGAGAAAAGAAGGTGAGGAGCAAAATGTTCTGACGGATGATGGGTCATCACACCTACAAAGCTATACCAAATCAACCCCAAGTCACACAGAACACCCAGAAACCTCCTGGACCCCCTACACACATACGGCCAACTCCTGGAAGATACTTACAATGTACTCACGGATGAGGCCATGGGTGTGGATGGGAGGAGCCCAGTGGCCTACAATTGCACCTTCTGCTTCCCTGGGGAGTGACAGCTGGAGATTCCGAGGGGCATCAGGCACTGGCAAAAGAGTCAACTTGAGGTTAAAACCCATCTGCTTGGTGGTCAACCTGAGGAATTTTCCTGGGCTTAGAGTAAGGACAAGAAAGACTCCACAGCCAGCATTGAGACCTATTCACTAGAAAGGCTGCTAGCTTGGTCCTCACATGGACAAGACACTTTTCCTTTTCTTCCGGAAAGCAAAGTGTGCCATCTACACATCACATCATGGCTCAGTTGAGTGTGTGGTAAATTTGTGGCTCGTAAGGGCTGCAGCATAGAGTCACTTGGGCAGGCTGAGTCACCACTGACCCTGAGACTTCCATACTGAGATCTTAATTGTCAATGACAGCACCTGCTGCCTCTGCTTCTTATACAACAGAAACAGAGTACTGTGGGCATGACTGCCAAAAAATAAGACTAATTTTGTAACATCACAGAATTTCTATATCCAAATGAATGTGATCATCTTCAAAGCAGGCTCCTTAATGAGTTTAGTGCTAGCATATTTGAGATACTTTAGGCAATGGAAAGAGATGGCATTCAAGCAGACAGTTGCTCATGTCAATTACTTTGAAGCAGGGAGGAAGCAAGGAACTCTTTTAGACACATACATTTGGTAAATTTCTTAAAAACTTAGCCACAAAGCCAGGCGCAGTGGTTCACACCTGTAATCCCAACATTTTGGGAGGCTGAAGTGGGTGGATTGCTTTAGCTTAGTAGTTCAAGACCAGCCTGCGTAACATGGCAAAACCGCGTCTCTACAAAAATACAAAAGGTTAGGGGAGCATGGTGGCACACACCTATAGTGCCAGCTATGCAAGAAGCTGAGGCGGGAGGACCACCTGAGCCTGGAGAGACAGAGGTGCTGAGCAGTGATTGCACCTGCACTGCACTCCAGTCTGGGTGTCAGAGTGAGACCCTGTCTCAAAAAAAAAAAAAAAAACTTAGCCACAAAATTGCTGATATGCCTCATATTTTAATGACAACGACTTGCTAACTACCAAGTACTAAGAAATATCTAGAAAAGGAAGGTAGAGGTAGAAACTAGAAAAAAAAAATGCAAGGACAATGGTGGAGAGAATCTTAAATTAACTTAAGGTACAAAAAAAAGTCTGATGCAGTAAGGAGGATAGATATTCAACAACTCTGGCAAGACTCTAAAGCTTAGCCACAGTACATGAGAGGCACACATATGTTCCCACATTCCTGAGAATACTCAGAAAGACGTTCATAAAACCCCACCTGAGGTCTTACACACGCCATAAAAATAAACTGTAACACTTACATCCCTCCGGGGTCCTCAGGGTCACAAAGTCATTGGTGTTGTGTGCCTTGCTGAGACACTGAACCTGTACTTTAACCTGATACGTGGTATCTGGTTTCAAGACTTTTAATACAGTGTTTGTCTTATTGCTGTGGGTCTCCAGAGTCTTCCATATGCTCTCTCCAACCACCCTGGCCAAAAAAAACATAAAGATGTTGCCACACTGGAGCAGCATGGGGGGCTGAGATGTCTGACTCAGTTAATGAAGAGTCACACAGTGCATGCCACTAGAGAGTTTATAGAACATCCTGGGGCAATGAGGACATCATTTTCATCTCCCGTGGCAGGACCCACCTGTAGTAGACATTATATACACAAGAAGCAGAGGGCATTTTTTTGGGCCGCATCCAGGTCAAAGTCACATCCCCAGAGAAGTCAGCTGTCCACTGAAGATTCTGTACTTTGTACACAGTTAACTCATCTAGAGAGATAAAGGAGAAAAACTCAAAAAAAGTTATATCTTGGCTGGGTGTGGTAGCTCATGCCTGTAATCCTAGCACTTTGGGAGGCTGAGATAGGTGAATTGCCTGAGTTTAGGAGTTCCAGACCAGCCTGGGCAACATGGCTAAACCCCATCTCTACTAAAAATATTAAAAAAAAAAAAAAAAAAGAGTTATATCTTACTAATCCTTAGACTTCAAAGGACCCCTGCTTTTAAAAACTAATGATGTATATTATCAAGAGGCCATTATCATTATCTGAAAAGAAATCTCAGAAAATGTAGTTGAAACCTCCCTACACAATCCCTTCTAGGGTCTCCTATACTGGTCATGATATTTTCCCTTGAATTTCATCTTCCTCCTGCCTATGGCAATTTAAGCCTGTTTCTTAATAGAGAACACCATGAGTCCAAGGACTATGTCATGGCAGCGTCCATTACTAAACCCTCCAGAGATAAGAACTGAGTTAATCCCACCAGCAGATTGAGACTGTGAGAACCATGGTGTATGGGCATGAAGTAGGAAGACCACCAAAAACAAATCCAAGACCAGCATTTCACTAACAGAGAGGAGAGAGCTGCATGTTACATCAGAGTCTAGCTAACCCTCACCTCACTTGGGGCTCCCAAACTAGGCACAAATCTGTTTCATCCTCAGATTGAGAAAAGTTCAAAACAGTCCTAGCTCAAGATCTACATGGGAGGGACCCTGGGGTAAGCGAGCCGCCCTGCCCCGCCCTGCCCCGCCCAGCCCGACCCAGCCCGGCCCAGCCCGGCCCAGCCCGGCCCGGCCCGTGAGCCAGCACTCACCACTGCAGGCCTTTTCGTCGCTCTCGTCTGAGCAGTCCAGGAAGCCGTCACAGCGCTCCGAGAGCACAATGCAGGCCTCCCCATCCTCACACTTGAACTCCCTGCTCATGCAAGTCAAGGTGCTGTGTGTGGCTGAAACACAGAGAGGCTTCTTAATCCCACGGAGAGGGACCGTATGGGACTAAGGGCTGGGCACAGGTTTATGCAGGTTTAGGCAAAGTGGTTAGAATTCTTTGAATCGGCTTCTGCTTCAAAACACACCTCTGGAATGAGAAGTGATGGAATCTACGCAGGCACTGAGATGCCATCTCATCTAACACTAACAACTGAAATCTACATTCAGGAACAGTGAGTATTTTGGAGTCAAACCAGAGTTTAAATCCTTTATCTGCATGAGCTTGAGCAAACTGCTTAATATCTCCCAAGTTCAGTTCCCCTATAAAAAATGGAAGTAACAATTCCATCACTGTCATGGCTGCAAGGATCTAATGAGATCACACACCTGGAATAGTGCCTGGCTCCTGGCTGGCACCACCAAACTGTAGCTACCACTCTACAGTACTATTAATTATTCTGCTACTAATTAGTTTAAAGTCTAAAAAGAGGAGCTGATTTCTGGTTTGAGAAATACAAATAATAATGAGATGGATCCCAATAATATTAAGAGGCATGCATACTTTATGTAGTATTTTACATTGTTTGGCTTTTCAAAGTACTTTCACAGAAAATGAAATAATGCAAATAATGAGCCTTGGTAAGTTAAGAGTTATGCAACTACATGGCTAGGCTATTCACCAAAATGTGACGTGCTTTCCAGTTCTGAAAGTAGATTTAAACTGCATGGGAGGCTCTAAAATGAAAGCAATGACCATATAATTGCAAATGATCCTAAACAGAGGAAAGGCGAGAATGGCTGTGGACACCAAATCTGCTATGCAGGCTGAGTGCCTGGGTGGTACAAATCTGCTATGTACCTATGTACAGTAACTTCAGGCCTTCATTATACAGATTCGCACCTGTCTGCCCAGTCCTGGACAAGGAAGGGCTATATCAGAAATCCAAGCCCACCAGAAATGAGGGTCTAAAATCAATCTTGCTCCTCCAAGTCAAAGATGCCCACATCCTAATCCCTGGAACCTGTAATATGTCACCTTATGTAACAAAAGCCACTTTGCAGGTACGATTAGATTAAGGACCTTCAGGTAGGAGAGTTCAGTCTGGATTATCCAGGTGGGCTCTGTCTAATGACATGGGTCCTTAAAAGCAGAGACCCGTTTTTGGCTGTGGTCAGAGAAAGAGAGAAAACAGAAGAAAGATCAGAGACATGCAACATCACTGGCTTTGAAAATGGGGAAACTGTAACAGTAAAAAGGAGGCTGAGCATGAGTGACTAAACATTTAGAAATAGTTTACTAATAATTCAGATATCTGAATAGTCTGGATTTTTTAAAACGTTTTTCTACTAGAGTATGAGTTTTTTTTCATGAATTGACATTTTTAAACTCCCCTTTATTTCCTGTAAATTCAGTATTAGGAATTTATATGGGGCAATAAATAATATAATTGGGTTTCTGTTTTGTTTTTGTTTTGTGATGGTGGTAAAGTATCTCCTGCTTTTCCTTTTTACAAGTATTCTAGGAAGATTGTAATGAATCTACATTCATACTATCATGCTGTAAAACAATGTATACATCTGCTAACTTACTAAGCAAAATTTGTATGATCTGGTTTTAGCTTTATTTATTTTAATTGCAGTTGGACTAAACAGCATCTCTTCATCTTGGTTTTGCCACAGAAAGAGCAAGTGTACTTGGCACGCTGGCTGATTTCAATTTTCTTCACCGCTTTCCGGAAGGAGGCCCCATAGCAGGTCCCGTATTTACGACGGTCCCAACTTTCTTGGTACATTTGGCCGTGTTGTCGGTCCGAGCCCAGGGAGGAAGACGATATCAAATTATCTTAACTTTTGTGTTCCTATGTTCCAGGTAACAAGTGGTATGTTCTGACAGAGAGAAATCCATCCCCAAAATGGATCCAAAACTACTCAATTCCTGAGTTCCAACAGAAACAGTTTAGCAATGAAAGATTCCTTACGATCTTCCTAAACTAACCTAAATAAATAAATAAAACAAAAAGAAATCACCCTACCTTGGAAATTGACAAACTGGAAAGACTCAAAGGGTATTTCTTGGGAAAAAAAAGACCCCTAGGTAGCAACTTATCCAATTCCTTGACTTTTAGTCAGAGAAAAGACGCTTCAGGCAGCTGAAACAAAAGTAGAAGTGACATTCCTGGAGATGAAAGCTTGCATGAAAGAGGGGGTCCTCCTGGGACCCCTGCAGAAAAAAACAGGTGTTAGGAGAAAAACCTATGCATGGTAGAAATAAATTAGTTTCATATTTTGAGTTAAGGACAAGCCAAGATGATTTTTCTCTCAAGTCAGAGCACATCAAGGCCTAGAATGAAATCCATCTCCAAAAGTCCATCACAGCAGAGATCATCATAAGGAACAATGAAAGTGTGAAAATTGGCAAAGACTCATTCCAACGGGCAAGCGAAGATCACTAGCACAGATAGTTAATGTTGTAAAATGAAAAGGAAGACAACAATGCCCCCTCCGGATTCTAACCTCCCTTTTCACTTTCTACCAGGATGACTTGCACTACACCTTAGATGTTAATGTCAATCACCATCATGCCTAACCCCACCCAGGGAAAGCTGCAACTCCTCATCCTCAGTATTCTCCCACGTAGCTGGTAGCATCAGCTTTCACTGTCATTCTGTGGGAAACGCTCATCCTTCCTTTTCTCTAATCACCACGGCCAAAAACTCACTGGATGCTGTTAATAGTACCTCCAATATACAAAGAGGTCACTCTTCCTTTTTCACCTTCACAGTCCCATCAAATTAGCCTCCTAACAGGCACATGGCCTCCAATCTTACCTCAGCCTTCTTCTAACCCATTCCCCCCATGATGAAGTCCAAGTGATCTAAGATACAAACACCCCATCCCTGCAATCTTCAATGGCTCCCCGGGACCAAGAAAATAAAAGTCCAGTCACAGGGGTCTCCCTATCTACATCATGCCTACCTCTCTGCATTCACCTTTGTCCCACCCACAGCCACTCTACAGGTCTGTTTTCTTATGCCTCTGAGCCTTGGCATATACATGCTGTTCCCTGTGTCTAGAATGCCAGTCATCCGCCACCCTGTCCCACGACTGTCCAGGCATCAACAATGGGGATGCCTCTCCTGACCTGCCCCCACTTCTCCAGGAAGTTGGCCAGGCCCATCTTTGAAATATGCCAGTTCTTTGGATAACTTTTGCTACTACCCAATCACTGCTCCCACTAGACTCTGTATTGCCAGTCACCAGTCACGGTGGCTCAGGCCTGTAATCTCAGCACTTTGTGAGGCCAAGGTGGGCAGATCATTTGAGGTCAGGAGTTCGAGACCAGCCCAGCCAACATGGCAAAACCCTGTCTGTGTTGAAAATACAAATATTAGCCAGTCATGGGGGTGCATGCCTGTAATACCAGCTACTCAGGAGGCTGAGGCAGGAGAATGGCTTGAGCTCGAGAGGCAGAAGCTTCAGTGAGCTGAGATCCCACCTACCCCTGCACTCCAGCCTAAGTGACAGAGTGAGACATCTCAAAAAAAAAAAGAATTGTATTGCCAGAAACCCAATCAATGCCTGCCACGTTGTGTATGATCAAGAAAAATTGGTCCAACCAGACTGAAGATGTTACTGGATCCACACCCCTTCCTCTTAACCAAGACTCTCCAAGGAGGGCCCAGTCGGCACCCTGTGGAGAACAGTGCTACAGATACAGAAGGGACAGCTGACTCCCTCTTCCTTTTCTCCCCAAGCCTCACTGGGTGAACTATTTAGGACAGAGCAATATTTCCCAAACTTTTCTGATGCTAAGAATCAGATAGAGCACTTTTAAAAGGCTTGGGTTCCCAACCATTTCCTCCACCATTGCTCTTGATTCAGTGATCTAAGGTGAGATCACCAAATTCACATTTCTCATAAGCACTTCCACATGATCCTGCTAAGTCCCATAAATTTTGTAAATACTGAATTAGAGGAATTAAGAGATGACTAACCTCCACCTCAGCTTCTCTTCTATCTCTAAATGATGAGATTTGGTAGGGTTCCAACCGAGGCTCAGTTTTTCATTGGTTGAGGAAGTCATTATTTTAAGATTTAAAAAATGGGACCAGAACAGAGATCAAGGTGGAGGGACTGAGGCACTTGCTGCTTAGGGTTAGGGCTGGGGGAGCGGCGCTCAGCAGAGAATGAGAGGGGCTTTTCCACCCTCTTCTACATTCACCAAGGCAGGAATCAGGCAAACATGGAAGAAGCCCTCATCCTGGCAAGAAAGGGACTGTGACTGGCTAGGACATCTGCTGTCTGCAGCCAGCAGGAGACTGGATAGAGGGGAGACGTGCAAAACAGGGATCCCTGAGCCAGAGCAGCACCCCACCATCAGAGAGGCAGGCCGGTAGGGGCTGCATGGGCACTGTCCCAGCCATGCCCTTCCCAGTCTGCTACAGTAGGACAGACCAGCCAGTGGTGGCATTAGTGTGCGGCCAGGGACTTGAAAAGTGCTGACAGGGCACATGAGGATCAAGCGCTTGCAGAAGCCAGTGTCTCCCTCCATCACTCACTCCAAGGATCTTCCCTGGGTACATCAGAGGACCAAACACTAGGACCCACTGTGTTTGAAAATTACCAAATCCAAACCTGCAGAGAATGCATGCATCGCCTCACACTGGGCTCAGATGGCCTTGCGATGATTCCCCATGCAGCTTACCACACTATCTCACCAACCACAATTACCCTAAGGGCTAGGACTGAATTTCCTTAATGGGGTGCTAGAGGCAAACCTTCTAATAACATAGCCTCAATGCCCAGTAAGTGCCCACTAAATACTTCCAGAAGAATGAATGTACGTACAGAAAGAGTTGTGGCTTTACCTGTGGGTGTTTTTAAAGTGTTAAACATGCCTACAAAACCTATTTAAAACATTTATCTCAGTCATTCAAAAAGTATTTTTACTGGATTTCCTCCTGGTATTTAAAATGAAGCCAATTTATTAAAAAGGTGACTGACACAATGATATGGGTGCATGTTGCAAAGCTCATCTGAAGAATGCAGTAAAAGCGTGGTTAGCAAAAGCGCACAGGCTCACACACAGGCGTGTGCTGATCCAGAAATGAAGCGGAAGGACTGGAAGTGCGTTCTCTGCAGAAACGTGCCCGGCGGGTGACGTGCGCTCTGAATACTCACGGCAATTGGCCTCGTCCCGGCCATCCTGGCAATCTCGGTGGCCGTCACAGCGCTTCCAGTTGGGAATACACTTCTTTGGTTGGTGGCATTCAAACTCAAACCGGTCACATCGCCCAAGTTGGGTGGGAGTGGAGGCAGCAGTGACATTTGCTAAAATAAAAGATTTTTAAAATTCACATTTTAGCATTGAGAGAGCTGGCCAACAACAGTAACCAATCAGTGTGCTAGGAAATTATGGTGCTTCAGAAACTACAATGGGACCCTGAAGACAAATGTGAGTTTTGGATAGAGAGCAGAGTAGAGACAGATATCTAATGTTGCTTCCCCGCAGGGTCCCACTAAAGCCACAGTGAAGAGACTGTTTTCAAATACCTATATCCGCAAGGAAATGGATAATGGGAAAGCAGACAAAAGAAACAATATTTGGGAGCTGGAAAGAAGACAGACAGCGGTATGCGACTAAAGCAGCCAGCGAAGGCTATATCCTACCCTCAGCGTCGCAGGAGAAAGCTCAGAACCGATCAGATCAACAACACATAATCCTCAAAAAGTTCAGAAACTGATATCTCTTAACTGGGAGTGAAGAAGAAGGAGTTAAAATAAGGGAACTGACTGAATGGTGTTTAAGACACAGCTACATTCCCTATATCCCCTCCTATCAGTCCCGCAAGACAACCAACCATATGTCACCCCGACAGAATAATGGAGCGTTGTTATTTGGAGAGGTTAAAAACAAAGCATTGTTTAGACAGGCAGAGTTGAGAGCAAGTATATCCTACAGATGAAAGGGGGGTTAAACCTACATATGGGAGCCCCAGTTCTCTTCCCTGAGGATCTTAGTCATAAGGTCATTATTGTCCAGGCAGGAGATCTAAGAATCTTCTCTGAGGAAAATGACCAGCTTCAGAAACTAACCCTGAAGTAACCAAAATTCAGAGTTCCCCCACGGTTCCCAGCCATGAACCTCAAAGCTGACAAGCCTACCCATGTACTCAGAATTACTCAGAAGCACTTTAGTCCCCAGCCTTAAACACAGCGGCAACCAAGGACTGTCTGAGAAAAAGCTTTGACGTGAAAGACAGAAAGCCAAACAGAGCCCCCCAACCCTCAAATAGGCCATTTGTAGGAGACAGAGGTTTGCAAGAAGAAAACTTCAAAAACAAGTATCCTTAATATGTTCAGAAAGAAAGAATATTTATCCATGGAGGGGGAAAAAAACAGGACACGATAAAAAGGCACAGGGGTAAAAATGGAAAAACTCTTAAAGTTAAAACCATGACAACAAAAATGAAAAACTCAGCAAAGAGTTGAAATATAAAGTTGAGTAAATCTCCTAGAAAGTGGAGAAGAATTTTCAAAAATATAAAAGATTAAAAGAAAAAAGAAGGAGGAGAAGACCAGATCAGGAGACAACATATGAATGACAAGAATTCCAGGAAATAAGAGAAAACAGGGGGAGAAATACCATTAATAAAATATTTCAAGAAAAATTCCTTGAACTAAAATATATAAACGTCCATAATCAAAGAACATGCAAGTGTCCACCACATTGGATGGAAAGGGTCCCACAGCAAAGCACATCACTGTGAAATTTTAAAACACTGGTGCCAAAGGGAAGCTTCTACAAGCTTCTAGAGGGTTAAAAAACAGGTTACATACAAAAAAAAAAATCAGAATTAAGATTGCTTTTGGATTTCCCAAAATCTGCTTGAAGGCAGTGGAATAAAACCTTCAAAATTGTGAAGAAAAATTACTTACAATCTAGCATGCCAAACACAGCCCAACTATCAATTAAGTCTGAAGACAGAATTTAAACACTCTAAGACATGCAAAACCTCACACAGGCCTCCCCACATATATTTTCTCAGGCATTTTCCAGAAAATGTGTTCTACCAAAACATGAGATTGAACTACAAAGAGAAAAACTGGGACACCGTAAACAGGAGCTCCAACAGGAGAAGGAGGTAAAGCAAATCCTGAGGATGATGACGGTGTAACGTCCTAGAAGACAACCGTGCCCCAAGTATACAGGGAAACCAGTACAAAGCAGAGCAGCAAAATTCAAGAGACAGACTCCTGAGAGCTGCCATCACGGTGTCCTTGGCCACTGCATCATCCTATTCATCTGACAAGGCTACTGAAGGATGCACTCCACCCAAACAAGGGAGTAAACAAAGAAAAAGCAAAACACAAGATCCAGGAAACACGGAATCTAAACTGGGAGAAAGGCAAAGAGAATTCCAAGGAGGCAGTGAAAGTCCCAGGATAACAGACACACCACAGGACTAGAGAGCAATCTGTCCAGAAGGGAGAATCCAAGTTGTTAGAAGGAATGTCTCTGAGAGAAAAACTGGACCTGATAAATTACTGAACATGTTCACCTGTGGAAAGTTATCCTGAGTGGTGACTGAAAGGCAGAAAGCATTAGCAAATGGTATAAAACAACCTAAGCAAACAAATGAAAAAAGCAATTATTAACCTTAGGATATTGTGCATATTCCAGTTTTAATTGGATTTTCAAAGGGGCTTTCCCTAAATCCCAGCATCACTCTGCAGAAACACAAGGTACATGGAGACAGGTGATAAAAAATAAAAAGAGGGAGAAAGCCAGGCCAAGGTAAATCATGCCACTTAGTCCTGGACAATAAGGGAGGCATCAGAGGTCTCCAGTACTGGGGAGGACACGATCATTCATCAGTATGGGCCTTCCCAGAAGAAAAACTGAAAGGAGGAGAAATACGAGGCTGATAAACCAGTTAGGATACTTCTACACTAAACACAGAAGATCCAGGAATTACAGACATCAGCAAGTTTAAATTTGTACCAACACAGTACGCAAAAAAGAAAGTACAAAAGCTGAACAGGATATGTAAACAGAGATCTGCCCATTGGATTAGTCAGAATTTGCTAGAGTCTGTTAATGTCCTGGTCAGAGTTTTGATAAGCAAAAATAACTTGGAGAGGATAATCAAGTTATTCAATAAACACGTAGGCCTTGAGGGGAAAGCGCAGACACAAAGTTTGGTTTTCTTTTTTACAACTTATTTTAATTTGAGAAGCATTTAGGGGATACCGACTATTTTCTTGTTATTGTAGGAGACACAGAGCAGGACTCAAAGTAGTACACAGGATGATCCCCAAACAGGAAATCCACACAATGGCTATGAAAGCAAAGATCAACACGCATGAAATAATTAGGAAACACTATATGGCAGATCACAGTTAAGAACCAAATGGTCAATGGGTAAGTTTAATGGGAATGGAAAAGAGATAGAAACCAGTTAAAGAAGTCAGTGAAAGCTCCACAGAGGTGCAGCGTGAAAGGAGAATAATACCCTACTTGTTGAAAGCAGAAATCCGAAACTTCAGTGAACCTAAGAATCATATGAGGATCTCCTGGGCTCCACCCAGAAATTATGATTCTACGTTTCTAATAAACACCCCAGATGATTCCATTAGGGTGGTCTTTGTGCCACATTTTGAGAAGTACTGATGATATTAATATATCAAGGTCTCTTTTGCTATAAAATGCATGCTTCTGTTTGTACTGATGGATGGTGGGTTTCAGGGATAAGGAAAGGAGGAGGATAAGGTTGAGGGTTCAGGAGTTACTGCTGAGGGAAAATAGAAGCAAGTCTATCTGGAGAAGATGAGGAACCTAGCCTAACTGATGTAAGAAATCCGGGGAGGCAAGGAGGAGTCAGCTCACAGAGGGCCTGGAAAATAGAAATTGTCAAAAATTGATCTTCTAGACAGAAGAACAAGAGGAAACTCAATACGGCAAAAAGACCACCCAATAAAATATCATTTTATAATATTTAAAAAAAAACATAGAATTGGAATTTCTGGATGGAACCCAGGAGATCCCTGTATGATTCTTAGGTTCACTTAAGTTTGGGATTTTGATGTTTAAGGAAGCAATGGAATGAACATAGTCATGAAAGAATGGAAAAGTTCATACAAAGAATGCAAAAAATTATTTGTCCTCCTATTATAACTGAGTTTGAAGTCCATGCCTGTTTAGGAAAGAACACAGTATCCTTACCTCTGTTCTTCCTGCAGTTAAGAGCACACACGAGATGGGGTTTCAAGGTCTACCCCCACCGCCAACAGTATGGTGACTACGGACCTTCAGCTGCCTCTTTCAGTTTACCCACTAGATGGCAGTGCTTGCCCTTCTTTTAGTTGGACAGGCCAGCCACCTAGAGAGCTTAATACACACAAAGTTCCACACAATTCCAATTTGTATTTTCCCACTAAGAAGGCAGCAAAGGTGGCACCACCACAGCCTGGGTGGAAATCAGGGTGGCTGGCCTCTTGCAGGAAGATCAGAGGCCAGTTATAGAGGATGAGATGCTCCTATTCCAATTTCCTACGTGTCTATGATCCAGGGAGAAATGCTAGAAGTCAGCCTGCCCTGGAGGAGCACCGTTAGTGACTGGCAGCCTGGCCACATAGTGGAGTCCTAGACAGCAGGAGATGGGGCCCGGCCAGGCTGCACCCAGAGTGCACCCCCAGAAGGTCCTCTCCACAACAGCAGGTACCACAGGAGAGGACCTGGGCCGGAACTCACCAAGCGAGGGGCAGGCTTCCTCGTCTGAGCCATCTGCACAATCTCGGTACCCATCACACACCCAAGTGTCCATCACACAGGTCCCACTGCTGCAGCGGTAGTAATTGGGCAGACACGTGGAGGGCCCAGAAGTTGAGAAGGGAAGAATATGTGAATCTGAGAAAAACACCAAGCAAGGAAACCCAAAACGTTAGAAGCAGCTTGATCTTACACCAGACGGATCCCACACCTAGTGCGGATGTCCCACTTTCAGCTGTACCTGCTGAGGGAGGCCACTGACAGGCATAGCTCTAAGCAGCAGCTAATCTATAAATCATGTACAGTGAGTTGTCAGAAGAGGCTATTTTATTTTCCCTTTTGGGGAGTAGATTTCCCTTACTTACTATATTTGATTTGGGCTACTATTCAGATGAGTTTGCTTTTGCAGGGGCTGATGGAAGACACAGGTGGCTCAGGAGGCACAGGGTGGCTAAGAAAATTCCTACTGAGGCGAAGCATTGTGTTCTGGTTAATTCAACCGCAACTACCCCACGACCTGGTTCAGAGATAAGAATGCCAGAAAAAAAGGGGCAAGCCTGCATTCCACATGAGTGCTCCTCAAATGCATCACAGAGCACAAGGGATCTGGGGGCTTATTAGCATGCAGATTCTGACTCAGTAGGTCTGGGGTGAGGTCAGAGATTCTGTATTTCTAACAAGTTCCAAAAAGATGCAGATGCTGCTGGTTGCAAACCACACTTTGAGTAGGAAGGCTCTAGACTTCTCACTCTGCCTTGAAAATACGGAATAAACAGCCTGAAAATAGGAGAAGCCAACCACACTTATTTCAAAATGAAAAAGAGGAACAGAAAAAAATTGAGACACTCCTCTCCCAAAAAAATGCCCCCCAAAACACAGAATAAGCCAGGCACATCCTGCACAGCTGGTGGAACTATTGTGGCATGTCTTGGTTATGGAGCTGACCCAGGACCCTGGGGCCTCTTACCTCCACAATCCTTCTCATCAGACCAGTCCCCACAGTCGTTCTCCCTGTCGCATTTCCACCTGTTGGGGATGCAGTGGCCATTCTCACACCGAAACTGGAAGTAGCGGGAGCAGTTTGGGGCTTCCGTGGGGTTTTCTGGGGAAATCAACCACACCATCAGTTGCTTCCCCTGCACCAGTGTGAACACAGGGCTCCAACTCTGTGCATCCTCCTCCAGACCCAAGTTCCTGGGCAACCCACACTTCCCACCCATAAAGAGATAAGGCAGTTTCATGGACCCAATGGGCAACAAAAAATACACCCACAAACTAAAGCCCATCTTCCCAGCCCTCAACCCGTGTTCCTCTGATCTAGACTTCGATATCCTGAGAATGATCACCTGAGTTCTAATTTTGACATTTTACCAAAGGAATAAAAGAACTACTGATGATAATCCAATGATGACAATAACTATTACACTGTGGTCTGTCACTTTTAGGGGGAGGTCACTCCATAATATTTACCATAATTCCTTATCTACTATATTCCTTATACATAATGTGGTCCTCCCAACTGAGGGGAAAAAAAAAAGGAGATCAAATAAACTTTTCCATAGCACCTGCACACTTCAAGACTCAATTCCTTGTATGAGTATTCAGGAACTGGCAGCAACGGCTGCTGAGTTCCCTAACTCAGCAAGTCTGCCGTGGGGGTGCCGGCGAGTGCCCCCTTAACCGCAGGCATCACTGTAGCTGGAGGATGAGGATGTGAGGAGTCAGATCGGACATCTTACCGCAGTTGGCCTCATCAGAATAATCGCCGCAATCATCCATCCCGTCACATTTCCAAATCAAACTGATGCACACTCCATTCTGACACTGGAAACCGAACTCATCACAAACCTTGTGGAACTCAGGGCCTTGGGCTACAGAAGAAAAAAACAACCATGAAGTCCAGGAGCTTCCACGCTGAGGGGTCGAAGCAGCAGTGCTGCTCAGAAGCAAGGGGGAATAGCAGTGACTTCTGGCAAGGGACTGTCTGGCTAGAACATTCCTTGAAAGCAAAAGTCAAACCTAATCTTAACAGAGCACACACTCTGTTAATTAATCCATTCCATGAATCTTTACTGAATTGTGTTATGAGCCAAGGTTATCCCCCAAAAATCACGTTTAAGTTCCAACCTCCGCTCTCTCAGAAACAGGACTGTATTCAGAGATAAGGGCTTGAAAGAGTAAAAGTTAGAATGAGGTGATCTGGGTGGCCCTAATCTAATAGGCCTGGTGTCCTTAGAGAAGAGGAAATTTACACACAGACGTGTACAAGGAAAGACCATGTGAAGACCCAGGGAGAAGGCAGCCATCTATGAGTCCAGGGAGAGAGGCTTCCAAGACACCCAACCCCAACCCTGCTGACACCTTGATCTTGGCCTGTGAGCTTCCAGGCTTGTGAGAAATAAATTTCTGTTGTTTGAACCACCTGGTGTGGTACTTTGCTATAGCAGTCCCGGCAAACAAATACAAGAGCTACTCCAGGGAGGGCACTGCATTAGGATAGGGCCATGGCAATGGGCAAAACAAGCCCCAGCTCCTGTGAAGCTCAAGCAGCTAAATGAATACATAGGTCCAAAGTGGCAGTGAGTGCCGGCAGGACCACCGAAGCAAGGTAAGGGGCTACAGCATGCTGGGGGTGCCATCTGATACAGCCCTGGCAAAGAAGGCCTCTCACTTACAGCGACCCGTGAGCCAAGACCCTGGTCACTCACCATCCTGCCATTTATACATACACCAACAACTGAACAGCAGGACTTCTTAAGCAACAAAGGAAAGTCTTTCTCAGAAAAGGCAAGCTTGGATGTTCAACCTAGACGTGTAAGCTAAACAGAGGTACAACTCAGGGTGGCCAAACCCTCAGCACTCAACCAAGATCTGTAAGTAATTAGAGGCACAACCCCAGGGGGGCCAAACCCCCATGCAAGTTCTTTAGTGACCGTGAGTCATCTCCCCGGCCTGCCCCCACTCACAGCATCCCGCAAACGCCGCATCCTCATCCGACCCATCACGGCACTGGATGATTCCGTCACAGACCATGGAGTGGAACAGGCACTGCTGGCGGTTCTTACACACAAAGTCCATGAAATGTGTACAGAGAGGCTCTGAAAGGGATCCAGAGAGGGGAAGAGGCCATGAGCACTGCGGCTGGCTGGGCCCTCTAGCCCTGGGCAAGGGCACACAGGTACAGATGTGGCTTCAGAAGCAACAGTAAAAGCCACCATTTATTGAGCATTTGTTTTGTGCCAAGCCTAGAGCTAAAGCACTTGACATAAAGTGCATCACTGAACCCTCAAAACAACATTAGGAGAGATTTTATTGTTCCTAATTCAAAATGAGAAAACAAGGGCAGTAGCATTAAGTATTTTGGCAAAAGTACACAGCTGATGAAGGTGAAGCCAAAAGTGAAATCCAGAGCTGTCTGGCATCCAAACCCCTGATCTCAAGCATGACTAATATGACACTGACTCTCTAACACAGGGGTAGGCAAATTTTTCTGTAAGGAACTAATCTTACGAGATGGACTGTGTCCTCCCCAAAATTTGTATGTTGAAGCCCTGATCCCCAATTTGACTGTATTTGGAGACAAAGCCTTAATGAAAACATAAGAATGGGGCCCTAACTCAATAGAATTAGTGTCCTTTGAGGAGAGAGAGACACCAGGAATGCCCACACAGAGAAAGGGCCATGTAAGGACCCAGCACGGAGACCTTTGTGCTTCAACTGCAACTGGCTCTCTCCAAGGTTTGCAGCCTGATGGCCTTTGGACTTGAAATATAGCCTCGGTTTGTCACTGAGTCTCCAGTCTGCTCACTCACCTAGCAAATTTGGGACTCACCAGCCTCCAAAATTGCATGAACCAATTCCTTAAAATAAATCTCTCCTCTCTCTCTCTCTCTCTCTCTACATATATATATATATGTGTGTATATGCATATCCTGTTGGTTCTATTCTGGAGAACTCCAACTAACACAACTAGAAAGCAACTATTTCAGAGTTTCCAGGTCATACAACCTCTGTTACAATTACTCGATTCCACCACTACAGCTTGAGAACAGCCATATACAATATGTAAGCAAACAGTCGTTACTGTATGCAAATCAAACTTCATTTAATAGAGCAGGTTACGGAATGGATTTTGCCCACAGGCTAGATTGCCACTCCCTGCACTGATACATTAGCTCTCAACCTGGACTGCACAGTAGAATCACCAAGAGCACCATAAAAGTCCCAACGCCCCAGCCACATCTCTGCTAATTAAATCAGAATCTCTGGGGGTGAGGTCCAGGCACCAGAAGGTTTTAAAGCTCCCCAGGTGATTCCAGTATATAATCAAAAATGAGCACTAGTGACCCAAGGCAATCTTTCTGGGTCTAAAGAAAACTGAAGATAAAAAGAGTCACCTGGCCTAAAAATGCCCACCCACCCCCTACTCTACCCTCAGTGATACTCAGCAACACTAATAAAACCAATCAAGTAGAAATAAGTGGCCAATTCAAAACAACTGGCCAATTCATAGAACATATTTCAACTAAACAATAACATTCACTGAAGAACAAACTAAGCTCACCATCACTCCCAATCCTGCCCTTCTTCCTTCCTGCTCTCCTTTAACCAAACCATGTCTCCCTGCCATGATCAACCTCCAGGAGTCCTAGCCAAGTACTTGGAGGTCAACTCAGTTACAACCTAACCACAAGCAGGTACTGAGGAAATGAAAGGATTTAATCCAATATAAGCTCTTCACTCACAATCACCAGGCCTGGGTGTTTCCCGCGGGCAAGGAATGAACTCACCGCAGTGCTGTTCATCTGAGCCATCAGAGCAATCACGCAGACCATCGCAATGTTTGCTGGATGGGATGCAAGTGCCATTTGGGCAGCGGAATCCATTGCACTTCTTCTCTGAAATATAATTCAACAATACAAAAGAATGACGCAGAGGAAACAGGCAGGCATTCACATACAGTGCTGGCATGAGTATACACTGGTACTACCACTGGGGAGGCCAATTTGGCTATAACCAGCAAAATGACAAATGTATATATACTTTGACCCAGTAACTACTCTTTTGTATAAATGCATTCTACTTACACAATTGAAAAAATTATGTAAATAAAGGTTTACAACCTTGTACTTAACCTAAGTACCAGTGCTGCACTATGACACTGTTTGATATAGATTGAAAACTGCCCACAAGCAAAGTGCTGCATTGTAAAACTGTGTAAGAGACTGAAAACAGTCCATCAGTAAGAGACTGTTTAATAAATTATTGTACACTGGAACACTAGCTATAAAGAGATGGAAGAAGTGCTCTATAAAAATTATGCCCTAGATATACAGTTCTGTGAAAAAACAAGGTGCAAAACAATATGCAAATTTAAATATTATGGGTATGAAATAGGACAATAATACAGAGTAGATTTTAATTTGTATATATGTGCACAAAAAGATTGTGAAGAATTATACAACCTTGTTTCCCATAAGGAAAACGTGGGAACCGGGCAGGTGAGGTGATCAACCTTTAATTCTATACCTTTTTGCACATTTTCCATTTTGAAAATTTCTATTTTGATGCGTGTGTGTGTGTGTGTGCATGCCCACACATGCACATGTGTTTTTAAGGCACAGTCTTGCTCCATCACCCAAGCTAGAGTGCAGTGGCGTGATCACAGTTCACTACAGCTTCTACCTCCCATGCTCAAGCAGTCCTGCCACCTCAGCCTCCTGAGTAGCTAGGACCACAGGCATGCACCATTACGCCTGGCTGATTTTTGTATTTTTTGTAGAGGTGAGGTCTCGCCATGTTGCCCAGGCTCGTCTCAAGTTCCTGGGCTCAAGCCACCCTCTCGCCTCAGCCTCCTAAAGTGCTGGGATTACAGGTGTGAGCCACCATACCTGACCTAAGTATATTTTTTAGAAGAAAAAGAAAAGTGTCAGTGAATAGAAAAAGCACAATATGAGTCTTGACTATAAAATCTTACTTTTATAAAGCTCTTTAAATCACTCACTGAGCTTAATTATGGAGGAATTCTAAAGCAAAGCCGTTTTAGAGAAAGTCTGCCTAGAAATGGGAAGAGCCTGAGGTTTCACCACAGTTCTAGGGCAAAGTAAACTAGAACTAAGGTATCCTGATCAGAATCTTTAGTACTAGGTCATCCTTTCTCCTAAGCAAAAAATTACTGCCAGGAACTGGACTTGAAAATCAGTTCTGGCCAGGTGCAGTGGCTCACGCCTATAATCCCAGCACTTTGGGAGGCTGAGGTGGGTGGATCACTTGAACTCAGAAGTTTGAGACCAGCCTGGGCCACATGGCGGAAACCTCATCTCTACAAAAACTACAAAACTTAGCTGGACGTGGTGGCCCACCCCTGTAGTCCCAGCTATTCAGGAGGCTGAGGTGGGAAGATGAGTTGAGCCCAAGAGGTTGAGGCTGCAGTGATCCAGGATCACACTGCTACACTCCAGCCTGGGTGACACAGAGAGACCCTGTCTCAAAAATAAGAGAAAGAAAATCACTTCTAATGGGGTAGTCATAGAGACTTTGCAAACCGAGCTCTGTGTGGAATAGTTCTTTGAGGATTAAGTATAGGCACGAAAACGTGTTTTAATCCTGTAAAATGTAATCATTTCTGGGAAATTAGCCAAAGGATATCAAAACAGAAACAGTAAACAAGTACCACTATTTGAAAAAATGGTTACTGTCACTAAGTAGAAAAAGTATTTTAAAAGAGGTATAAATCAAAATTACATGAGGTAAACACACACATTTCATTAGTGGAAGCAATGAAAAAGATATAAATCTAATATCAATGGAGACTTGGGGAAACATGCAACATATTACTAGTAGAGTCATATTTAGTATAATCCCTTGGAAATCCAATCTGGTAGCAGAGAGACTCAAAAACTGGTCAGAACCTTTCACCTTACAACTCCATACTGAAGAACACCTCTCAGGAAATATCTCAAAGAAAAATCAAGCCTCCATTTCCAAGGACATGAATAGTGGTACTAGCATAACAGTATAAAACTAAAAACCTCAAATGTCCAACCAAGAAGCAACTATGCAAGCTAGGTTATGGTAATATAAAGTGAATACGCATCTTCCATGAAAATCCTTACTACAGAAAAATACAGAGTTGCGTAAATATCTTTACTTAATATTGTAAGACAAAAGGAGTAGAATGTATAACAACATGTAGACAACTAACATGCCATGAAAATTTGGAATGTTTGGCAAAAGAATAGAGAACCTTAAAAATATTTGGTTTCAAAAAGCATTTTTTATATATTTTGTTTGTGTGACAGCATTTTATATAGTTTGTTTGTGGCGGGGGGCAAATTGCTTGCCTGCAAATCTTAAGACTACATAATAAACTCTGATGCATCATATAGCAGTATAACACAGAAAGCAGGTGGGCTTATTTAGTTTCAGAGTGGTGATATGGGCATAGGAGAACAGCATTTCATCCCCTGGCTCTCTGTTGCCTCTCTTCCTGAATAGCAGACACTGGGGAGGCTCAGGGAGGGAGCTGGAATATTTGCATTTACCACAGTTGACTGGATCCTCATCAGAACCATCCTGGCAGTCTGTGTCCCCGTCACATGCCCACCGCTGGGGGATGCAGTGCCCGTTTCGGCACTGGAAGTTGGAGGCCTCACAGGTGTGATAGATGGCTGTAACAGAGGCAAGAGACAAAGTCACACACCCCTCATCTCCATCCCCCACCAACTGTGCAAGTGGGTGAGCTGAAAGAGGTTTGCACTAGATAGGAATAAGGTCTGAACTGTGAAGCACCCAGGTTTCTCCTCGGCTGGGAACTGGGCACTTGGACTGACCTTGCAGTGGAGGGCAGCCCCCTCGATGGGCTTGAGCCTATGGATTTATAAACATGACACAAGCCATTGCCCAGGCCCAGATGCACACGTTAAAAAAAATCACTCGCTGTTCACAACAACCTATGAGGTAAGTATTATTCCCCTTCACAAATGAGAAACAGGCACAGAGAGAACAGGAAACTTAAAGATCATTAAGTAGTAACACCAAGGCAGCCCAAGGCCTGTACTTCTACTATGCCCTGGTAGTTTACCTTCTCACCCAAATCCTCTTACTCATCCAGATGCTGAGAAATAGGGGGTGGCAGCCTGTGCTCAGGAGATGGAGTCCTGGACCTGGTGCAGCCACTGTGTGGCGACCTCAACTTCACATCCTTACAGTAATACCTAAAGGCCCTGCTAAGTTCTGGAAGGCCATATATTACGATTCTTTAAAAAAAAAAAAAAAAAAATTAATGTCAAATGTGAAAAACCTCAGGCCCAAAGAATATAAAAGAGCCATCCAAAATCACAGAGAAAGCAGGCCCAAGAACCTGAAATTGTCTTTCTGTAGACTTGAGGCAACATCTACTAGCCAATAATATGTGGTGTCCACTATAATCACTAAAAGCCAAAAAGAAACAAGTGAAACAGAGAGTCACTGTTAAAAATGAATAGGCTCCTCTGCACACATGGGCTGAGGCCACCTGGAAGTCATTTAGAAACATCTGAAAATCTCAAACACTAGTTCAAATGCATAATATATGCCTCAAACCCAACCATCACTCCTAATGGTCCTCTCCATCTGATTTCCTCTTCCTCCTCTGAAATAGAAAACTGTGTCTGTTCATTGCTGAATGCAAGCCAGGACTGGCCTTGTTTACAACCAGCATAAAATAATAGAACCTAGATAGATGGGCTCTCTGTTAGTTTAACTGTGTGGACAAACGACTCCACAACAGAAAGAAACAAAACACACAGAAGTGGGTTGTTGAGAGCAAACTGTAGTTTTCTATTCAATTGAGACAGTTGGCAATAAGCTTCTCAAACACTGGGGAAATGGCCTTATGATGTCCTCAGGAACTTCTACTGCATTTGAGGCTATTTTTTTTGCAATGGTCAGAAATCCAAAGAACCTGATTTTTCAAACTACTTTAAAACAAGCTCATTACCTATGTCTTCCCATCTCTCCAAAAACCAAGGCTGTATTTGGCAGGATGTACATACAACTATAAGTAGTTTCAATATTTACCACCTTTGGCACTCAGACTCCATTAAACATCTTTAAAAACTACGCTTATTTCTGATAAGAGGAATGAATGTATCATGCATGTTACATGAGTTTCTGCCCCAGTAACAGCCATCGCCTGGAATGCTTTTGATTTATTCGTGTCACAAGCCTGACAGCCTTTCAAAATATCCCTCACCGGCACCCGGCTCACATTCATAAAATATAAAGTTGCCTAAACCGATCGCCATACTAATCTAGTTATTATTCAGCCTGTACATTTCATTTTTAATTGAAGACAATTTCAGAGTGCTAGTGAAGTTTCTAAGTGACAATTCTAGGAGGCATGGCTGAGATCTCCAGATTCTATCACAGAAGCTGAGATCATAAAGAATATAATCAGTTTGCACAATTTCATTCAAGTGGCCAGGTATGAGTGGAATGCATAATGCATTATCTTTTTCTAGATTTTTCTATCTTCTCAGTAACTTACTAGCTCTGATTTTGAGTGCCTGGTAAATATTGCATGCCTAATAGATAATTTTTTTTTAATTAAAGGATGGAAGAAATGGACTGTAATCCAGACTGAAGACTTTAGGGAAGAAAAGGAAGAATACTCTGCATGGTAGGATTCATTGTAACTGTAAGAATGGTGAGGTTCATGTGGTAAACAATCATGTAAACCTAATATCAGTTTCTAATATAGGTCATTATCCTACAATTTAATCTTTGACTCAGAACTTTCCTGATTCATCAAGATCTGCTAAAATGGCGTGTGCCTGTAATCCCAGCTACTCAGGAGGCTGAGGCAGGAGAATTGCCTGAACCCAGGAGGCGGAGGTTGCGGTGAGCCGAGATAGCGCCATTGCACTCCAGCCTGGGTAACATGAGCGAAACTCCGTCTCCAAAAAAAAAAAAAACAACTAAAAAAAAAAAACTAAAAAAACACCTGATTAAAAGCATTAACCAAGCATAAGCAGAGCAGAATGGATGAAGTAAGTACTAAAACTGAAAAAGTATTGCCTTAGTTCTTACAAAGCACTGGACTATTAAGAAGTGCATGAAAGTCAGGCAGAATGGCTCACACCTATAATCCCAGCACTTTGGGAGGCCAAGGCAGGTGGATCACTTTGAGGTTAGGAGTTCGAGACCAGCTTGGCCAACATGGTGAAAACCCGTCTCTACTAAAAAATGCAAAAATTAGCTGGGCCTGGTGGCGCATGCCTGTAGTCTCAGCTACTCAGGAGGCTCAGGGAAGAGAATCGCTTGAACCTGGGAGACAGGGATTGCAGTGAGCCAAGATCGTGCCACTGAACTCTAGCCTGGGAGACAGAGTGAGACCTTGTCTCAAGAAAAAAAAAAAGTATATAAGAAGAGGACCAGGTGTTCACGCCTGTAATCCCAGCACTTTGATGGGATGAGGTAAAAGGATCACTTGCACCCAGGAGTTCGAGACCAGCCTGGGCAATACAGCGAAACCCCATCTCTACAAAACATGCAAAAATTAGCCAGGCATGATGGCACATGCCTGTAGTCCCAGCTACTGAAGAGGCTAAGGCAGAAAGATAGATTGAGCCCAGGAGGTCAAGGTTACAGTGAGCTGTCACCATACCACTGTGCTCTAGCCTGGGAGACAGAACAAAACCCTGCCTCAAAAAAAAAAAAAAAAAAGTAAGTGATGAAAAAAAAATCACAATTTGAATGATTAATGACATAGAAGAAAAAATGTAAAGAAAGAACACTGAAAAATAAAAGGCCGATTTGAGAAAGAACCAAACAGAAATTCTAGACACAAAACATATACTCATGGAAATAAAAAAAACAGCTCAATGTATATGTGAAACAGCAGATTAAAGTTAGCTGAAAAGAAAATTGTTGAACTGGAAGATAAATCTAGAGAAGTAGCTCAGATTCTAGCAGAGTCAGTAAGAGACAGCAAATATAGAAACAGGAGGCAAGAGAACAACAGAATGAGGCAGTCTAACAAATGGGTGAGAGTAACTGCTGCAGATGAGACCAGAGAAAGTAGCTGAAGAGTTAGTAACTGTAATTTCCTAGAGTTGTCTTTTGAAAAATTATCATATCTTAAAGTCTCAGCAGGATCAATAAAAATAATTCCACAACTACGTAGGGGAAACTAAGAGCAATAAAACTTAACTAGAAAGAAAAGAATGTCTGTTGTTATTTGAACAGATGACTAAGAGCAGAATTCAAATCAACACAAAAGAGGCCAGGAAGAAATGGAAGAATTCTATGAAAATACTCATGGAAAATCACCAAAAACTAGAAACCCAGACCCATCTTGAGGATTAAAGATATGTCTATACTACTAAAACCTTAAAGAGTTTGCCACTCATAGACTCCTGCTGCAAAACCACTGAAGGGTGTACACTGACGGGAGGCATTAGCAACAAGATACAAAAGTAGCTGGTAATAGTTGTGTGCCTACGCAGAAGCGTAGTTACTAAAAAAGAGTAACAGGCTGGGCGCAGTAGTTCACACCTATAATCCCAGCACTTCGGGAGGCCGAGGCAGGCGGATCATGAGGTCAAGCAATCAAGACCATCCTGGCCAACATGATGAAACCCCGTCTCTACTAAAAAAATATATAAAAATTAGCTGGGTGTGGTGAGGCACGCCTGTAGTCCCAGCTACTCAGGAGGCTAAGGCAGGAGAATCGCTTGAAGCTGAGGTAGAGGTTGCAGTGAGCTGAGATCATGCCATTGTACTCCAGCCTGGTGACAGAGTGAGACTCTGTCTCAAAAAATAAATACATAAATAAATAAAAAAGAGTAACAATGAAGTTAAGGGTTTTTAAATAGAAAACTAAAATATTAAATATTTAGTGGTTAAAATACTAGGTATTTTAGTACTGGAAGTGTAGGCAGAGGTTTGGATCAAATTCTAAAGTCCTCATATATCTAGGAGAGGGGAAAGATGTTAAGAATACACATAAAATGTCTACAGGTAATTGTCCTAAAAAAAAAAAAAAAAAAAAAAAAAAAAAAACCAGAATTCAGATGTATATGTTTACAAACAACAGCAGTGGGTTGAGGCAAATAAAGAAAACAGCCCCATGGAAAACAAAAGTGGGAAAAAGAAGAGCAAAGTGGATGCAGAGCATAGTGCGCATCTGAGCTGATGCCAACGGGAGGTCAGCTACCCTGACCTACTTCTTTTGGCACTGTACATAGCTTAATTTAGTAGGTCTGAAAATGAGGTATCATGCCACACATCACCATGAGCTCACATTCGACCTCCAGCTATTTTGAGAGGACAGAGAAGGTGGATCATCCTTAAAAGGTTTGTAAGAAAAGCCCTTGGAACGAAGCTGCAGTTGGGCAACAAGGACTCTTAAGTTTTCTCCAGTTTGCCTTACCGGAAAAAAATTGAAGAAAAAAACAGGAGTTTTATGCAAGCTTGCCTACAGAAATGAAGTTATCAATTCCTTCTGTAACACCGGCACACATTGCTGACACATAAATTTGACTAAGGCAGTTGTGTTAAGAAGATATTCAATCATATTGCAATTTACAAACTGCAATGTCCAAGTGCACCCTTCTAATTTATTAACTAATTATCCATCCAAACCCAAAGCTTCCAAACAGCATTCATGTATTTCCTGTGCCAATGGCAGCTCCTTTATGGGCCTCGGTTCTTCCTCCTTCTATAAACCATGCTTCTGTACAGAGACACACATTTTGCTGCAGTCTTTCAGAAGCAGAGGTGTAGACATAGAGGCTGCACCTGGACGGATGGACTTTACAAGGGAACAAGATTTGGTAACATCACAGAATATCTTGTGTGATGTATATGACATGTGAAGAGATCCATTCACTTCCTTAAGGCATATGAGGTCACCTCTAACTAAAACGAATGGAGGGAAGCCAGTTGCGTAAAATTACTCAATCCACAAAGGTTCTCTGAGCGCGTACTCTATTATGCGCTGGGCATTGCAGAGAATACAAAGGAATAAAAGAAGAGGTCATCTCTCTCCTTGGGGAAGCAAGTCTAAGCCAGAGCATAATGCACAGTTATTTATCCTTAGGTTTGAGATACAACAGATGTACCTTCTTTGTATTTGCTTTTACAAATTAGTAGGCATGCTTTGAGCTGCCAGATGCTGGGCAGTGTAGGAAGTGCTGGGATACTCTGGGGGCAAAGGAGGTTAAGACATGAGATTTAAAAGTCCAATAATTCTCAAGATTAATAACTGGCTTCAGATAATTGAGAAGTTGACTCAACAATGAATTGCACAATGAAGTCTGAATTATCCGAGGGTAAAAACAGATCTGTCCTGACCATAAAATGTTTAAATGAAACATCTTTATCTCCCTAGTGCAAAATCAGTAGAGGGGTTCAAGACAGAACTAAGAGCTTCTTGAAGAGGATGTAGAGCAAGTTCACTCAAGGAGCAATAAAATCTGTTTTTTATTCCTTAATTTTTGTTTTTTGACAAATTATAATGGGGTAAAATGATTATTATAAAATGAAATTTGTTTTCATTTCTCCACAAGCTTCCCAACTCTGCACTACCCACTGCGCACCGCCCCCAGCCTGCCCTGCCCTGTCATAATATATGTGGCCACCATTCGTTCACTCATTCATAAAAATAATGTTATGAACATAAGTGAGCACAACAAAATAATTAGAACATGACCCCTACCTTATAGCACCTAGCACTTGCCTTGCATTCATGTTTTTTCCATCTTTTAATAAAATCTTACCCAAAATGAGTGCAAACACAGTAATGGGTACAAACACAGTATGTATTTTTATTGTTTGGGAAACCCCCTGATGCTCCATTTTAAAAAACATAAGCTAGTTCAGTGCTTAGTTAAAGTATGGACCCCGGCCGAGGGGCTGGTCTAAAAACTGTTTAACACTGGTCCTGAATAAATGAGAAGCTTGAGCCAGAACACAAATCAATGATATCACTCAGAACACTGTTTAGTCAGTTGAAAGCTGGGTGTTGATTTACATTCTGGCACAGGCTCCTTATCTCATCATAGGCCAGCTCTTTGAAAAGCATGAAACTTGTTGATTTCTAAGGTCCAAGCTAATTCTCAGAGCCTAGATTTTCCGATCCTTTAAAGCTATAATGTTAACCCATGCATGCACGGATGCATGCTGTCAACTGAGTCTAAGAAGTACTGACCGGTACAGTTGGCTTCGTCAGACCAGTCTCTGCAGTCGTTGTCCCCGTCACACACCCAGGAGGAGCGGATGCACATGCCGGAACTGCAGTTATACTCATCACTCCGGCACTGGTGCATTTCTGCAGGTGAGACCACAGACAGAGAGGTGAGGACAAAAGCTTGTTCAGAATTTCGTCTCTGGTGTCAAAGCTCTCATAAAGGATGGAAATGGACCCATGATCACCAATTATCCATAGACAGCATGAATGAAGAGACTTTTACCAGGGACATGAGGTCATTTAGCAGCTTCCAGTGAGTGTGCTGCAAATGGGTTACAAGTGTGCTGAGATACGGAGACCTCAGGCTCTTAGAGCTGCTCTTGACAAGAGCATCCTTGTCCATTCATCCCAGGGCTCTCCACCTATATTACCATTTTCTATGCTTGCTATGATGGGAAGAAGGTTAGGAAGCAGTGACAGAGGAGGCCAGTGAGTAGAACTTTCCAGAAACAGAGAGGACTCCTACAGACACAGCCTGTGGTTGGAGGAAAGGAACACTGAGAGGTCTGCATGTGCTGATCACTGTGAGATGCTCGGCTCAGGGAGAGCAAAATCGGTGCTGCGCTCCCAAAATGGAGGAAACATGACTTGGGACTTTCTGTGGGCAGAGCTCCGGGGACGTGGGTAGATGCACTGTCTCTAGCAGGGTAGGGGGCCTGGTGAAAGTCAACCAGTAGAGCTTGACCAAGAAGGGGAAGGAGGCCGCCCTGGCAACAGCCTTCAAAGCTTCCGGGGAGATCACGAGGACAGAATGCTGCAGACCGAGCTTGTAAACAACAGCAACTTATTTCTCTCACCTCTGCAGGCTAGGAAAATTCAAATGTTTATACTTCATACGTTGAAACTTAAAGTTCATATGTTGAAACTTAATCACCAATGTGATAGTATTAAGAGATGGGGCCTCTGTGAGGTAATTAAGTCATGGGGACAGAGCCCTCATGAATGGGATTAGTGTCATCATAAGGACACTAGGTGGGAGGGAGCTGTTCACCCCTTCTGCCATGCTGGCGTACAGAGAGAAGCATTTCCCTGCTTTCTTTCCCGAAGCAGAAGTGCCATCTAAGGATGCAGTGAAGGTACCACCTATGAGGAACAGGCCCTCACTAGACAGTAATTCTGCCGGCACTGCGATCTTGGACCTCCCAGTCTCCAGAGTGTGAGAAATGAAATGCTATTGTTTATAAATTACCTAGGCTAAGCATTTTGTTATCCCAGCCCGAACAGACTATGGCACAGAACTTTCCTATGGAGTTTACAGAGCCCCAGAAAACAGGAGCAGCCAAGTGTGGGACCCAAGGCAGCCGTCTCAGTCATTCTCCCCAAGATGCTTGTTAATGGCAAAGCTGGTAAATCAGATATTTATGAGGAAGAGTTTGGAAACTTATGAAGAGGACCTGCATCAGAGGAAGGGGCTAACTGGGACCCTAGGATGAATTCAGTTCAAACTAGTAAGAAGGGGCCATGAACAGAGGATCCGGGGGACTGAAACTGTTTAATGGTCAAACACGTGAGCTCAATGGCGCCAAAAGCAGGGAACCACATGGAATTTCCTTCTTACTAGGGCAAACCTAGCTACACATTTCAACCATCTAAGAGTGCTGGTAAGGAAATGGCAGGGATGAAGGGAAAATAGTTGCACATTCCAAGGACGTGTTTTCAGGCACTTGAAGAAGGAAAACTATGGAATTTTTTAGAAACCTTCCAAGAGCCAGGCTAGGGGTAAATTCTGTGTGGAAGTGGCCCAGGCTCTGCTCTGCTGGTTAATTTGTGTTGAGATGATTCACAAGCTGCCCTTGCTCCCCTTATTTCCGCCCCTCTGTGAGTCAAACCGCCTGCTCATTATCAAGCAGGCTGCGTCCATGTGCATAAGCACAGTATGGATGGACCTGCCCCTGTGGACAGGGAGAGAGGGCCCAGTAGGGCTTAGCCAACTCATCACCACGTCTGGGTCAGAGTCTGGCCTCCACTCTCACTTCCCTCTCATGCCTCCAATCTGGCACACCATGCTTATTGCATAATGTCTCCTTCGTTGGTCAGCAACTATGAGTCTGGGACCAGGGACCGTTAACTAAGACGGGTCTCATGAAACTGACAGGCAGGCACTGTGAAACAGAAATAGTGGAGGATTAGAAAACAGGAGACAGACTTTCAGTTCCCCATTCTGACACAAACTAATTGTGTCACCCTGAATAAGCCCCCCTGACCGCTATAGACCTCAGTCACTTTAGAAAGTAGAAATCAAAAGGATTGGACCAGAGAATCTCTATCATTCCTTGGAATTGTAACCCACTGTTTTTCTAAATATAAAAATGTCCATTCAGAAAACAGATGCTCACTCAATGCCTATACCATCTGCTGACTTCTAATAATAACAGAGTTGAATGAAGTAAATTGGTTTGGAAAAAAAAAAAAAAACAGTTCACAGAGGTGCAGATTTGTGTCTTCAGCGGGCTAATCTCACACCCACTCAGGCATGTGGGCCAAGCCTGGAGAGCTGTTAATAACCCCCTGAATTCATTCAGAAATTTACTTCCTTATCATCACCTTTCATCCTTATAGCATCTCTCTAAGGCAAAGCAGGGTCCATTTCCCCATATTTTTGATTAGAAGACAAAGGCTAATCTAAGAGTGACTAAGTGACAGGAGCTGAGTCTGGGCTCCATCCTTTCTGACCATGAATCGTGAGGATTCAGTTCTGCTGGAGGCACTTGATCCAGAGTTAGTGGGACCTTAGATTCCCATTAACTCTGTATCAAGTGCCTCCAGCAGAACTGAATCCTTATGAAAACAGCAAACAACCTCTTTAAGAATGGAACAGAGAAATGACTCCACCCCACCATGTGGATGGAAGAAGCCATTCAGCTAGAATATCACAAATCTGATGGCTATCAGAAAACCACCCTGTCTACCAATACAGCCCTGTAAGGGAGCACAGTGACCCTCCTCTCCAGAGCAGGGATTCAGGATGTGGTGTTCCCTTACCACAATGATTTTCATCACTGTTGTCTCCACAGTCATCCTCAAGATCACATTTATAGGAGAGTGGGATACAAGTCCCAGACTCCTGGCAACGAAACTGAGTGTCCAGGTCACAGATGGTGGTAGCTAAAATGGGAGAGAAAGATGACAGACTCCTTAGGTACAATTCATTTCCCACAAATGTAAACATCCTACCAGAAAATCAATTAAGAAATAGAAGAAAGCAGATATTAACTGTAGCAACAGAAATTAAACCTAGACTTATAGAAGAAATAAATTGCATGAGAGCCTGAAATTTACAACCAACGGAGATAAGGGCATATCTTTCTGTGGACAGCTTCCAGATTGGAACAGGACTGGGAAAAGTGAGAAACTGTCATCTTTTTGGGAGAGAGAGTGATAGGCTAGATTACCTCCTAAGATCCCTTCAGATGCTAAAGGGTCTTCCCAAGTAAGTGGCAGCAATACCTTTATCTACAAAACTACCATTAGAGAAGCTTGATTTCACATGAGAAGTTAGCTCTTCATTGCACAGATGGTAAAGGAGCATAGAGGTGGAATTCTATAGCAGGAACATAGGCTCTGTCTGCAGTCGGTCAAGACTGGACATCAAATCCTGGCTCGACCTCCTCCTGGGGAAATTAATTTTAAACTCTCTATGGCTCAGCTTCCTCAACAGTAAAATGAGGGTAAGATTTTGACTGTGATCTCAAGCACTGTGTCCAAGTGCTTGAGATCACAGTCAAAAAGACTAGGTTCGTTCTTTTGCTTTTTGAGATGGAGTCTTGCTCAGTTGCTAAGGCTGGAGTACGGGCGCCATATCGGCTCACTGCAACCTCCACATCCCGGGTTCAAGCAATTTCTCTGGCCTCAGCCTCCCAAGTAGCTGGGATTACAGGTGCCCACCATCAAACCCAGATAATTTTTGTATTTTTAGTAGAGACGGGGTTTCACCAGGTTGGCCAGGCTGGTCTCAAACTCCTGACCTCAAGTGATCCACCCACTTCAGCCTCCCAAAGTGCTGGGATTACAGGCATGAGCCACCATGCCTGGAAAAAAAGACTAGATTTGAATCAAGTCTGCTACCAACAACTTACTTAACCTAGCCATTCTGTGCTTCCATTCCCTCTACCACAAAACTTTATCCAGTAGAATTATTATGAAGATAAATCAGGGAACAAGTTTGGAACCAGAGCCTATTAAATAGGATGTAAATATAATGGGCTCTAAACAAATGTCACTTCTCTTCCTCATCATTCCTCATGTCCTTCTGGCATTAAAATGGATATAGAATTAGATTTTTCTTCCTCTCCTACATAGATATTTCCTGTGCTTAAGTACATTCCCTGGCACCCCAAGAAAGACCCTCCAGGAAAGGTAAGGAGAAGGCAGGCTGCTCTCGGAAGCCATGAAAGGATGACCCAGGAGGTAAAAGGTGGCAGAACAGAATCCTGGCACAGGGGAGGAGGTGCGTGCATGAAATGCCAAATAGCAATGCTGCCGTTAGACATCCCAGCGGCTCTTATTTGAGGCTCCATTTCTTCTCTGTAATTGAGCTTGTGGTGGGAGGCAGGGGATGAATGCAAAATGACAAGACTGCAGGGGATTCACATCAAAACCCTGAGTGCCTGACAGCCACCCAGCTGGAGCAGTCCGTGTAAGAGAGAGGGAAACCCACTGACAACATCCCTCCTGCATCCCTGTGTTCCCCCTCCTCCTCTGTTCCCTGGCAACTGGAGGAGGGCCTCACTTAACTTCCCACATGGCAGTCCTCAGTCACAGCGGCCCCTTTCCTGCAGCCCTGCTTGGGAACAGGGCACCTTTTTCCTCCACATGCAATCTCCTTGATGAAGGAGACACACGTGCAGGCACAGATAAGCCCCTCTCTCTTGGTTCCCAGATTCTGAGTTTTAAAACCTTCTGGTTCCTCCTCTCCATGCCTCAACTCCATCTGACATGTGCGGACCTGATCCAAGCGAAACAGGAAGACGACGGAGCAGAAAGCGAGTCTTGGGGTCTCTGGAAAGTGAATCCCAGTTGACATTCACACCAAGCTGGGAAGAGGACAGGGCCAGCTCCATACTTCATGCATAACTGTACAATCTGCAACAGAGCTCAGGGACTGGGTGGGAGGAAGGCACTGGGGGCAGCAGGTGCCTCCCAAAAAATGGAGGTCTTCATTTCTCTCAAAACTCAGAGCCAATACAAGATTCAGCTTGTCCATTCAGTAGAAACCAGGCCCAGTGGCACGGGGAGTGGCGCTGTGCCTCCTGTGTACCTCACTCTTGGATATGAGGTCATCTGGTTTGTATCTCGCTGCTTCCACTGTGCCTATTGATGTCTGGGCAATTTCCTTGCAACTTGTTAATGCTAAGAAGCATCTTCTGTCCCACCCGGATATGTAATAAACTCCCTTCCATTATCTGCTTCAATGCTGTTAATAAGCATTAATGTTTTTAAAGTGCTTTGGTTATTCCCCCACAAATGTCACACCTTCCTGCAATGCTGGTAGGCAGAGGAGGCTTTATAGGCCTTATTTTTTGCAGAAAAGACACAGAGAGGCTAGTGCTTTCCCAGACCTGCCATTCAGCAAATAAGCTCTTCTCCCTCAGTGTGAAAGGCATCCTCTGAAGCCAAGGGACAATGTTTAAGGAAAGGCTTTGTAAATAACCCTCTATCAGCCAAAAAGGGCAGTCTATAGGATTGCAGGGCCCAGATATGTTTAATGAGCTGAATATTTCTCAAGTTGCTTTCTGGGTGAAGTGGCAGGGGAGCCTGGCCTAGGCCTCATGGATGACTGGCTAAATGAGTATCCAGAGCTGCCCATTAATCTGTTCTTACAGTACAAATGGGTAAATGAGTCCCTGGATTGCCAAACGTAAAATATTTAAAAGAGAAGCCTCTGACTTGGTTCCTGGCTTCCCTGCTTCTGGTCTCCCTCAATGTAATGCATTCTTCCCATGGCTTATCCTTCCAAAGGTGAAATTTTATCACATCACATCAGTGGTTCCCAACTGCTTCTCCAATAAAGTCCGAAAAGCCCTTGCTGCCCTGGGCCCTGCCCACTCATCCGACTTCACCTTGTCCCCTGTGCCCATGCCTGTTCTCAATAACTCAAATCAGTTTCCCAGCCATGCCAGCTTCCCCACATGCTGCTTCCTTGCCTGTGAATTGATTCCCTCCACCTCTGCTGAGTTTACCCCAGACACGCTCCAGAGCTCTTTGCTAGGGCTCGCCTAAGTTTGCTTTGGGTGCCCATCCTACATGCACATGACACCTCCCCATCGCAGTGCCCACTGCTCAACTGTAACTGCCTAGTTTTCTGACTCCTACTTCAGACTGTGAACTCCGTTTCCACATTGATTGGCAATACATATGCAGGCCCAGCACAGAGCCCAGAACACAGGGTGTGCAGCAAGTGCTTGTTGAGTGAATGCATGACTGACAAAAGGGCAAATCATCTCCTTATAAGATAATGTCAAAGCTATTAAAAATGAAGAAAAGATAGTGAAAATGTGTGGTTAATAAACTATCTGTTATATGTGGTTGTTTGGTTTTCTTTAACTTCTGCTAGCCACCGTCTTATACTTTAGAAGTCAGACCTTAAACATTATACAGTTCAAAGATGACATTTACATGGCATGTACACCAATGGCCCCACACTGTAGGCCAAGCTATGCATTACTAACCAATACAAATAAATCTCTCTTGAGCCTGGTAAGTAGCCAACATGAACTCACTGGAGTAAATACTCATTTCCCATCTTGAAAAGGCTGAATATTAAATTTCCAAAACAAAGAACATCACCTGTTCACTCGCCCCAAGTCACCAGCTTTATTACAGAGCCACAGCTAAGATTAGAGCCCAGATGGCCAAATCAGTTTCTGCCATGTGATGTTTACTTATAAATTTCTTGTAATGAGTGGTACTTCTGGGGTAGTTAAAAAAATATTAAGTATCCAATATTAATCCTATATATCGACTCTCTACCTATATATGGAAATACATTTTCTCTGTCATCTAAGCCCCATCAACTTAGATGGGCATCACCAAGCACGGGTGGCCTTTACCCTAGACCTTATGCCCTCTGCCTGGGAAGAGCCAGCCAGGCTTCTGAGTAATGGTAAATGTTTAATGTCCAAGCCAGAAGACTTACGGCAGTTTCTCTCATCGCTCATGTCTCCACAGTCATTGTCGAAGTCACACCACCAAATGCTGTTGATACAGTTCCCGTTGCTGCAGTGATACTGGTTGCGGAGACAGGTGTTCTCTAGCCATCAGAGTTCGGCAGGGGAGGAAATGAAGCCAATATTATTCTTACTGGTGGGCCACAGGACATTCTCTTTTGAGTTTCCCTTCCTCTAGTAATGTGATGATAAAGGCGGAGGAGGAATGCCAAGCACACGTGTATACAGGGAAGGAAGTGTCCCATACCAGCCTCTTGCTTTCCTCTTTTACTTAAAAACAAAGGAGAGGAGGCAGGCTGGAAGAAATTTGGAAGTGGATACGATGCTTAAGAAGGATAACTGGCCGGGTACGGTGGCACACACCTGTAATCCCAGCACTTTGGGAGACTGAGGTGGGCGGATCACAAGGTCAAGAGATTGAGACCATCCTGGCCAACGTGGTGAAACCCCATCTCTACTAAAAATACAAAAATTAGCTGGGTTTGGTGGTGCATGCCTGTAGTCCCAGCTACTTGGAGGCTGAGGCAGGAGAATCACTTGAACCCAGGATGCGGAGGTTGCAGTGAGCCGAGATCATGCCACTGCACTCCATTCACTCCAGCCTGGTGATAGAGTGAGACTCCATCTCAAAAAAAAAAAAGAAGGATAGCGATGACAACATTTGAGTCTATTGGGTATTGAATACAGTACATCAACATTATAAAATACTAATTATACAAGGAACTCCTTAATGGGCTGTGTCTACACAATATTAAAGCATACAGATTCAAAATATCTACAGGTATTTTTATATATAGTTATATATATCCATATATACTCCATCTATCGAGCAAATGAGTTACGAAGATTTTCTCAATACTCTGAGAATTTTTTCTGCCCCATGACTACTTTAATGCAAGCAATTAAAATTCCTCACAGAAAATGTATTGTTTGGCAAACTGCATCAAAGACATGATTGGTCTCTTATTTGTGTAATCAAAGACATTCTAATGGGAAATATGGAGTAGCTTTCTTCCCCTCCTCTTGGAATTTAGTGTTGATTCTATTTCTTTCCAAACAGTTTTAAGATTGTATCCACAGCCTGAAAGAAAGTCTCTTGTTTCTAAGAAAGAAAGGCTCATCTTTTTTCTATTTATATTTCTTAAGGAAGACTGACTAAAAGGCTTCTATTGTGTGTTTCGCTGACTTGGACTCGGGCTGCTACGCGAAGCAGGGTTAGGATTACAAAGCAAATACAGTAGGCACGGTGGCTCATGCCTATAATCCCAGCTCCTTGGGAGGCTGAGGAGGGAGGATCCCTTGATCCCAGACATTCAAGATCGGACTGGTTAACAAAGTGAGACCTCATCTCTGTAAAAGAAATTAGCTGGGCTTGTGCCCATAGTCCTAGGTACATGGAGGCTGAGACAGGAGGATCCCTTAAGCCCAGGAGTTTGAGGCTACAGGGAGCCGTGAATGTGCCAGCCTGGGCAATACAGTGAGACTCTGTCTCTTTAAAAGTTCAAAACTTAAAACCCTGTCTCTTAAAAACTTTTCCCTTAAATCACAGATTAAGGGAAAGCAGAAATTCTGACCATCAATCCATGCGCTTCATGACAAGGTACCCTCCCAGGGGTTCACCTTACTCACAGAAACATGAGGCTGGAGGCTGGGGAAGCGGTAAGGGTAAAAAGTACACAGGGAGGAAAAATGTTTAAATTTCAGAGGAAAGAGATTTTCAATCTGTATATTCAAATTCAGAGGGGGAGTGGGTGTAAGGCTGCTATAGCCACTTGATCATGGCACGAAAGTCTAGACTCAAAACGCTTTGCGAACATTGGTCTGAAGGTTCAGGACGTGTTGGGCTAGGCTACCGTAGAGGACGGACAACTGTTAGGTGAGAGTAAGTCAACACCGAAGGAGGCACACTGGCTATTTTTCCAAGTCAGGTTAGTCCAATTTTCTTACCTTCTGCAAAACAGCATAAGGTAAGAAGCCTGGATGTGAGGGACGTGTGAGGAGAGGAAGAAGCAAAAGAATAAAGAGGTAGACCCTGAAGAAAACCTGTGCCATCTGACATGAAACCAAAAAGCACAGCTACTACTTATAAAGGTACAGCTAGGCCTGTTCTGTATGAGGACTGAAGGCCTTAGAACCCAAACCAGTATTCTTGTTAAGTATCTGGTAGGTTTGAGTTTTGCCTTGGACTTTTTCCAATAACCCAAAAAGGTGAGGAAACAGAGAGCTATCCCTCCTTCCCCTGGCGGGGAGGAAGAAACAAGGGAAGGAGGATGACAGGCGACCAAGAAAAAGGGACCCACCTTCTTTGACGCAGGTGTTGTTCCGGAGCTGATAGCCCTGAGGGCAGTCACACATCAGGTCCCCTGACGGGAGCACACTGCTGGACACGCCCTCTGGACACCTGCAGCTTCTACTGTTGTTGGCCTTGGGTAGGCACAGCAGGCTGCATGGCCTGGGCACACAGGCATTGCTTCCTGGAGGGAAGGCAAACAGCAGCAAGTAGGTTAATAAACACCACGAGGGAGGTACTGAATACGAGGAGACCCACTGCAACCTTTTTGTCTCATGGAAAGGACAGTGGGAAGCTCTGAAGGATCAAGTGGCAAGCTTTGGGGCCCCTGCTGTGCTGAAAACCTCTGCTCAGTTTAACCAGTGACTTGCATCCTGTCTTCAGCCAGATCAGACTGCCCTAGAGCTGAGCCAGGCTGCAGTGTTCCTCCTGGGAATTAGGAATTGGGTTACTGAAAGACAGGAAAGAAACCAAGGAGCTGGAGCCAGGGAAAGGGTCATAGAGTGTGGGTGTTGAAGTCACACACAGTAAGCCAAAATCACGTGGAAGTCAGAACTCTGGGTATGCAGATAAGCTCAGTCTGCCGACAGGAGACTAAAAGAGACTTATGGAAGCCAGGCATCTGCAGCCCCAGCTGCTCAGGAGGCTGAGGCAGGAGGATCGCTTGAGCCCAGGAGCTCAAATCCAGCCTGGGCAATATAGCAAGACCCTGTCCCTTAAAAAAAATTTAAAAAAAAACATTTTTAATTTAAAAATTTTTTTTTAAATAAAAAAAAACCATTGTTTTAATTTAAAAAAGAATCAGAATGTCTTTGGACTTTGTAGTCACAACACTGGTGGCTATAATACAGTTGAGCATTGCCTTCAAAATTCTGAATAAATTATTTTTAAAAAAAGAAAGAGACTTATGGAAAGAAGAAGCTTAATAAGAGGAAAAGAGAAAAAACCCCAGTCCCCATGAGGCTCTCCTAGACTTCCATCTTTGGGCTCCTTTATTTGTTCCATAACACTGTTCACTTGAGTGGTTTCTGCTCCTTAGGACCTCAAAGGCCTTAATTAGAACATACACTTGGTTGATGGTGGGGCCAGGACAAAAATCCAGGTCTCCCCTTCTCAATTCCTTTGTGCCAGAGAGCAGCTCAGAGCTAAATGAGGAGCCAAGCACAGTGCTCATCGGCCACTGCTGTGCAATGAATTCATGTCAGGACTAGTTCATGCTGATCTAGCTCACTCCTGCCAATCTTTTCTCTGGTTCAGGCAATATCAGGGAGAGTCTGTAAAATCCATCACTGCACTCTTGAGAAGGAGCCTTTGTGGATGAACAAAGATGGCAAAAGTGCTGTCCTATCCCCTACATCGTTCCGGGGATGGTGGCTAAGAGGATGCATAAACCATTTTATAACATTCTGAAACATGATACAACTACAGGGTCACAGAAACTGCAAAATCATGCTTTTTCTTGACTTTGACTGCAATTACTAATCATGAAAATGCAAAAAAATGAACATAAAACTTAGATAAAATTCAATTGTTAATTCTTCACATATGCTATGTCGTGCACAGAGACACCCTCCCCCACATCAGCACCATATCTAAATCATCTGTTGCCACCCAGCCAAGCATCCATCTAAACCATGCCTATCCTGGCGTACAGGTTGGACAAGGTTCATTAATGACAATCATTGTCAATATGGATGATAATACACTCAGTAGCTTTGGGTGTGTGGGCACCTCACTGGTTAACTGACATTACAAATAAAATAAAAATCACAATACTATGGCAACAATGTTATTATGATGCCAAGAAAAAGAGTAAGAGATATTACCAGGGAGAGAAAACACACACGTCCAGAGGAAGGGAAGTCCATATGATGAAACATTCTAAAAGGTGCAGCAAATAATCAATCATAAAGCTTAATTACTATAGCCAACTAACCAGTTGACTACAGCAGAAGTCTCAGGCATCATTTCACTCTGATCCATTAGTGGGCACAGATTGCTTCTTTAACTCAAAGGCATAAGCCACTGGCTAAAAGAAGGAATGCAGAATTGACATAGAACCACCACTCATGAGAAACAACTCAAAAAAAGATGGGGGAATATGTGTTTCGTAGTCAAAAAACAATAGATCACTCAATGTTCCACAATCCTGAACAATAACAGAATATGATGTTATCTAAAAATGGCCTATTACCGGCTGCGTGCAGTGGTTCACACCTGTAATACCAGCACTTTGGGAGGCTGAGGTCGGAGCATCACTTGAGCCCAGGAGTTTGAGACCAGCCTGAGCAAATAGTAAAAACCGCCTTTACCAAAAAAATAAGCAAAATTAGCTGGACAGGTGTCTGTGATCCCAGCCACTCTAGAGGCGGAAGTGGGAGGATCACTTAAGCTCAGGAAGCAGAGATTCAGTTAGCTGAGATGGCCACTGCACTCCGCCCTGGGCAACAGAGCCTGTCTCAAAAGCAAACAAACATATAAAAAAAACACTCCATTGCAGGATGATTTTTTTACACAGGGCTCATGTCTGTAAAATAATGTAACTAACATTTTCATATGCAGAGCAAATACTCCTAGCCAAACAAGCAAGAGCTAAGAGTAGAGAACTCAAAGAAGCTGATCGAGGCAGAGATGTATGAAATTGTACTCTAAGGCAGTAACCAGGGGCAAATTCTAAACCAAGCCCACCAAGTCACTGATCATGAGAGGTAGGCAGGGCAGGAATGTCCAGGCTGGTATGAAGCCAGAGAATGGAAAATGGGAGAGCTGCATCAGACAGAGAGAACCTGGAAGAAGATGGAAGGGGAATTCACCAACTCCTATGAAGGCAGTTCCACCACAGCCACAGACCCTTTATACAGGATGCCAATTGTCTTGAGTGGACCAGGCAATATGAAAACCGTCATCCCAATGAGAAGAGTTGACAAATGACAGCAATCATCTTCAAACACATTCCCTTAGAAGATCAAACATGTAGCCCTGTGATGTCTTCACTGGGCATATTCAGAACATTTTCAGATTTCCTGTTTGGAAAATTCCTCCAGAAATACTTTAGGAGCCAAGAATGTCATCATCTCAAGTATCTATACACTTGGCAATTATCAGAATCAAATCTACCCCAAATAATAAATACGTGCCCTCAGTATAGATATTTAAAAGCATGTATTTACTGCAGGCTCTAAAGGAGAATTCCAAAGCTCCAAAGCCATTGTAGGAGCAACTGAATACACCAACAATCTTGCAAAGTAACCTCTTTAAAGAAAAAATGCACTTTACAAAGAATAAATTCCAGTAATATCATTTAAAAAACAGCTAGCAGCCAGGCACAGTGGCTCACACCTATAAATCCTAGCACTTTGGGAGGCTGAGGCGGGCAGACTGCCTGAGCTCAGGAGTCTGAGACCAGCCTGAGCAACATGGTACAGCCTGTCTCTACTAAACCACAAAAAATTAGCCAAGTGTGGTGGCATGTGCCTTTCGTCCTAGCTACTTAGAAGGCTGAGGCATGAGAATTACTTGAATCCAGGGGGCAGAGGTTGCAGTGAGCTGAGATCATGCCACTGCACTCCAGCCGGGACAACAGAACAAGACTCTGTCCCCCCAGAAAAAAACCAAATAAATAAAAATAAAAAATAAAACCCAGCTACTTATAAAGGAAAAACGCATTTTTTGTTATCCATTTATAACCGAATATTTCAAATTGATACATGTTGCAAGTAAACAACATTTTTAGTATGAACCATCATCAGTCAAAATCTAGAACGGTACTTCTGAACTGCTGCCACAGTACCAGGGCACTGCTGCTGCAGCAACACATGAGAGAGGGAGCAGAGCCCGGTGGTTTTATCAAAGTTCAAGTTTGAAGTCAACCAGGCCACAGTGCAAATTCTTAACACTTACTAAAAGTGTGACCTACACAAGTTACTAAACCTGACTTTCATATTCTCATCTATAAAATGAAAATATTAACAGTACATATGGAGGTCTTTGGGAAGACTTAGGTTATACAAGCCCCCCAAAGCACATTACCATGGTACTTATGACACAGCAACCCCTCAATAAATGTAGTTACTATCAATTGTTATTATTTAACACTTGGTTGTCCATGGGTGATAAATTCCAAGACCCCCAGCTGGCGCCTGAAGCTGCAGATAGTACCAAACCCTATAAATACTGGGCATGAATTTATTTTTCCTTCTTTACAATTTCACAGATAGAAGGTCCGTTCTTACAGTAGATTTTCGTAAACTCGGTGAAAGACTTTTTCTTCCCTCATTAAGTCTAGAACTTTCACCCTTTCCCTAAAGGAAGGACTTGACAACCTCTGTTTTGCATATCCAAATTACTAGAATCACTACTCTTGAGGTTTAGGGTCATCATGAAGTAAAATAATGGTTGCTTGCATATAAGCACTATAATACCTCCACACCCTGATAACCCAGCTGGCTCCTAAAGGGACCAACTGAGCCAGCAGCATCAACAGCCTGGACAAAGGGAGGATTCACATCCCAGGTGGGACACGGAGAGGATAGCGCAAGATTTCATCACACTATTCAGAACAGCAAGCAATTTAGATCTCATAAATTATTTATTTCTGGAATTTTCCATATATATTTTTGGACAGTGGTTGACCACAGGTAGCTGAAATCACAGAAAGCAAAATGGCAAATAAGCAGGGGACTACTGTAGAAGCTCCTGAATATGTTAGGAGAAGACAACAAAAATAATAAAGATGAACCAGAGCTGCCAACACAGCACCAGGGATCTGTACAAATACCCTCTCAGTGTCCAAAAAAGCAAGCAGGTTAGAGCAAACAAGTTCAAGGCCAAGACACACGGAGTACTCACAGGCAGCGCTGACAGCCAGACACCAGTGTAAAAGCTTTGATTTAACCCAAACTGGGCTGAAGAGAAGGACAAAAATGTCTTTCTTCAGCACTGTGTTTGCAGGCAGGAGGTCTGCTGGAAGTATCCTGCTCACAACCAAAGGAGAATAAGAGAGAATCCCAAAGGCAAACAGAGAAAGGAGCAGAGAGGCGATAACTGGCCATAGCCAAAGGGACAGTCCCAGTCACCCCTGCACAGGTCCAGGTCTGTGTTCTACTCACCAACACAGATCTCCCCCCGCCTTTTTTTTTGAGACAGCGTCTCATTCTGTTACTCAGGATGGAGTGCAGCAGCACGATCTCAGCTAACCGCAGTCTCAACCTCCCGAGCTCAGGTGATCCTCCCACCTCAGCCTCCCGAGTAGCTGAGACTACAGGCGTGCGCCACTATGCCCTGCTAAGACACATCTCCCTTTTAATCCAGCCTGTCATCTATCTGGACCTCATTCTGGGCCCCAAAAATGACTCTGGCTAGCTTAAGTGAAGATGACTCTTTGAGACATGGAAGGGAAACTACACCTAAGGTGAGGATTGTAGGCCTGTCTGATACCAGGACATCATGTTTGCACGTGCCGAGACCACAAGCTCCCTTCCGCACTGTTCCCAGTCATGGGTATGACTGCATGTCAGCTGTGCTCAAGTTGATGGGATGAAGTAGACAGCCAAGATTGGGGAGTAAAGACCGAGTGGCCACTGGCTTCATCTGCATATGGTGTTTCAGATGCTCCTGTGTGCAAATCAAGCACACGTTTACACGCACTTGTAGAAATGAAGACCCACTCTTCTGGACTAAGTGGTAACTTGGAGAAATGCTACAAATCCACTCTGCTAGGTACCGAGTCAGATCAGTAGAGTTGAATGTCCTCCGTCAAACAAAGGCCTGAAGATTTCAGTCACTGGAGCTGAGAAGCAAGATTCCTTCATTCCTCCTTATTTTAAAACAGGTGCCTCCTCTAAGAAAGAATGTGACTTCTCCATTTCGTGGCAGAATTGCAACAAAAGGCCAGCTTTTAAACTAGTGAGAGTACTTTGAGAAAGCTAATTAATATCTGAGATTTCATTCCCTAATCTATAGATCATGGATCATAATATCAGCCTTCCCTACCTCACATGTCAGTGGTAAAGACATAACAAATAATACAGTTTTACATTTGTAAGACACTTTATAGTTTTCTAAGGGCGTTCTCATGCTATCTTCACATTCCCAAGAAGATAACAATGGTATCTATAACTGTATCATTTCCACTGTCAATTTTCTTAGTATAGGGTCAGCCAAGAACCTTAAAACAATATCAACATTACAGCTGAAAACAGAAAACTTAGCAGTTTGTCAATAAAGGAGAATCAGCAAACCCAGGTTGCTATTTAATCCTGTTGAGATAAAGAGGGAAATTCTTAAAGGGACTATTCTTCTTGGTAATCCTCTGATCTTTCTTCTCTAGAATCAATAGTATGGCTAGGAGATAAGCAAAATTAAAGGGCAGTCATGAAATGATGAAGGCTTTCTAGTGAATAGTCTCAGACTCCAGAAGTAGCAGGTCAAAGCCCCATAGCAGTTCCTGAAGCCTCACCCAATAGATCTCTAAGACAGCTACTGCCTGTACTCATTGCAATTCTTCCCCTCCCTTTTCATCCCTTATTCTTTCAACAAATATGAATTGAGCACCTACCAAGTGTTAGACACTGGTAAAACGACTGGGGAATAAGAAAGACAATATCTTTCTTCACGGGGTTTAGAGATTCATGGTGGGAAAAATTAAAACAACACTAACTACACAATGCCAATCCAACAGAGGCAGGTACGGTCAGTGAGCAATAGGTCATCTGGGCAACCAGAGAACAAGCAAGAGGCCCTGTCGGGAAGCAACAACTATCTGAGCACCCAGCACAGAGTCTCTTCCTGTAAGTGTGCCAAACAGGGATTAAGCACACGCTGGGACTCTCCCAGCTGCAACAGAAGCCACGCCACCAATCAGTCAGGGGCCAAGGGCAGGAGGAGGGTATAATTACCCACCAAGCACCAACACTCTAGGCAGGAAAAAACATGCTGTCTTCCAGCTGTTTGTGTATCATTAGAAAAGAAATTAAGATGTCATTAGGAAGAAATTAAATAATGTGCATGTTGTCGTGACAACAAAGATGCAGGCTGCCAGCTCCTACTCTGAGCAGAGATTGGCCACATGCAGCCCCTTTCTGAACATCAACTCTACAAACACAAAAGAAGAGACTCTGCCTTACCGGTGTTCTTCCCCTTGTAGAAAATCTTCATGTCCATGAGCCCTGTAAGCTGGTTTGCCAGAATCTCCATCTGGGACCCACTGTATTTGGAAGCTCGGAATATGCTGAGCTGGGACCAGTCATCCCAGTAGATCTCATTCTGAAAAGAAAACCTTTGCCCATTAGTCCAGCTCTTTAGTTCTTTATTCTGGTCCCTCTCTAAGGGTAAGAGCTCCCCCATGCCAGAGACAACTAACATTTATTGCCTGAATGACCAGCCTGATCAAGATTCGACTTAAATGCAAGACACAGCAATTTTATCCAAGCCTCACCATATATCCCCACAGAAGGAAATGCCCCAAAGAAACTATCTGATAAGCATTCAAGTTTATCACATGAGCCCAATCCCCTCAGTTTGAAATCTGCTTCCCAGAGTTGGGAAGAACCATGTTGCTCTCTAGAGTTGAAAAATAACTGCAAGGCACCATAGGTGGTGCAGAGCTCACCGGAAGTCATCAAGGAATAAAGTGAGCAAAGCTCACAAGAAATGAAGATGCCACTCCAAAATGAGGTTACTGACCCTGAAGGGCAAACGGAATGTTCATGGGAAGAGCCTTCATTTTCAACCTTTTGAAATGTGAACAGCAGGGGAGCCTGGACCCCTGGCACCTCTGCCTGGCATCCCTCCATAGGACTGAAAATAAGTTATCTCAAATTTGGAAAAAAGGCAACCTTTAAGAAGTTAAAGAGCTTCTCCACAAAGCCCAGGGATGGCAGGCTCCTGACCACATGTGCTCCTCACCTGCTCTAGCAGACTGTCCAGTGGCAGCAACAAACAGACTCACCTTAAAAACAGCAATGGCATACGGGTGCGGGAGGTTATCCAGGATGACAGAGCGCTGCTGGCCACTGAACGTGATCCGCTCTATGCAGTCCAGGTAGGCATCTGTCCAGTAAATCCACTGGTCATCCACAGAGATGCCGTTGGGCCACTTCACATCCTCCGACACAAGGCGATAGGCAGCGGAACCATCCATGTTGCTCCGATAAATCCCAGGCTTCAGGTCTCCCCAGTCCGTCCAGAACATCACCCTGGCGAAAATGAGGACAGAACACACATCTCATAAATACTAGAGAAATCGGAGCTCAAATACCACTCCAAAAAGGATCAGAAAGCCCTCTCGAATGATCCAGCTGGTTATTTCGGCATTATTATAATAATATGTAATGATAATACATGAAACCACTTAAATTCCTTGACCTGGAAATTCCTTTACTAGAATTTATCTATAGAGAAAATCAAATTATGCAAAGATAATATAAAAAGAAATTTATATGTATGTCTATTAAACTAAATATTAATCAGCAGAGGAAGTTGACACGTTATGGTACATATAATAGAATACTGTGAAACCTAAAAATCTACATGGGCTCACACAAAACTATCTTCAGTATATAGTTAGTTTGTTTTAAAAGGTACGGAATAATAACTATACTATGATTCTATTTGGTTTGTATGTGTGTGTGTTTTGAAGGTAATACTTGTATATAAGTAAAAACGGTGAAATATACACAAGACATTATTAACAATGATTACCACTAGAAAGTGTGAGGGTGAAGGGTTAAAATGAAAAGGAAGGAAGCAAATGTTTTCCATAAACTTCTGTTCTAAATGTTGTCCACCAAGTACATATATTACTCTTAGAATTTTCTTTGAAAAAATGGTGCCTATTCTCTATCATAAATGCTATGAGAGAGGAGAAACCAGACAGTCAAATCCAGAATTTCCCTCTTACTTATGTTTCCTTCAGTTAATGAGTTAATAAAAAGCACCTTTGCCTTCCCCAAGTGCACACTGATTGTAAGAAAACCTACACATGCTGAGAATGCAGGGGAAAGATGGAATGAATTAAATATTTGTACCATGCGTGAAACTCAAGAGAAAGTCCTCACAATATCCAAGCAGGCCTGGCTATGTCTACAGAGGCTCTCTTTTAATATCACTTTTCTAGAGAAGCGACCCATAGATGCAAAATGTCTGGATGCTAAGGAGATTCTGACACTGGCTAACAAAAAACGAACAGAGTTACCTGACCATGATGACTACGCTGTGGTCTCAAACATCTCAATTAATAGATCATTTCAACCGCCACCATGAGAAACAGTTTTTGTCCCATAGTCTGTGTTTCCATGAGAATCTATTGTAGCAGTGGGTGCAAGACTGATTTCCTTTGAGGGTAACACTTACCCCTCGTGGGGCACGAGGACGAGGGCCCTGGGACGATCAAGCACAGAGGAATTGACGATTGTGAGTCGGAAGTCGCCATCTGGATTAGCTACCTGATAAAAACAGCGGGAAAGAGCTGAAATGGATCTGAGCTCCTTAAAGATCCCCATTGCCAAAGGTGGCTACTCAGTTTCTACCTACAGACATGCCCCCTCCATGTCTGCCTGTTTCCCTGACCAGTCCCATCTGGGAAACCTGCCCCAACTTCTAATCACAATGCACTGTTCCCGCCTCTGACTCTCGGGACAATTTTCCAGTGGTCTGAAAGAGGAGCTGGAACCATGTATGCCCCAGTTTCCAGGGCATGATGATCTGGACAAAGCAATATCAACAAGTAAATTACTCAGATAAGTAAATAAGCATTTACTTATTTAACCATCCCATGTTAGTTCATGTTCCAAGACAGCCGATGCCTCCACAATGGCCATAAAACAAATTCTCAATGTCACAGCCTTGCAATGAAGAATCCACAGGTGGAACTCATATTCTTGCTCCTCCCCATCAGCCAGCCTGGTCATCTCATGCTTCTCCACGCCTGATGCGGACTCACTCCTGTCTGCTCCTACCACATCCCATCCTAGGCCTACCTGTCCCACTCCTCACTCTAATCAAGGCATAACTCTCCTTCAAACCTCACTGCCAGGCCTACCTCCTTTCCTAACTCTTCTGACCCACCTGGACCAATAAGCATCAGTAGCTCTGCACCTTGGCTTATCTGACACCATTTTGCACCAACAGTATTAGAGTTGTGGAGTTGTTGCCCCACAGCCTGTGAAAAGGTAGACACTTGTACACCACCTGCATTCTTCTAGCCCCTAGCCAAGTGCCAACCACACACAATTAAAGAAAAGGGAGAAGGAGCAATAACACAACCCCCGAGGCAGCATTCAGTAGGTGCCAGTTCACTTCTATCAGCATCCCCATGAGGTGGACATAAGATCATCCTCTTATCAGCCAGGGCTCAGCTCAGACATCACCCTCAAGATGCCTGCACTGTCTGCCTATTCTAATATTGGCCCACTCCAAAAGCACAATCACACTGCCCTGTTTCAAAGTCTTTGCAGCGTGTATCACCAATAGAACTGATTTATTATTTTGCTTCCTCCACTAAAATCTAAGCTCTATTGGAAGAGGAACTTGTGTGTCTTGCCCACTGCTGTATCATCAGAGCCTAAACCATACGTATCATCCAGAGAACCCTTGTCAAAGACTGAGTGAATAAAGGAATCTCTGTCTAATGCATGAAGCAACTGAAGTTTAGAAAGCATAAGTACCTTGCCCCATGTCACCAGGCTAGTGGAGTCCAGCCTACACCCAGGTCTATATCTGAAGTCTGTGTCCTTTGTCTTGCAACTCCTCTTAGCTCTCTACGTCTTCCTGTTTCTACTGTACTTCCCACTTAAGCCACATGCCATCTCTCCATGCAGAGTCAGTACAAAGAGGTGTGCTGAGGCAGTGAGCTGAGCATAGTACATTCCGCCAGACAATGATTTGGCAGTTTAGAGGTCATTCATTATCCTCACGTTGCCTTGGGTATATAAGGCGGGACAGGTTACTAGGTAGCTAAGTTGCAGAGAAATGGGGATTAGTAACAATGATGATGATGATGATATCGTCACTATCACTCTAATTGACAACAATTATACTAAACTATTATTGTTGTAGCATTACAATAATACCATGATATTAGGTTGATGCAAAAGTAATTGTGGTTTTTGCCATCATGTTTAGCAATAAAAGTAGTAAAATAAAACGAAATAAGATATACATAAAATTAAATAAGTATATATATATATATATATATACACACACACACACACATATATATATATAAAATAAAAATAATATTATCACTTATTAGCTAAGCTTCTGCTAGCCAAAAGATCAATTCCCAGGTACTTACCCCCTTTTCTCTCCTCTCCAGAGGCTTGGCTGGTCCATTCTCTGGAAACTCACAGGAAATTTCCAGAGTAATGTGACACACTGGGCTCTGCCTCTGTGTCAAATCTGGCTCAAAGCCCAGATGCCCCATATGCTCCCTTAATTAAGAACAGCATGAAAATACACATACCTCAATCTTTTTGAAGCCTGCATCTACCCAGTAAAGCAGCTGGCTGAGGGGTTCAAAAGCCAAAGCTTCTACTGTCTCCAGGCCAGAATTGATGATCACCTCTTGCCCTGTGCTTCCATTCAAACAGAGGCGCTGAAGAGAGAAAAGTAATAATAAATGTGAGGAACTGTTCAAATGACCCCCTGCCAAGTCAGCCCCATGGAGGGTAACCTTTATTCAACTGGCAGTACTGGCAAGGGATGAGATGGTTTATGTTAGTAAACTTACCAGATACATGAAGCCAGGTTTAATGAAAGCATTTCTAAAATGTTCTACATTTTTGTTTTTCAAGCAGAATAAAGAGAATTTAATCATATATATTACTCTGCATTATCATTATGAACACTGGTTACTAAATTATGTGGTATCACAATCAGAAAGTCAGAGATTATTGAGATGTATGAGTTTGTATGCTTTTAAAATAAGTGAAAAACCAGACCGCTATTATATTTAAGTCCTTGTGTCTGCTTTTATATCTTTCTTCCCTGTGAGGCTCTTAGCCATCAAGTGCTATTGTTGGACAGCTCCATTCAATATCACCACCATCCCTCACCCCAAGCCCCTCAAATACCCAGGCTCTGTAAAATTTCTGTTGAGTTGGGAATCTAGATAAAAATGTGTTGGAATTGCTTTCCTAAAAGGATTAAGTAGGCAATGAATAAAGATCAAATAGCTCTCCTTTAAATGCATGGCTTTGAGTGTATGGCTATCTACCTGGCCTGTCCAGGGCTCTTTAATGCTTGCTACCTGTTTCTTATCCATGTTCAGAGCAACTGAAGTGGATAATTCTGTGAGCTATGGGTAAGTCAAGCGTTACTGTATCATGGCTTGGGAAGAAAGATGCTCAAGAGGCAGTTGGCACCACAGGGGACAACTAATCATCCTACATTACTAGTCCCAACACTTTCCCACTAGGAAAAGCAAGACCTCACTTACAAGCAGGTCTGTGGATTTCAGGCTTTCTTTATTCTTCCTTTATGAACAGACAAGGACAGAGAAAGAAAAATACTAACACAGAAGACTGGAAAGTTTCACCTGTTTGTTGTCCCTGGGATGAGTGACACTTAGAAACCTCTAACTGCCCATTTCCATAGGCCATTCTGCTGAAGCTTATCAGGACTGGGCAGTTACAATGCACAGCCACCAGGGTGAGGCCAAGCGCTGACTCACCTGGATGATGTCCAAGGCCAAGTCAGACCAATACAAACAGTTGTGCTCGTAGTCAAAGTCCAGGGCCACTGCTGCCCGTAGCCCAGTGAGAGGCAGCTGCTCGGTAGCTCCCGAGGCCAGGTCATAGCGGTAGATGGATTTCCGCACGGCATACAGGATGAACTCGTTCTCCTCTGCCAGACACATAAGACACGTGGGAGGTTGGACCCGGGGGATGCTGAAGAGGTCCTAGCACGTCTGCCCTATTTGTTTCTCACATGCAAACCTCAAATCCATTGGCGTGTGGTGTGGATCAAGGTGAAGGAAGACAGAAATCAAGACTCAAGGGGTGTGTAATGGGATCACATTTCTGCCTCAGGCAAGTTACTTAAACTCCAGTGAATCTGTTTCTTCGCCTGCAAGTGTTTTACTTGCTACATTTTTCTTTAATCTAAATCTCCCCATACACATGCTTCAACAGCCATACTTCTGAGCTAAGCCTAAAAGTCTTCAAGTCACACTTGCCAACCTAATTAGACCAATTGCCCTGTTCTCTCTCCTCACATGAGTAGATCACCGCAGCACCATAATCTTGTTGACGAGAGACCATTAGTCACTGAAGCCTTGTAACTGAGCTCTCTAATCAATTTGCTCACTTATTCATATCATTCACACCATATGGCAATTGTATTAACCTCTTAGATCTTCAAAAATATTAATAATGCCTTTGTTATTGGCTGTTTACAAAATGTACCACAACATAATCATCACAAAAATTGTTTCTACTCAACAAATACAAACTGTGTACATATTGTGTACAATGTGCTTACTACCTATCTGGCATTGGTTAAGCCTCATAACAACTGCCTGATGGCAGGACTATTGCTAACCAAATTTTACAAATGAGAAAACTGAGACCAGAGAGGTTAAGTAACTCATCCAAGGTCACACAACTGGCAAGTGGCAGAACCGAGATCTGAACCCAGGCACTCTGGATCTAGAGTCTATGCTTTAGCCACTATACTGTGCTGCTCTTACGATATAGATACTAGTGTGGATGATTTTTCAGATGTAGAAATGACGGTTCTGAGTGCTGAAGATACTTACTTAACGTCAGACAACTGGAAACAGGAAGACCCAGTACCGTCTCTTTTCCACTTAGGGAACAGCCCGGGAAACATCCAGATTTTTCCCCAGGAGTGGACACAAACAGCACATCAGCAGCTATATCTAAAGCATGCATCTTGGACCAAGTGTGTTGCATATGGGACCAAGGGGCAAATCTGAACTCATTTGCTGCATGCCTGGGTTGGCCATTCCTGCCTACCTCCTGAATCCATACATTCAGTGAGTTAACATGTACCAGTCACCCTCTTTATAAAGGTTTCAATATAGATAATGCATCAAAAAATAAATCTACCTACAATTTTTAACTTAAGGTAAGTTTTCCCTCTTTTTCTTTGGTCACTTTCCAGGTCACTTTAGAAGTATCTATGCTACCATCACATGGTAACTTACCTCCCCTTTTGGTTGTCAAGAAAACCTTCCTGCTGTCATTCCCAGGGAGAGGGCCAGCTAATGTACAGGGGACATGAAAGCTACGTTCGCAGCAGAAAGACTTTTGCCCCACATCTCTCTCCAGCATCTATAAGCCTCATTCTGTCACTTTGGGTTCTTTTTTCCTCTAAGAAACTAATACTTGTACAGTAGAGCCTGAATCCAGAAATACTTGCTTTAGGATTATGCTCAGAGCAGCATGTGGCATTCCAGCGGGCAATGCTTAACCTAGAAACGGAATGGCATTCTTGGCTGGTCCTGGTCATACAGGAGCACAGCCTAGGAATATGTGTTTTCATAGTCATTGTAAAAGGAAGAAAAATTCTTTCATTTAAAAAATGCTTCCAGATGCCCAGATTACGTCATCTTTGCAAAGATGTTATGGCTCCCATTAGTCCTATGAAAGCATCTTTTTCTTTCCTGGTACATCCCTGCCTCCTATTCCATGCCTTTTTTTTTTTCTCTTTTACATAGGAGGTCGCCTACAATGGAATTAGATTTTTCCACTTCATTCCCTGTTCTATCTTCTCCTAGTAGAAGAGAAAATAGCTTTCCTGCCAGTTTAAATGGCTTTAAACAAACTGCTTTGTCCCTTGCTGAATTATCTTCAGAAATATTTATTACAAAATATGTACTCCGGCCCCTTAAGAGCAATCACTCAAACCCTACTAACCCACGTCCTCATCAATAAGAGCTCTTGTGAGGGAAATATATGAATATTATCTGCTCATTTGTTGGAATTTGCTGAAGTGGTGATTCTTTTTAAGTCTCCATAGTGAGGTATGTTAATTACTCTGGTAATGATGAAAGATTAAATTAAAGGACTAACGAGCTTAGCATGAAAAACACCAGGGCAAGCTGGCAGCAGTGAGCAAATGAGAGGGCTGCCCTGCCCTGCCTACGGAGAGCACATGCTTCTTTCATGATTCATTCAGCCCTCATGACCATCCACGTAGCCACTACCACCCGCCACAGATGGAAGTCAACTCAACTCCAGCCATTTGCCTTCACCAAGAGGTATGGGCAGGAAAGAGAGCACAGAGGGAATAAAGAAGCTTTAAATGAACAAGAACTAGAAACAGAGTGAAGACAAACAAGCAGCTAAGAGGTTATTTTTCAAAGTATCATAATTTTATGCCTATATGGTAAACACCCAATGTTACATCACCACTAAATCTAGCAGAAATGTGTTTTAGAACACATTATACCTTTATAGCAACTGTAATCACTCCAGATAAGTTTTTCTTCATTAGCATGCCTAATGATTATCTAAAATAGAATGACATTTATTTGCCATTTGGGCAATGTCCTATGAAGAGCATGAGGCGTAGAGTCTGAATTTCAACTTTGTCACTTACTAGATGTGTGACCTTAAGTAAGCCATTTAACCTCCTCTGAACATGCTTCAGTAAAGAAAAAACAAAGTTGATAATATCTGCTTCCCTGAATTGTTAAAAGGATTAAACTGGCAACACATGAAAAAGTATACAGAAATCTATAAAACTCCATTAACATTTTAGTTATAGTTATTTTTATTATAAAGTTAAGATAGATCACTTAGCTACTTCCTAAGGAGTCACATACCCCTTTACACTCAACTTTGACAAAGAGATTAAGGAACACACAAAAGCCTGTGGGCACCTTTCTACCCCAATGGACGCTGAATAAATATTATTCAATTGACAAAGGAATTTCCCTCAAAGAAACTGAGCTGACCCAAAATACTTTCCATTCCTAAAAAAGGGTATGGCAATGTATACATTCAGTGTGGATACCAACCTTAGGGAAAAAAGGAAACCCTGTGATGCCCGTGATGCCATTGTTTCTCCCCACCCCATTAGCGGAGCCACAAGTCTGGACTTCGGTGAGATCGTGATACTGCTTCAACAATGTCTCAAGAAATGAAAGGGAAGAAATCATCCCTCTTACCTGCCAGCGGACAGGGGACCAGTTCTCCTTCCAGTCGTGCTTCAACATCTCCTCCACTACAAGTGTCCCCAGAAATCTTCCGGTAGCTGTCACCCCACCCCAAGAGCAAGAGGTCAGAAATACTGAATAATAGTCACGAAGGCACCCCAGGTGGGAATGTATTTACTACCCACAGTCAATTAGAGTCCAGCCATTCATTTCCCTTTAGAACTAGAAAGAAGACGTTCAGTAGTGCTGAGTCAGTTCTACTTATACTTAGAATAGGCAGGTCCAGACAATTTAGGGCACTGTCCCAGCCAAGACTTTTAACTATATCTCTTGAACACAAAGAAACTCTGAAGATGTTTCTTTGCTGAAGTTGATGACTTAAGATATTCCTAGGGTTTCAAGGATGCTCGCAGACTTGCAATGTTTTTCTCACTGGAGGTAGGAGAGTCTACAAATACCATAATTTAAAATGTTGCCCAAACTACTTGCAGGCTGTTAACTTGGAATTCTAGAATTCAGAGTATAGAGGAATCCAGATGCTTCTCTATGCTTTCTTGCTCCACGTGCAGACCCCTATGAACCTGACAGAGCAACCTCTGTGATACATACCCTCTCGTTCTCCTGTAAGTAGAACCCACAGGGCAAGGCACAGGAGGGGAGTATGACTTTCCAGAAAATTCCAGATCTGGAACACAAACCTCTAATGACAAATCTTCACTCATCTTGAAGCCGAAGTCACTAAAAAGGCAATTGGTGTTTGTTAAGGCCACTGCTTTATATATTTCAGGTATTCCAGCACCAATTATGTTGACTTCACCTTACTACCTTTCACTTTTATTGGAAGTTATCTAACATGTCCCTTTAAAGAATGTTTACTTTTTATATAAAATACATCTTCAAAAGAAAATTAACATCAGGTTTCCACAGTTGGAAAAACACAATCATATGCCATAGACAAAAAAATACAAATCATCACGCCAAATCAAAACAATATTAAATTGTAGCCAGATTCAGTTCCCTACTCTAAGACTCTAGACCTGCCCTCTCTGTTAAAAGGGATTAGGCAAATGTTACAGAATTACTAGCACCCCATGAGACTTTCCTCTTGACAGAATCCACAGAAGTAAAAGAGAAATTTTAAAAGAATAGCCTTTTAAAAAAATTATTTGGGGCCGGGCATGGTGGCTCATGCCTGTAACCCCAACAATTTGGGAATTGAAGGCAGACAAATTGTTTAAGCCCAGGAGTTCAAGACCAACCTGAACAACATAGTAAGACTCCATCTCTACAAAATAAATAAATAAATAAATAAAATATCCGGGCATGGTGCTGCACACTAGTGGTCCCAGCTACTTGCAGGGCTCAGGTGGGAAAATCGTTTTGAGCCCAGGAGGTCAAGGCTACAGTGAGCTGTGATCACACCACTGCACTCAAGCCTGGGCAACACAGCAACAACCTGTCTCAGGGAAGAAAAAAAAAAATTCTTTTTTGACTAAGGGTTCAATGTTATTTAAGACTATGCCCACATACTACCTAAATCATCCCGTGCTTTGAGACACAGTAGTTAGGTTCATGAGCCCTCCTGTGATCTGCGGTCACATCTGCCAAACCTCTCAGCTCCATGGGCAGCATCCTGGAGTAGGAACCAGGAGGCCTCAGTTGAAGATGACTCTAAAACGAGGTGACTGTACTATGAATGTTCCAAGGCCCTGTCTAAGCTGTAAATTCTATAATTCAACAGATTATAGAATATATTCAAAGAATTATATAACAGAACATATATTCCATGTTCATGTGCTCTACCAGAATACATTCATTTGCTCTATTCAATTCAACAAATATTTAGGCCTGGCATGGTGGCCCTCGCCTGTAATCCCAGCACTTTGGGAAGCGGGTGGATCACTTGAGGTCAGAAGGTCCAGACCAGCCTGGGCAACATGGCAAAACCCCGTCTCTACTAAAAATACAAAAATTAGCTGGGCATGGTGGTGCGCACCTGTAGTCCCAGCTACTCTGGAGGCTAAGGCAAGAGAATGGCTTGAACCTGGGAGGTGGGAGTTGCAGTGAGCCAAGATTGCGCCACTGCACTCCAGCCTAGGTGACAGAGTGAGACTCTGTCTCAAAAAAGCAAAAAGAAAAACCCCAAATATTTATTAAATATTTCTTACTTGAAAAGTATTAATAGATACAGAGCGGAGTAATTTGTGTGCATTACACCATAATCCACATTTAATAATTTGTAAAGAATTGTTCAAAAGGCAGCAGTTTTGTCACTGTATCAAACATGCCACTTTCATTACCTCAGTTCATTATTAATGAATGGCCACTTTGCATCTTTTTAGGAACCAGATGAAGCATTAGCTAATTACCTATTTGCCTCCAATAGCAAAGCAGTCTTCCCAGCAGCTTTCTTTGACTGTAGGTCATGACCTAGTTAACTGTGAAAGTACTTGAGAAGTCCAAGACCAGATTCTTCCCCTCCCAAAAAAGAAGAAAATATTGCAAAATGCCCCATCATACATTTGAAAGTAAATGTTGTCTCATAAAATTTGTGTTTTAGTTATATATATGTATGTATCTACATATACATACATGTGCAGATACAGGGTCATAATAGAAAATGTATTACTTTCTAGGGGTTGCATTCAAGAATTTGAAAGCTGTATGACTTGGCAATGTCAAGAAACATAAGGATATAAAAAAACCTACCACTGAAATCAGGAAACATGGGCCAATAGCTGGGCTTCCCAGTCTGGTCTGAAAGGACTATCAGAAATGACCTGGTGTTCAAATACAGTTGTCAACCAGTACTTGAACTAATGAGAAAACACGATAAACTGGCTCATTCTCATCTCATCTGATGTCCATCTTGGGACCATTTTCCTTCTCACTGCCATAGTCTAATGCCATCAAACATTTCCAGGAGTCATGCAGTTGAGCTGGCTGCCTTCCAGCCGCTACAGCAAACAGAAAAACAACGGGGGTGGAGCGGGGAGTGGCTAACATCCATATACCCCTTACCATTTCATAGGGTCATCACCCCACGATCTCATTTGGCCTGCAGCCCAACTTCATGAGGGACAGAGAAGGTGGTTTGACTGGTCTATAATAAAAAGACTCCACATATAAGCAAGGGTGAGAATCCAGCAGGTTAGAACCTTGCTGGAGTAAAGCAGATGGGGTGGGCACGGTAGACTAGCAGAAGCCAGGCCAGTTTACCAAGGAGGGCACACTAAGCTCCATTTCTTTTTTCTTTCTTCGCATTTTTTTTTTGGGGGGGGGGTGGATTTTTTTTTTTTTTTTTTTTTTGTCGGGGTTGGGAGAATGCAGGTCGAGAGAGATTTTGTTATTTTTTTAAGCCTAAATTTCCTGAAGAAAAAACACAAAGGTTTGTTACAATTTCCTACCTTTTTTTATCCAGTTTTAATTTGATTTTGAAGCACTTACTGGGGTTAGGAAAAGGGGAGAGAGAGGGCACTATGATTTTTCAGGGATCAGGACCTCTCCACTCTCAAGCCAGTCTGGGAAGGACTACCTGAGGCCAACAAAGCTCTCAGATTCGATTAGACTATAATGCAGAGGTGTCTAAGAAAGAGGAGAAGGCAAACAGCATGGAATGGACGTCACTGGGAACATTATCCATCTCTGTGCTTTTGCCATTAAAGAGTCGGTGTCGTTACCTTGGGAGTACACACCTTTCTAAGGAAATGACTGTCTTCTATGTTCGAAGCCTTGCTGCTCAAAGGATGGATGTGCAGATAAGCAGCATCCACATTTCCTGCGAGCTTGAGGGAAATGCAAACCCCCAGAACTCCTGAGGCAGAATTCACATGTGACCAAGACAGAATCTGCACACGATCCATATGCACCTTAAAGTTTCAGAAGCACTAGTCTAGAACAGAAATGGCCAAATCTGGTCGGCCATTTTTGTAAACAGAGATGTACTGGATCACAGCCACATTCATTCATCTAACAGCTGCTTTCATTCATCCAAGGGCACTGCCATGGGCAGAGCTGAGTAATTGTAACAGATCACAGAAACCATATGGCCTACAAAGTCTGCAACATTTACTATATGACCACGTTCCAACCTCTGGTCTAGAACACGTCAGAGGTTTCTGGCTTTAGTCAAGACAAGTACAGCTGCCCAAAGCAAAATCTAGTTCCTCGGTGCCTCGGCAACCACTGAAATATGAGTTGTGTATTTATATTAAATACCCATGGCTCTCTTAGTGCTCCTGACTAAACTACAATTTCATGCTGAATCATAAACTACAGTGACTGTCCAAGAGCGCTGAGATCCTGAATACTCTGCCACTAGAATCCTCTTCCTACAGCTAAGCGCTGTTCTGATCATGAACTCTCCTCAAAGGCCCCTGAAGTCCTCCTCCTTATTATGGGATAAGGTTCACCTCCTCTAGGGTCTCTCTACCCTACTGTATTCTGTCTTTCCAGCCTTATCTCCAATCATCATCCCCAAGTCATACGCCCAAGAAGGCATCCCTACTCAACTGCCTACACCCAACAACCATCCCAATTCAATACACCCTACTGCCTCCACACCTGCCTGTTGCAGCTACATGATCTCAAAATACTGCTGTCTCCAAATCTAGATGCTCCTTAGAGCCCAGCTCAAACAGTACTTCTTCTATACATTTCCTGATTCCCCAACAGCAATCCACAGCCCTCTCCTTTCTTTCAACAGTCACAATAAAAGTACCGGTTCCTCCTCTGAGATACCTGTTCTTTTCCACTGCCTGTGTTAATTAGCTATGCACATGTCACTTCTCCTACTTTTAGCATTCACAGCAGTGCCTTGGATATTTTGCTTAAGGAATAATAAATCATGCAAACACACACACACACACACACACACACACACACACACACACACACACACTAACATCCCCTCGTTTCAGATAAATGAACAAATCCCCTCTAGAATAGGGTCCTAAGGAAAAGGATTAGCAACAATGAAACCTTCAGCATATTTTTGGGTTACCCTAATAGAAATAAATCCCAAAGCTATCTATTCCTGAAGAAATGGCTGCAGCTCCCCTAGACACCTCTATCACATTACCTGACTGTAAGAACTAAAGAAAACAACTTACTTACATGAAACATGCCTAGCACAGTTCCTGGCTCATAAAGGATGCTTCATAAATCTTGTTTCCTTCTATTCCTTCCTTTGCTCAGGGAAAAGGACCATGCCTAGTTTGTTCCTCCCACACTGCTGACTGAATAAAACACAACTCAGTCCCCAGTCATCAAAGAACTAACCATTCATAGTCCTCCCGGGTGCATGAGCAGTTGGACACGACCACCGGCCTGTCAAAGTCCTCTCCGTTGAAGCATGTGGCATGGGGGGTCCTCCGTTTGAAAACAGTCTTGTGTCCCAGCAAACACTCATTCCCCCGCTCATCTGACGGTGACCACAGCTTGTAGTCATTCTCTGTGCAGGGAACTCCTAAGGAGAAAGGAACACAGTATGAAGCATTAGATGCAGGCCCAGGCGGGGTTTCCTGCTGTGCCTCAAGTGCCTGGCCTCAACTCCCACTTCCTGTCTATCCTGTTGCCACCCCACAAGCACACAGACCCTCCAATCGGCTTGCTTTGAGGCTGGGCAGCACCTGTGCAACTGAAAAGGATACCTGAAACAAAGACATTTGCCTGGAAAAGTGGAAAAGTTGGGAAGAAGCAAGCCACCTTTAGGAACTATCCAAATTTTGAAATATTTCAGAAGAGTCAGTAGTGCCCTTTAGGAACAGTCCTCAGAAGTTTTTCTCTCCTAGGGAACTAGGGAATGGCTGAATCCTTGATGAGCAACACCATTGGGGGTTAATGTTTCCTGCCTGCTTCCTGAGGCAGTGAGAGCGCTTTTGGTAGTGTGGCCTGGGGTCAATGGAGGGCTGACTGGCCCTACTTGAAGGTACAGGATCTCCATGGAAAGAGACTGGAAAATGGTAAGACATCTTGCCCTGTTACTCCATCTGCCACATTCATGGAAATGTAAGTAGGGTGCTTTCCACAAGCATTTCAAAGTATGCCTATTCTATGTTGGCACTTTGTATCTCTTACATGCCTGTCTTCAGTCAGATTGGATACCACCCAAAGCTGATACACAACATTTGATTCGGTGTCATGCAAATGGGTAAACTTATTAAACCCCTGCTGACTGTAAGGCTATCGGGCTTTCCAGTAGGTGGAAGAAATATACGCACAGGGCAAGTTCTTATTTTTAAAGGCTTTATAATTTAGTCAATGGAAGGTGAAACACACTGAGTGACAGACACAAAGTTATGAGTACACTTATGTTCTGGACATAGAGAAGAGAGATGTCTCCTGGTTGGGATAGCAGCAGCAACTGCATCAGATCCTGAGATATGAAAAGGATTTCGAGTAGCGGAGGCTGAATGGGTGGAGGTGAGAAGAAACAGGGCACTCCGGGCAGAATTCAGGTTAGCCAAGGCTAGAATCAGGTTAGCCAAGACTGAGAAGCAGGAAGGAGTAGGACAACATGGGGAAGAGAGAGGATACTGAAGAGTTTTGCTTCTTCCCTGCATACTTACGCATCCTGTATCCAGACTAGCAGATCACAACTAGATCCTAGACGGCTTTGAGAGGGCCCTGCATCGCTTGGCACACTGACTAACAGAGAGTGAGGCACATCCAATTGGCACTGCTGATTTGGAAATATGTCTGTCATTCATTTATCTACATATTCAGCAGACATATATTTAAACCTCCTATATGCCAGGAACTGCATGAGGAAACTAAGATACAAAGAATAACACAAAGTCTTACTAAGAAGAATTGAGCAAACCCTCAATTAACTTCCTGTGCTTTTTGCTAACTCTTTTTTTTTTTTTTTTTTTTTTTTTTTGAGACAGAGTTTCGCTCTTGTTACCCAGGCTGGAGTGCAATGGCGCAATCTCGGCTCACCGCAACCTCCGTCTCCTGGGTTCAGGCAATTCTCCTGACTCAGCCTCCTGAGTAGCTGGGATTACAGGCACGCGCCACCATACCCAGCTAATTTCTTTTTGTAGTTTTAGTAGAGACGGGGTTTCACCGTGTTGACCAGGATGGCCTCGATCTCTTGACCTCGTGATCCGCCCGCCTCGGCCTCCCAAAGTGCTGGGATTACAGGCTTGAGCCACCGCGCCCGGCCCGCTTTTTGCTAACTCTTATGTGCCCATCTCTCCCAACGAATCTCAAGCTCTTCCGAGTACACAGAATCCAAGCTGGTGCACTGCACACAACAGGAGGTCAATGCATATCCATGCGAAAGGGTCCAAGGAGGCAGCAGCTTACCCAAGGCATCCGTGGCATTGACCTGGAGGATCAGCCAGCTGTGGACATTCTCCTTGTTCGAGCCAAAGATCGTGAAGACAGTGCTCTTCTCCCCAGGTTCTGTGAGGAGGCCATACACAAACACTGGCTTCTCAGAGAATACGAATGTTTTCCAGGTCTCCCCTTCATTGGTACTGTATCTGCCCAGATACAAGTAAGAGAATCCTTGCAGTTTAAGTCTCTAAGGCAAAGGCTTGGTTTCCATATAACATTCACCAGGAATGGGAGCCAGGACTCCTTGGAGAAATGGCTGATCCTGGGTTAAAGCAGGGAAAGTTTAAGGAAGTGCTCAGAGATAAATGCAGTCCTCTCGAAAGAACACAGGAACCAGCCTGATGGGGTTCCAACTGGCTGAATTGAGGAGAGCTTAAACATATAAAAGAAAAATGATGGTAACAGATTATACACTGAATGAAAATAGGACCTGGGTCTCTAATGATACTAAAAGACAGAGGAGCAAAGGAGGGAAATTTTTTTCTTATGTTAGAATGACACTTAATAAAGGTTGGAAACAACAATATAATAGTAATGACAGAAAACTTACTGTTTTATAACCCCCATAGCAATAACTAAATCAGACAAGGATCATCATTGGATGCTAAAATCACTAAGTGAAAGTGCTGGGGCCAAGATGTTCAGAGGGTCTGAACATCATCCAACAAACAAATCATTCACTACAAATGAGGAAATAAAATTTTACAGAACATAATCTCACAATGAATGATCAGAATCACAATCTTAACTAAACATCATCAATAGCAGGACAACTTGATATTAGGTGCCTCCTGAATAAAGTATTAAGAATAACACATCTTTTGTGTACTATTCTATACAACTGGACAAATCCAAAATGTGGGATATTTTATACGATAATTGCTCCAGATTTAAAAAAAAAAAAATCAAGGCCACAAACACCAAATAAATAAAAAATGCAGATAATGTGTTATCGAATAAAAAAGACTAAAGGAGTATCATAGCCAAATGCAATGAATAAACAAATTTGTAATGTGTAAATCCAATCCACGGTTCGGTTCACGACTGACTAAATCCTGAACTGGGCAGGGGGAAAGCAGCCATAAATAATTTGAGGCAACGAGAAAATATAATCTATAAGTCATACCGTTCATGTTAATTTTCTTAGGTAGAAGAATGGCATTGTGATGATATAGGAAAATACCCTTATTTATTGGAGATACATGTTTAAGAAGTTGTGAGGGAGCAGGATGCCTGCAACTTTCTCTAAAATGATTCAGCTAAAAAATAATGGATGGATACACAGGATAAATAGATCAATGATAGAAGTGGAGCAAATTGGCAAATAGTAACAATTCGTGACTCTAGGTGAAGGTTTCATGGGTGTTCTTTATATGGTTCTTCCAATTTTTCTGGTCTTAGAAATTAAAAAGTTGAAGGAAAGTATATACTGAGGAAAGTCTCCAAGACAGGCTACAACAGAACAAGGAAGCAGGCCCTTGAAAAACTGAGCAGCACTTAAGTAAATGAACTGATTTTACATTATCCTTGGTATTGAAGAAGGAGGAGAAGAGGTAGGGAGAGGGAAACAGCGAAGAAAATCTGCCGGACGCTTGTTTCATCACCCAGTGAGCTGGTAAGATGCCTGACACGAGAAGTCACTCAATTCAAGCCTTCTTTAGAATCACAAGGCTTCGGCCCTTCTTAAATCCAAATTAGATGCAAAACTCTTTCACCTTTCTCATGTTTTTGAGATTTTAGTTTTACACCCTTGGGATTTTAATACTTGACATAAATCTTTTCATGATATCACTGAATACAAACACTTCGTCTCGTATTGAGATTATTAAAATTTATTCGGCCAAGCGTGGTGGTGGCACATGCCTGTAGTCCCAGCACTTTGGAAGGCCGACGTATAAGGATCTTTTGAGGCCAGGAGTTTGAAACCAGCCTGATAAATATAATGAGAAAAATATAATTTCCTACAGAATTTTTTTTTTAATTAGTCAGGTGTGGTGGTGCCCACCTGTGATCCCAGCTACTCCTCCGGAGGTTGAGGTGCGAGGACTGATTTTCTACAGAATTGTTTTTTTAATTAATCAGGTGTGGTGGTGCCCACTTGCAATACCAGCTACTCCTCCGGAGGCTGAGGTGTGAGGACTGCTTGGGCCCAAGAGTTCAAGGCTGCAGTGTGCCATGGCTGCACCACTGCAGTCCCGCCTGGGTGACAGAGCAAGACCCTGTCTCAAATTAAAAAAAAAAAATTTTTTAAAAAGATACTGCTACAAAAAGGCTGGGGGTTAAACCAAGTTGTAGAGTCACAAGGCAGAATAATAAATGTCAATGGGAGACTAAGTAATCTTCCCCTACAAATCTCTCACAAGAGGAGAAATCTCACCTGGCATATGCTTTTGGTTTAAGAAATTTTTGAAATAGACATTTGGATACATTAACTCATTCCATCTCTTCCTTGTAACCAGTGTGATAAGCTAAAGGTTCATATCACTTTTAAAGCAAACTGAACCAGCAGGGTCAACCAATTATCCACACATGATGGTAGCCACCTGCCCACTCAGGGGTAATGCTAAAGTCCACCTACTTATACGTTGCCAGGCTAATTCTCTTTAAGAGCTCCTTGAACCCAACATAATTTCAGGAAAGGAATCACCCCATTTCTTGAGAGTTCCCAGAGGACTCTGACAATAACTCATTAATGAAATTAACAAGAAGGTGCATGACCAAGCATAGCTTGTATCTGAAAATACACTGCTAATTTAGAAAATGTTGCTTTTCAGAATTTTTGGGAAAATGCTCTTGCCTTATCAAAAGCAACAGTTAAGAGAGCACATATTTTGGACTGAATTCTGACCCCTAAAGGAGAACTTGTGTTAGTAAAAGTGACAAGAACCTTGTGAGGAAACAAAGTCATCTTTGCATTCTTAAGTCATTCAAGAGGATATAGGGCACTAGCCTTTAGGAATGAGGAATTCAAACTGTTCAGATAAAAATATAGACATAATCTCAGGGTCAAAAACTCTCAAGAGGATGGGAAGGTCAGATAATATAATAATAAAACATAATATAACCACTGATACTTTAAAAGGAAGAAGTGTGGTAGATACCCAACTTTCTGCATAGGTAGCTATGCAGAAAGGTTCCTGATGAATTCAGGTTTCTTGTTTAGTTTTGTCTGTCACCCAGGCTAAAGTGCAGTGGCAGCATCTCAGCTCACTGCAACCTCCACCTTCAGAATTCAAGCGATTCTCCTGCCTCAGTGTCCTGAGTAGCTGGGACTATAGGTGCGTACCACCACACCCAGCTAATTTTTGCATTTTTAGCAGATATGGGGTTTCACCATGTTGGCCAAGATAGTCTTGATCTCTCGACCTCGTGATCCTCCCGCCTTGGCCTCCCAAAGTGCTGGGATTACACGTGTAAGCCACCACGCCTGACCAAGATCAAGTTTCTAAAAACATATTCAAGATGGGAAAATACGTCATATACCCAAGAGCAAAATATTCAGTTATTGCTAGCTAATTCTGGCTGTAATTCTCACAGCCAGCAGTCTATTGGAATAGTAGCCACATAAGTTCATAATGCGTCAAGGTTTATGTTTCAAATTACCAAAATAATTGGCAGACTGGTGGATCAGTGGATTGGCTATCTACTAAGTTCTATAAAGAATTAGAAAGAAATAGGATCATTGCTCTGATGGCCAATAGTATACATAATAACAGACATAACCATATGTATCAATTAAAAAAGAGTACTTGATATACATTCATTCATTAGTTCATTTGTTCATCCATTCATTTATGAAAACCATCACCCAGTTCTGCCTTTCTTCACTGTAACTTTGAATTGAAAATACTTTGTTTTCTGGCTGGACATCTCCCCTTGGACACAACAGAGAGGCTTCAATTCAACCTGTCCCTGTCTGCATTTAATATACGGCCCTGCAAGCCTACCCCTTTATGTCTGCCTTTCTATGAGTGGAATAATCACTTCTCCCGTCATCCCAGGTGAATCAGAAACCACACCCTGCAGACCCAGTCCTCAAACACACCCTAGCATCTGCTCTCACTGCCAGTTTTTCTCCACTGAATCCATCCTCTCCATTCTGCCAGATCCACTGGTCTATGGTGCAAGTCTAGCCATACCATTCCCCTAACAAAATCCTCAAAGGGATCCTATCACCTCAAAAGCAAACTTTAATCTCTTTAGTAAGGCACACGTAAAGTCCCCCAGCACCTGGCCTCTACCTACATACCTTCCTCCAGCCTCATTTCTCACCACTTCCCACCTGGAAATTTACATTCTATTAATGCTTAAGAGCACATTCCCCACTGATCCATGCTCTGGCCCTTGCTCAAGGCCCTGGGAAAAGCATTCTGACCTTGCTGTACATCCGTTTAGGCTCAGCTGAGGTTTCCTCTCCCAGAGGCCCTCCTCTGTACCCCAGATATCCCCACCTGGCCCTCACTCTGGCTCCCACTGCACCCAGGGCTCTCCATAATCTTATTCCTCCCTATATTTAAGTGACTTGATTTTGCAAGTGTTTTCTGCTAGATTGCCGTTCATCAGGAATGAGATATCTTACTTTTCTGTCCCCGGCACCTTGAACCTTTCCTTGCACACAGAAAAGGCATTATTAATAAACGCCTGTTGAAGGAAGTTAAAGAAACTGTATTGCGTTTTTTAACCCTGTCTCTCAGTTTCTTAACAGTTAAAAGGTGATAAGGACCTAGCTTGGTGGCTCACACCTGTAATCCCAACACTTAGGAGGCCGAGGTGGCTCATGCCTGTGGTCCCAGTTACCAGGAGGTTGAGGTGGGAGGACCACTTGAGCCTGGGAAGCAGAGATTGCAGTGAGCCAAGATCGCACCACTGTACTCTAGAAAAAAAAGGGGGGTGGGGATAAGAACACCTGCTCCTCTATATCAAGAGGAGAAGAAGAAACCACAGCGGTTAGGATAAAGTAGAGGTGGCTCTCCCAGCAGCTGTACCACTGAGAGGTGCTGCAATCAAGTGAAGACATTAACCCCTGCCTCCCACATTCTAGAACTGTGGGGCTGCTTCCAGAGCGCAGGTCCAGAAAAGACAACTGTTCTGCTGCATGCAGGCTTTAGAGAGGCTTTTCACAATTTCCAGAGAGAAGCCCTATGAAATCAGAAATCTTAGAAAAAAGATACTTCGGGGCAAATTCAAAACGTTATTACTACTAAGAGTAATATCACGCCAACAAGCAAACTGCAGCGAAGAAACAGAAATTGATCTTATCTTCCCGCGATCAAGCTGACAAACCTGTGTTTGAATCTTCTTTGGTCGGGGTGCAAAAATGCAACGGCCCCTTCTCTGAGGAAAAAGCCACCACTTCTATGCGTCCCGTGAGCAGGTTCACAAGAGCAGCATGCTGAATGAATGAATAAGTGAATCCCAGTGCAGGTTCTTATTTTCTCACTTCAGACATGTAGACACAACAGCAAAACAAAGTGTTCAGCTTCCTGCTCTGAATTTCAACTAACAGTAACAAAGGTAACAGTCTCAGAGGAGACTCAAGGTAAAAGCTGAAACAGAGAACAGTCAACTCCTAGATATCTGTGCTAATCAGGGAGAGAAAGACATGAATAACTTAAAAGAACATCAACAAAATATATATATATATACACACACACACACACACACACACACACACACACACACACACATATATATATATCCCAATGTTTATTTTGAGCAATGTTTCAATTTCTGTCCCCACTACTGCCTATTTGAGTTACTAATGCTACTTTACTTGGCTTTCCTCCTTAACGATGGGTAAGATCAGAGCAGAAAGCCCTCTTTCAAACAAGCCCCTCCTCCCAGGCTCTCTGTCTGCATCTGGCTCAGAAACAGCATACAGGCACAGTGGGCACAGGCAGCTCCCGAACAGTGCCCCACTCGCCTTTGCATCCTTGGTATCTAGCACAGCATCTGCTTCATTGTAGATGTTTGACAATTGTCTGTGTAATTGACCTGAAATGATTCCTAACAGAAATATGCTCACGTTCCAGTGTGGACATTAACTCCTGACTAATCACTTATTCCCTCATGTCAAAACTAAGGAAGGTGGATTAGGTCATCTCTGGCGTCTCTTGGGTATCACCAGGTTGCACACATCCAGGGAACCTCCACTCACATCTGTGCTCCAGGGATCATCATTTACACAGAGCACAACAGCAGTGGTCCCCTTGGAGCTGTGCAATTGGCACACTAGCTAGGTATCTTCTACTTTTATAAATCAGCTAAAAAAAAAAAAAACATAAGCAATCTTGGAAGATTAAGCATGCATGACCTATTTCAATCAAATATTTGCTAAGTGCCTGTTAACCTATATTGAGCAGAAATGTTTATCTCCGAAGACCTTACTAACGAGTTGCAGAATTCAGGCACATCATGTAAAGGTAGTTAACATAAGGAGTCAGAATATGATCAATGCCAAATTAATGGGAAAGCCTGTACATGCTATGAGTCATAAAGGAAAAAAGATCTCTGTGGTGGGGGAGGCCAAACTCAGAAGGGGCCTGAAGCCCTAGATCAGCAACAGATATCCAGTTTTGCCAGAAGCATCCTCTACTCATGCATGGGCATCACAGCAAATCACCATTGTAGTTTGAGAATCTGAACTAACTCGAATATTATTTCTTGCTTTTCAGAGCAGCAGGAGAAGCAGCAAAATACCTCTATGAACAACACACTGAGTAAATGCCAGGTGGCTACACAGATTTAGGCCAAGCTCAGGTTGTTATGTGGGACACATGCACCTGTCAATAGGAGGCCTGTATTTTTTTCATATTTTCAATGCTTTATTTGAACTATTCAAACAGACACCTCCAAATGACCTATACGAGTAGAGGAATGCTACAGTGTCCATAACCCCCCCAAAGTCTACAACGCCCAAGTCATTTTGAAATGTCTGGGGAAGGCTTTATGATTTTCTGGCAGCAAGTTTATTTTCCTGATCATGTTTTGCTCCAGCTAGTGCAGAATGACGCTGCGTTCCCTGAGCACATATGCACCGACAGATGGTGTAAGAGGACTAGAATCACACTAACTCCTTCAGAGAAGCCAGTTTGGAATGCAAATTTAATTTTCAGAGAAGTTAAACAAGGCAAATCGAGAACTGACTCTGAAATCTGAAAGCCATACTAAGAATGAAATGTATTCCTAGGAAGCCAAACTATGTCCCCTACGTGCGTATTATACACATAGCAGTATACCAAAATGCTGCAATTGTTTCCTCGCCCAGCTTACAACTACAGGGTGGCATGCATCGTTTTCATCTACAGATACACAGTACCTGGCACAATCACTGCTTGCTAAACATGTTAAATTAATGAGTATATAAATGACAGCACAAATGCGGGAAGTACTGTGCTCTGTGATGGCCGTTGTCTGGGCAAACACCAATCTGAATATGAATACAGAGTGTTGCATACAAATAGGACCTCTTCGGACTATTGCCTCTGAAGAAACCACTAACCAGTGCTACACAGAACAGAGAACAGCCAGGTGGGATGCCAAATACTTTGCTTCTCTCTCCTTCTCTGAGGCCAGGCTGCTCAGCACATGTCAAATTAACCACAGGGGAAAAACCAGCTGCTAAGATCTCTTTTTCCAAACCACCCACCTCTCTCTTACTGCTGGCCCTGTTTTTAAAAGGAACAAAAAAAAAAAAAAAGAAAAATCTTTTTCCTTGCAATAAACAAGATAGTTACAGAAGCCCTCTCCATATCCTTCACGAATTTATCTAATGGGTTCAGCTCAAAAACAGGGAGAAGTGTGGTCTAGCATGAACTTGACCTAACATAAACCATTCAATAACCAGCCAAAAGTAATCAGAGGACTGGTTCTAATAAAATCAGAACATAAGGGGGTAGAGGTTACAAACTCCTGACATTTTTGCTTTTCAGAACAATATATTGCAAAGAATATAGGACACAATCTAAAAACCCAAGGGCTAATCCTGTCCCTGTCACTAACAAAGGGAATGAGCCTGAGTAAGTTAATTCACCTTGCTGAGCCTGTTTTCTCATCTGTGAAATGATGCAGTTAACCCCAAACAACCCTTCCAGCTCTATGAGGTGCCACCCCCAAAACCTAATATACCAAAAGTCAATGGCTATCAAGTTGTATGCATTCTGTAATTGTTACTCATGTACTATTATTAACGCTATTTATTATTAGTCATTCTATATAATAAAGACACAAAGCAAAGAAGGACAAAGTAAAGAGCCTCTACTTAATTATTTAGTGATTATTAATTCTTTCTATAGAATTATACTTTTCAAATCCATAAAATTAATTGTCCTAGTCCTCACAAACTCCATTTGACATAGAAAAAACCAGGTTCTTATTATTCCCATTTTGGAGATAAAGACTTTAAGTCAGGTCCAGAGGTCACAAATTGTGCTGTCAACAACCTAGTGCTGTACAGATATAATCCATTTATAATCACAGACGTAAATTTCTGGGAGAACAGTTCGATGTTAAAAGGCCTCATCAGAGACACTTACTTGAGCTCATTGGTTTCCATGCCCTGGGCAATGGCCATGATGATTCCGCCGTGGTCTCCCCATGTGTAGTAGTGAGGTCCAGGAAGTGCCTGAGGAGGAAAAATCCACCGTGACACCACTGCTGTGGAGGTAACGGTGCAGAAACCATGCACACATGCCCACAGGCACGCACACAGACATAACAGCGATGACAACCACTTGAAAACAATTTTTCAGTTTACAGAAGACATTCACATCCATCATCGCATCTGTTCCATACCATCTTAGGGACAGGCAGAGCAAGTTCTAGTATCTCAATTTTTTTTCCCAAATGAAAAAACAAGGGCTTAATAGTAAAATGGCAGACTGTGAACAGCAGAGGCAGGACTCAAATCCAAAGATATGATTCTCACCAACCCATAATTAAAAATTAAGTAACTGAGGTCCCAGTTCTACTATGACAGTATTAGCCCTCTATAGCCCATCCTTCCTGCTAATTACAGCTGAAAACTCGACAAAATACAAAAAAAATTCCACTATCAGCAGATGCTGAGAAGTAAACAAAGCAAGCAGCTGTGGAGATTTAAAACCTAGAGAGGTTACCCACAGTCATGAATTTCCTGGTAAAGCTTTGCCCTAAGGGAAAGTCCCAGTCATGGCGTGCACTTGAGTCTCAGTCACAGCTGAAACTTCAGTAGACACTATTTCCCCCAAAGGAACCAGGGAAAGGAGCCCCTGTAGTAGAGGAAAAGTGTGGATGGAATTCCATAGCAGGGAGTGTCAAAAATGTAAATCCCCTAATTTTGTGTATGAACTTACATAAGTCGCAGCCTAAACCCCGAACTGTACATGCATGAAACAGACACAAACCAGTATAACAAAGGCTTAGACTGAACTGAGAGTTAAAATACCACCTACAGAAAGCAAGACAGAACTCAGGGTCAGAACCTAAACAGGCTGATTACATGCAGAAACAAAAATATATCACTATCCCTCAGAAGGCTTAATTTCATGAATTTCACTCACATGTGCAGAATACAAACCAAAATTACTTAACATACAGCATACAAACATCCATAAGATGTGTCCAATTCTCAAGGGAAAAGATAGTCAAAAGGTGCCAATCCCAAGTGACCCAAATATTGGATTTTTTTTTTAATTTTTAATTTTTTGAGACAGAACCTCATTCTGTTGCCCAGGCTAGAGTGCAGTGGTGTGATCTCAGCTTACTGCAACCTCTGTCTCCTGGGTTCAGGCGAGTCTCCTGCCTCATCCTCCCAACTAGCTGGGATTACAGGTGTGCACCACCATGCCCAGCTAATTTTTATATTCTTAGGAGAGACAAGGTTTCATCATATTGGTCAGGCTAGACTCAAACTCCTGACCTCAAATGATCCGCCTGTCCCAGCCTCCCAAAATGCTGGGATTATAGGCATGAGTTGTAATCCATGCCTGGCTGGAATTTTAAAATAGCTATTATAACCATGTTCCATGAGAGAAAGAAAAACACATTTAAAATGAATGAAAGATAAGAATTCTCCCAGAGAAGCTAAAATAATTTTTAAAAAGAAACTAAACAAATTTTATAACAGGAAAATATAATGTCTGAAATAAGAAATTAACTGATGGGCTCAATATCAGGAAAGAAATGACAAAGGAATTAGTGAACTTCAAAATAAATATAGATCTGTAGAAATTACAGATCTGTATGTTCTAAAGGACATACAGGCGAAAAAAGATTTCAAAGAAAAAAAGATTGCCAAGGACATGGGGAACAATAACAGTAGGTCTAATACGTAACTGGAGTCTAAGAAGAATGAGAGAAAGGGATGGGAGCAGAAAAAAATATTTGAAGAAATAATGGCTAAAAATTTCCCAAATTTGATGAAAGACATAAATATAGATTCAAAATCAGCATCTACAAGAGAAAAATGGCATGTTACACAGGAGAATGATAGCTAAAATGAAAACACTTTTCTCATCAGAACCCAGCGATACCAGAAAACAGAAGACATCTTCAAAGTACTGGAAGAAAATTACTATCAACCCAGAATTCTCTATCCAATAAACACATCCTTCAGAATGAAGGTAAAATAGAAATTTTCAAATAAAGGTAAAACAAGAGAATTCATAGCCAACAGATCTCACCACAGGAAATGCTGTAGAAATTTCTTTAGGATGTAGGGAAATTTCTCATGGGTAAACGGAGATTTTTCCAGAATGAAGAGTGAGTATTAATTGCCTACTACTTCTCCTGAAGTAGTAAATGTTTGGTTAAGTATTTAGCTTCTTTGAAATTCATATGATAATTTAAAGCAAAAACAAACATTGCATTGTTTTGTAATGTAGGTTGATGTGATACATATGAAAATAACATATAGGCAGGGGAGGAGAAAAGGGACGTATATGGTTGAAAGGGTTCTAAATTTTATGTTAAGTGCAATACCAACTCAAAGAAGAGTATGAAAGGTTAGATACGTATGTTGCAATCCTTAGAGAAACCACTAGAAATACACATAGATAACCCCCCCAAACATCTAAATAAAAGTAGAATACTTAATATATCTAGATAATACAAAAGGAGAGGGGAAAAAAGGAACAGAGGAATAATAAATAGGAGAGACAAAAAGAAAAGAAATAAAATATTAGACCTAAATTCAAATATATCAATAATTACATTAAATGTTAATGGCCTAAGCATTCAGTTAAAAAGCAGAGCTTGGCAGACTGATTGAAAAAAAGCAAGACCCTACTATATGTTGTCTGTAAGAACACTTTAAAAAAACAGGCATGGTAGCATGTGCCTTTAATCCAGCTATTTGGCAGGATCACTTGAACACAGGAGTTCGAGACCAGCCTGGACAACACGCAAGACCCAACCTCAAAAAAGAAAAAAAAAAACACTTTAAATATAAAGATGTAGATAGGTTGAAAGTGAATGGATGTTTTAAAAAATGTACTGTTCAGGGCTGGGCAGTGTCTCAAACCTGTGATTACAGCACTTTGGGAGGCCAAGGCAAGCAGATCGCTTGAGGTCAGGAGTTCAAGACCAGTCTAGCCAAAATGGTGAAACCCCATCTCTATTAAAAATTCAAAAAATTAGCCAAGTGTGGTGGCAAGTGCCTGAAAATTCCAGCTACTCAGCAGGCTGAGGCAGGAAAACCTCTTGAACTCAGGATGCAGAGATTGCAGTAAACCAAGATCGCACCACTCCACTCCAGCCTGGGTGAAAGAGTGAAACGTCATCTCAACAAAAACAAAATAGACGTGCTATCCAAACAGTAAAACAGAAGAAGTCTACAGTAACTATTTTAATATCAGATAAAATAGACTTTAAGACAAAAGGCATTACAATAGATAAAGAGGGATAGGTCATAATGATAAAAAAAAGACAATTCATGAGGAAATAACATTATAAATGCGAATACACTTAACAGAGACTCAAAATGCATAGCAAAATAAAGCAAAAATTGACAGAATTTAAAGGAGAAACAATTCAGAATCATAGTGAAAGATCTTACCATTCCTCTCTCAGGAATTTAGAGAACTAGACGCCCCCCCCCCGCCCAAAAAAAATCAGTATGAACACAAAAGATCTGAACAACAGTATTAACCAACTTCATATAAATAATATCTATAGAACACTACCTCAAACAACTGCTCAATACATATTCCTTCCCAGTGCATGTGATACATTCAACAATACAGATCACATGCTGGATCTCAAAACAAATCTAAATAAATCTAAAGGGACTGAAACCATACAAAGTGTCTTCTCTGACTATAGGAAATTAAATTAGAAATTAATAACAAGATATCTATGAAACCCCCAAATACCTGCAAATTAAATAACACTTTACTAAATAACTTATCATTCAAAGATAAAAATCAAGAGATACTATGGATTGATGAAAATGTTCTAGAATTAAATAGTGATAATTGAATAATCTTGTGACTACACTAAAAACATATGAACTGTATACTTTAAAATGGTAAACTTCATAGTATGTGAATTATATCTCAGTTTTATTTATTTTTTATTTTTTTGAGATCCATCTTGCCCTGTCACCCAGGCTGAAACTAATACAATCACAGCTCACTGCAGCCTTGACCTCCTGGGCTCAGGCAAGCCTCCCTCCAGAGTAGCTAGGATCATAGGTATGCTCAGCTCATTTTTTTTAATTTTTGTAGAGACAAGGTCTCACTCACTTTGGTACCCGGGCTGGTCTTGAACCCCTAGCCTCAAGTGATCCTCCTGCCTTGGTCTCCTTAAGTGCTGCGATTACAGACATGAGCCACTGTGCCCAGCCTACATCTCAGTTTTAAAAGAGTACATTAAACATACTCTTAACTTAAAAATACTAAAAATACAACATATCTAAACATGTTGCATATAGCTAAATTAGTATTTAAAGGAAAACTGACAGCTTTAAATGCTTACATTAGAAAAGAAGATATAAAAACAATAACCTAAGATAGTATCTTAATAAGCTAAAAAAAAAAACACAAATAAAGGAAAAAATTATTTTAAAAAATCAAACAAAATAGATAATAGAAAATCAACAGAGCCAAAAGCAGATTCTTTGGAAAGATCAACAGTATTGAAACACCTAAACTAGAAAAAATAGAGAAAATACACAATCACCAATATCAGGAATGAAATCACCAAAGATCCTACAGACATTAAAAAGATAAAGAGAATATATCATCAATACCATAAGGCTAACAAATGTCACAACTTAGGTGAAGGGACAAATTTCTTGAAATACGCAACTCATTAAAACAAAAAGAACAAAATCTGAATAGTCTTATAACAACCAAAGAAATTAAATCTCTTATCAAAAAAATATTCCCAAAAAGAAAATTCATGGTCTGGACAGTTTCTTCAGGGAATTACACAAGAAAAAAATAACACTAAACTTTGTCCTAAAAAACAGGAAGAAGGGTTCACCATGCTGCTTATTTTATGATACTAGCCAAATCCTAATAACAAAACTTGAGAAAGATTTTTTAAAAATTACAAAGTATCTCTCACAAATATCACAAAAATCTTTAACAAAATATTAGCAAATCAAACCTAGCTGCACATAAGAAAGATAATGCATTATGACCAAGTAGAGTTCATCCTAGTAATTCCAGGTTGTTTTAATATTCAAGAATTGATTAATGCAATATTTAACACATCATAGTAACAGAAAAAAAAACATCATTTTAATAAATGTAAAAATAGTATTTGACAAAATCCAGTATCTGGTTATGGTAAAAAAAAATACTCAGCAACTAGTAATAACAGGGAACTTCCCAAATGTTGATAAAGAAATCTACTGCTAACACCATAGTTAATGGTAAAAAGGCTGAATTGTTTCCCCCAGAGAGAGAGAAAAAGGCAATGACTATTTTCATTACTTCTGTTCAACATTGTACAGAGGTCCTAGCTATTGTGATAAGAAGAATGAAAGAAATCAGAGGGGAGAAAATGGAGAAAAAGAGGGAAAGAGAAGAAGAAAAAAGAGAAAAAGAAAAGAAATAAAAGGTATTAAGATCAGAAAGGAAGTAATAAAACTGTCAATGGTATGATTGCTGACATAGAATCTAAAAACCTACTGGAACTAATGAATTACTTTAGTACGGTCACAGGATACAAGATTAATATTTAAAAAATCAATTGCATTCTTATATACTAGAGTAAAAATTGGAAAATAAAATATTTACAGTAGTACAAAAAAAGTAAAAATACCTAGGAATAAAGCTAATAAAAGATGTATAGGACCTCTACATTGGAAACTACAAAGTACTAAGAGAAACTAAAGAAGAAATGAAAAAAGATAGTACATTCATGGATCCGAAGACTCAATAGTATTACCATGTCGATTCTCCTCCAAATTGATCTATAAATTCAAAGCAATCATAATAAAAATCCCAGCAGATATCGTCGAAACTGACAAGCAATTCTAAAATGTATAAGGAAATACAAAACCTACAATAATAAAAATGATTTTTGAAGTGATCAAAGTTGAAAGACCCTTCTTGATCTCAACATTTGCTATAAGGCTTTGGAAATTAAGACAATTTGGTATTACCGAAAAGACAGATTAATGGAATAGAATAAAGTCCTGAAATAGATCCAATATTCCTAATATTGGCCCATATATGGCCAATTGATTTTCAAACAGATACCAAGGCAATTCAGTGGGGGAGAGAGAAGTGTTTTCAATAAATGAGGCTAAATCAATTGGATCTCCATACAGAAAAAATGAGTATCTACTCACATATCATACAGAAGACCTGAATCCAGAATATATTGTTTAAAAAAAATTCCTACAACTCGAAGAAGACAGACAACCCAATTATTAAAATTATTTTTAAAAATTTATTTATATACTTATTAAGACAGGCTCTCACACTCTTGCTCAGGCTGGAATGCAGTGGCACAATCACAGCTCACTACATCTTCAACCACCAGGGCTCACATGACCCTCTGACCTCAGTCTCCTGAGTGGCTGGGACTACAGGCATATGCCACTATGTCCAGCTGTTCTTATTTTTTGTAGAGATGAGGTCTCCCTATGCTGCCCATGGCTCAAGCAATCCTCCCACTTCAGCCTCCCAAAGTGCTGGGATTGTAGGCATGAGCTACTGTGCTGGAACAACCCAATTTTTTCAAAAAGGCAAAAGATTTGGGCAGACACTTCACAACCAGATTTTAAAATGACCAGTGAGCACATGAAAAGAAGCTCAACATCATTAATTGGAAAATGCCAATTAGAACTACAATGAGATATTATTACATGCTTATTAAAATGCCTAAAATTAAAAAGATTAATCACATCAAGTGTTGGCAAAGATGCGAAGCAATTAAAATTCTCACATACTGTTTGGTGTAAAGGTAAAAGGGACCATAATTTAGCAGTTCTTTAAAAAGTTAAACATACACTCCCCATGCTACCCAGCTATCCATTTCTAAGTATTTACCCTACAGAAATGAAAAAAATATTTACATAAATGTTCACAACAGCTATATTTGTAATCAGCAAAACTAGAATGTTTATCAACAGATGAATGAATAAATAAGTTATGATATGTCCCTACAATGGAATACGACCAGCAATTTAAAAGGAATGAACAACTGATACACGAAACAACTTGGATGAAACTCAAAATCACTGTGATGAGTGACAGAAGCCAGGCAAAAAGAGTATATACTGTGTGAGTTCACTTATCAAAATTCTAGAAAATATCAATGAATAACCTATTCCAGAAAATGCCAATGAATAACAAAAGCAGACAAGGACTAGAGAGAGAGGAGAGTGGGATTGATTACCAAGGGGCACAAAGATACCTCGGGGAGGGTGATGAAAATGTTTGTTATCTTAATTGTGGTGACCATAATTAATTCTGATCAAATTGTACACTTTAAGTATGTGCAGTGTACTGTGCCTTTAACTGCTTCAATAAAGTTTTTAAAGAAAAAAGCTAAAAATAAAAGAATAAAAATTATTTTAAAAAGAAAAAAGCACAAAAAAGGAATTCTGGGAATCAGAGAATTTATACAACTAATTAGGAGGAAAAAGAAAACTAGAATTATGATTATCAGTGCTCCAGGCAGCATTCTGTCCACTACAGCCTCTTCTTCTGCCACCACCTGCTCCCTCACACAGCCCAGATTGTCCCTCTAAAGTGAAGGCTGCCCATGGGGACTCAGATGCCCACTCACACAGATACACTCACAATCTTTTCATCCCCCCGTCAGTTCTCTGCTATGTCCCAAAATAAGGTCTCTTGTGCACTGGCTGCTTCTTGGCAGACACAAGGCGCGTGTGGAGGGAGGCACTGACAGCTGTCCCAGTAATTGCCAGATGATACCACTTCACTGGAAGAGGAACAAGACACTGCTTTCTACCCAGAAGGAAATCACTTGCAGATGTGCAAATCCCAGATTGCACCAACAGCAGAAGGCACAAACCAACCACAGGCCTATTCGCAGAGAAGAGGATGGCCCATTTCCAAAGGAGCGTCCAGCTCCACAAAAGGGGAAAGCAGCTGCTTAATCTTACCTTGGGAGCTGGACAAGGACAACCCAAAAATTCCCTTTCACACTGTCCACACTCTACGACGGCCTTAACAATCTCCTTCATCTGAACACATATTTATGTTCGCCACCATATGGTACATGGTGTCTGAGCCTCATCTCTCTCCTTAGAAGCGATGGTAAGCCCTGTCACAAGTGGGAGAAGGCTTGTGACAGGCCTCTACGAACTGCAAGGTGCCAAACGAATGTCGGGTATTTTTATTACTGCTTTACACATTATCTATTAAAATATAAAAGTGAGCATGGTGCATTCCCAGTAAAGGACCACGCAGATGGGAGCCATGTCCACTAGCCCTTCTGAGAACTGCACATCACTCCTCACATGCTCCTCCGTCTGCAGGGGTGCTCGATGACAAGATGCTCATCCTGCCAAATGATCTGTTGAGTTTTACCCTGGCGGCTCCTGGCATAATTAGTGGGTCACCCCTGCAAGCAACCCCTACAGAACAAGACCAAACAGACTTTCTTGGCCTTAATAAATGATGGGAGGCTGACAAACTTTTTTTTTCACAAGTTTGGAAATTCACTAATGCCCAAAGATGAAGATCAATTAGCATTTTGGGACAAGAAGACTAGCCCCACCTTCAGAACTGGTATAATCAGGATTGACAATAGTTATACAACTTTAAGGTAAAAATAAAGTCTACTTCCACAGCACAGAACAAGATGAAAGTGTCCATACAACATAGCCCATCAAGGACAGGCTTCATTTCAACTTCAGTAATATACAGAATAATAATAAAAATAGCCTCCTTCAGGCCTGATATCACTACATTGTAATTTGCTGATATGTGCAGCAAATATGCCCTGAGCCCCCACTCCATACCAGGTACCCTTATGGGTCCTAAGAATAAATAAGGCAGTAAAACAGACATTGTCTTTGCCCTCATAGAGCTCATAATCTTCGAATGTTTACTAAAATTCACACATTTGTAAAGGTCTGTTGTTAATTTAAAGTCACTATAGATACAAATCAGAGGCTTCAGGTACCTTTCTTGATTTTATAGTCATATCTGGCATTGTTGGTCTCTGCCATGGGCCATTTGTGTCCCTGAAATGCCAAGGCACAGTCCACATTCTCACACATGCAGGAACCAGGGTGGAGGGGAGGGGGTTGGGGGAGGGGCCTGACCTCTCGCCACCTGGCTCCAGCACTGCTAGAGATGTACACGTTGGTCTTGCTAGCCAAGTTCTTTCCCACTGAGCCTAAAATGCAAGAGAAATAATCATGTTTAATTTCAAGAATATGTCAGATAATCACCTTGCCCAGCCAAAAATTTTGAGTAGTATCTAGCAACTAAGAATGTCTTCAAGCCTTTGGCTGCATATCCCTAGACAGCTGAACCCCTTGTGAGAACAGGCAAGGCACACTTACCGGTGGCAATGATGAGGCCGGGAGCTGACTCCTTGGACAGGATGGGCATTCTCCGGAGCTGGAGGTTGAGGAGCTGACTGAGGCGCTGAGCCAGATGAAGGGAACAGCCCTGGGAAAGCTAAGCAATCAAAGTTTCAGGCAGCGTCAGCATGTGATACCATGCCTTAGCGCTCCATGTAAACCCTGCAGCCTGCATGAGGGCAGCTGACATGGGGCAAGGAGGCCTGGTCCAGAGGAAATCAGACTCACAGCCCAGCTGTTTCCACACACCCCTGGCAGAGATGATCATCTGAACCCACATAAATGTCCCATGGAAAAAGAGAACAATTACAACTTAGAACAACCTTCTGAGACTCTCAGGGAATAACAATTAGAAATCAGTGTCAACTCAAGTAGATGGGAAAAATCATCATCTCATCCTGTCACTCAGAGATCCTCTCAAGTGACTCAGAACTAAAGAGAAATGAAATGATTTTGTCATAGTCATTTTCTAAGTCAGAGATGTATTTCAAACATGATTCCAACAATTCTGTCATAAGAAAGAACAAGAATCACATGTCATAAATCTCATGGGTAAGCTCCCCGATGTACAGTACATGATCTATAAAAACCAAAGGATTAGCATTAAATTTTTTCCTGTGTATTTTACAATTGTACAAAGGCATAGGTATACAGGGCAAGGCTTCAAGTGATTCAATCTGGCCTCCATCACTCATGTTCAGATTTTAGTAGTTCTGCAAGCAATCAGGACAAGACCTTTTGCCATATGGTCACGCTCAGCTCTTCCGCTCAGAAAGTGCTTGCTCAATGCTACTCAGATGTGGACAGGGTTCTGAACAGGAGAACTATATGCTTATGTGGTTGTGGTCAGGTAAAAATGGTAGCAAAGTCTGCTGGATTATTTGCTACTTATTTTTGTCGCAGAAGGACCTCTAACAAGTATCTGTCTTGCTAGCGTCTCAGTTTGACCAATGAAAACTGGAACAAATTAGGTTGGGTCTCAAAGAAATATTTATTTGCTCACTCCTCTTTCTGACTCATGCTTCTCTCTGCCTGCAAGAAAGTCTATTCATTGATGAGTTTCTGTATCCTCAGGTAATCAGACTTAACCATTTCCTACACATTCCTTCCACCACCTAAACTCAGAAGAAGAAACCAAAAGCTGATGAGCCGTCCTACAGTTCATAAATAAACTGATCAGTCAGGGAAACAAAAGCTGAATTTTAATGATACCATTAATTCAATTTAGCTAAAGCCTGATCCCCACAGCACGCTCAAAAACACCCAAGCCCCAACCACCCAGGATCTCACCAAACTGCTGTACAAGACACTACTGAGGGAAGAGGAAGCACCCAGATATTTGTCTATATCTACTTATAGGCTGCCTCTTTCCAAAATTAGATTTGATGTGGTAAGCCAAGACCCACTGCCAAACAGAGAAGAAAAACCAAGAAGTAAATTCTAGAGTAAGAGTCTCCAAAAGAATTTTCCCAAGGGCCACAGATGCAGCATATAGGGGAGTCCACGTAGCCCACCATGGACAAACAAAATTCAAAAATCCAAAAGACCAGGTAATTGCCTAACTAAACAAGTAGCACTAAAAATGAATACTACTTTTGTTTTTTTTTGTTTCTTTTCTGAGTTGCTTCTGTCCAGAAGTGGTAGTGAGACCTTAGAGCAGAGTTTGGAAACTGCAAATGTAGCAACACAGATAAAAAAGTCTGTTCCATGTGATATTAATAAAATACTATGTGATCTTGTATTTTTTCAATAAATTCTAGACATAGGAAACTACCACAGAGCAGGGCTCTTTCCCTTATATTAAAAAGCAAAACAAGATTAAAGCATCAATACCTCACAATTGATTTTCTCTCCATATCCCGTGAAGGCTGGAGCCTGCAGAAATTCCCAGGTTCCCCCTTTATCAAAGGTGATGACTGATCTCATGTTCTCCTCATTCATAGAACCATTAATCAGAGTAGCAATGTAGACTCCTTGCAATCCTTCCACTCGATGGAAGTCAGCAAATGGCTCATTTGCAAAATACCTACAATAAGAAAATAAACAGCTATGAACCTGAATTGGTATTTGCTTTTTATTATAAATAACATAAAATTTGACCATTTAAAAAGTTCACAATTTTGTGGCATTAGGCACATTGACAATATTGTGTAACAATCATTACTATCTAGTTCCAGAACATTTCATCATTCCAGAAGGAAACCTCATACCCACTGGCAGTCACTCTCCATTTCCTCTTCCCTTCCCAAGCCCTGGAAACCACTCATCTGCTCCCTGTGTTTATGAATTGGCCTATCTAGATATTTCATATAAATGGAATCTGCAATATTTGGTCTTTTGTATCTGGTTACTTTCACTTAGCATAATGCTTTCAAGGTTCATCCCCATTCTAGGATGTTGTTAGTACTTCACTCCCTCATTTTTTTTTTTTTTTTGAGACAGGGTCTTACTGTTGCCCAGACAGGAGTGCAGTTGTGCAATCATGGCTCACTGCAGCCTTGACCTCCTAGGCTCAGATGATCCTCCCATCTCAGCCTCCCAAGTAGCTGGGACTATAGGTGTGTGCCACTACGCCCAGCTAATTCTTTTATTTTTTGGTAGAGATAGGGTTTTGCCATGTTGCCAAGGCTAGTCTCGAACTCCTTAGCTCAAGTGATCCACCTGCCTCGGTTTCCCAAACTGCTGGGATTACAGGCGTGAGCCACCATGCCCAGCCAGATAATCTGCTATTTTTAAAAATCTATTTCTTGTCAATTTTTAGGGCCAAAAGGCTTATCTGATCAACAATTCCTAACAGGGGGTTTAGAACGATTAATGTAGCATGCAAAAGTTGACATGAGAGTCACATCTATTACTTCACTATTGAAATTGACTCCATATCCTCCAGTGAGCCTTCAAAAACAGAAATCATTAAGTCAGACCTGGAAGACAACAATAACAGTGCTAAGGCTTAAAATTCAACCCAATCTGTAGCAACATAACTCTGGGTTACACAGTCCCTCTCTAGGTATTTACAACCTAATCATCCAACACCCTGATCAGATAGAAGCCCACACATATTCTGTCAGAAGCTCAGCAGAATCAGTCGATTCCTTCCTAAAGAAACTGTACATACAGCAAGGATGACTCTAGAAAGCTTGGGATTACATCTGTTAAGAGAATAAGTCCCTCCCAGGCTTTATCTTCTAGGCTGATACCCTGATGCCATTGGAAAGTCATTTTGTGCTAAAATCATACACAACACTACAAAATACAGCAGATCTCTGAGAAATTGTAAGCAGGGTTCATACATGGCTGTTAAGACTGGAAACGTGTCCTTTATTTCAGGGGTTCTGAGCTACTGGCTACACTTTAATAAAGCAGAGAAATCCTCCGCTCCATCATCAGCCTCCACATGATCTCTTCAGCTGGATGGCTGCCCTGCCACCTCGGACAGAAAGACGCAAATGACAACCTCTGAGGCAGGAAAAGGAACACTAGGATCCTCCACAAAGCTGCTTCATTCAGGCTGAGGGACTGAGCAGAATGCTGAATGAAATCCTGGAGTTGAGACCACATTCTCTGACATGTGGGTTTCCTTGGGTCTAGTTCAGTTATTTTTCAGGGGCTTCCTTAGAAACCAGCTTAAGGTCTCTTTCCCTCCTGCTCTCTGCTGATCTCTGCTCTACTTCACTGGTGGTTACCATCATAAACTCTGTCATCCCATGGGGCTTCTTCTGTGTATCTGGGAGGTCTGAACGTCTCTCATTTACATGAGCATTGTTTCTTTCCCCGGTCAGATTCTGACTTCCTGTATTTCACATGCTCGTCCACCAGGTGTCCCAGCCCATCCTTTCCTTTTCCCCACTTGACCTGCCCCATAACAATGTGCCCCACCCTAAGTGCTCTCTAAGAGTCTACTTTTTCCCATTTTATCCTCATTGACCCTCACCGGGGCACTTCTCCCCTTCTTCCCAGAGGACCCCAGGCCAAGGCTTGCCAGGCAGCTCACCAGGTCCCCTACAGCCCCACTCAGTGCAGAATCCATGCCCTGGCAATACCTCCACCAACTGGGCCAGTGCCCCTCTCTAAGGTGCCCCTGAGGGCCTGACATCTCCTCAGCACATTAGTTCCTCCAAAGCATTCTGTGTCTAGCTAGTGAGGGCCTATATCTTTCCATGAGACTCTCACCTGGCACATCCCACCACTCGGATCACTGGCACATCCCACCAAGGCCAGGGTCATTTCCTAGTAAGAGCTCTTTCTCCATTCCTCTAAGTAACTTAGAAGCAGTTCCCAGACACCACACTTTCCCATTCAGTTCAAAGGCTTGGGTCATTTCACGTAGCAGTTTACTCTAAACCAGCTTGCCCACATGAAGTGCTAATTCACCTTCACCCCATTTCATCTGGCTGAGACCCAGATGCAGATGACTAAACATCACTCAACTGAGTACATCAGAACCTCTCTAGTCTTGAGATAAAATCTGAGAAGAATGAGAAAACTGAGTGGGACATTGGTCTATGACTCTTGATGTGAATCTATTTCCAGTTTCTTCACTAGACTGTGCACTCAGGCGAGGCGAGGAGGCCTTCATAACTCTGTAAAGGGCAATTGCTCTGGCTTCTAGCTCGTCCCAGCATGAAACATTCACCCTGAATATCTGACAAATGAGGAAGATAAGAAAATATTTAGCAAGTTGTGACTTTTCCACCCATAGTCAGGGGCTTTCAATGGTGAAAACAAAAATTTAAAAGTCAGTGGAAGGTCTGAGGGATAATGATTCATTATTTTAACTATTAAAAAAGGAGAATATTATTCACCCATAAAAATGAATGAGGTACTGATACATTGTACCCACGGATGAAACTTGAAAACATTATGCCAAGTAAAAGAAGCCAGACACAGAAGGTCACATTTTATTATATGATTACATTTAGAGGAAACATCCTATAAAATAGACAGAAACCAGATTGATAGGTGCCAGGTGCTGGGAGAAAGGGACAGTGGAGAGAAGTGACTTAATGGGTATGGGGTTTTCTTTTGGAGAAATGAAAAGGGCATAAAATTAAACAGAGGTGGCAGTGCCACAACATTGTAAATATACTGAATGTCACTGAATTGCCCACTTTAAAACGGTTAAGCTGATGTTATATACATTTCAACTCAATAAATAATTTTTTTTTTGAGATGGAATCTCGCTCTGTCACCCAGGCTGAAGTGCAGTGGTACGATCTCAGCTCACTACAACCTCTGCTTCCTGGGTTCAAGCAAGTCTTCTGCTTCAGCGTCCCAGGGAAGCTGGAACTATAGGTATGTGCCACCAAGACCTGCTAATTTTTTGTATTTTTAGTAGAGACAGGGTTTCACCACGTTAGCCAGGATGGTCTCAATCTCCTGACCTCATGATCCACCTGCCTTGGCCTCCCAAAGTGCTGGGATTACAGGCGTGAGCCACCACACCTGGCCAATAAATAATTTTTTAAATACAAAACCACAAGAATCAGCCTGAAGGAGCTAGGATCTGCCACTGAGCAAACCAGGACAAACTCAGCATGTAAATGAATCATGGCAGGAATGGTTTCTAACACATTAAATAATAATTAATCCATGAGTCTATGTCAGAGGAGGAAAGGAATAAAAGACGGGCACCTCCAAAAGAGAAGAAACAAGAAGTGGAAAAGCACTATCAGAGACCAGGTAGAAAGCTGGGCACGTGGATATCTAATAGGCCTCTCCAACCAGGTAAGTCCCAAACTACGCTCATGATGTCCCCCCAATAATGTCCCTGGCCCAGCTCTCCCTGACTCCCTATGCAGCCACCTCTTTACAAGCAGCTGGGGTGAAGCAACAGCAGTCCCTTTATTCCTCCTTCGATAATATCCCTCATCCCATCCATCAACAAATCCCATTGGTTCTACTCTTTCTTTTTTTTTTGAGACAGCATCTCTCTGTGTCCCCTAGGCTAGAGTGCAGTGGCACCATTTTGGCTCACTGCAACCTCTACCTTCTGGGTTCAAGAGATTCTTCTGCCTCAGCCTCCCAAGTAGCTGGGATTACAGATACGTGCCACCATGCCCAGCTAATTTTTGTATTTTTAGTAGAGACGGGGTTTCATCATGTTGGTCAGACTGGCCTCGAACAGTTGACCTCATGATTTGTCCACCTCAGCTTCCCAAAGTGCTGGGATTACAGGCGTAAGCCACTGCGCCCAGCCTCTACTTTCAAAATATATTGAGGGTCTGACCATTTCCAACATGTCTAGTGCGACTACCCTGGGCCCAGCCAACATCCATCCCTACTGGCCTGGATCTCCGCAATACTTTCACAACTAGCCTTCCTGTTTCCTACAGTAGTCAAATTCCCACATAACACTGAGGATAACTTCTGTAAAAGATAAGCCACATGCATGCTCACTTAAAATTATTTATAACACTATCCATTTATGTTTTAAATTCTTTTTGATATAGAATGCAATTCACAGTTTTTTAATGGAAAATAAATTAAAAGGTTAAATCAGATCATGTCCATCTCCTGGTCTAAACCTTCCATCTCAATTAGAAGAAAACAACAGGCCCGGGTGCGGTGGCTCATGCCCGTAATCCCAGCACTCTGGGAGGCCGAGGCAGAGAGATCACTTGAGGTCAGGAGTTCGGGACCAGCCTGGCCAACACGGTAAAGCACTGTCTCTACTAAAAATACAAAAATTAGCCAGCCTGGTGGCACACGCCTGTAATCCCAGCTCTTTGGGAAGCTAAAGAGAATCGCTTGAACCGGGGGGTCAGAGGTTGCAGTGAGCCAAGATCATGCCACTACATTCCAGCCTGGGCAACAGAGCAAGACTACATCTCAAAATCAAAAGAAGAAGAAGGAAAAAAAAACAAAGTTCTTCACAAGCCCCTGAAGGCCCTATAGGATATGAGCCCTGCTCTCTTAGGTCCTATTTCTTCCACTGTCTCCCTTACTTCAGCCCTTCCAGCCACCCTGGCCTCCTCCCTTCTCCTAAAACACCAATGCAGTCCAGCCTCTGAGTTACTATGCTTCCTGTCTGCCCTGCTTTCAGTGCTAATCACCCACGCATCTGCTTGGTTCCTTCCCTCACATAATTCAGGCACCTGCTTAAGTGTCCCCCTCCTGATGCAGCCAGTATAATAACGGGACACCCTTGCAAATACCCATTCCCTGATTTTGCTTTATTTTTCTTTTCAACATGCAGATCACATATTTGCTCATATTGTATCTTCCCCAATGAGAATATAAACTCCATAAAGGACGGACTTTGTTCTGATATTTTACTTTTGTGTACATTATTTTGTGGCTATACCTAGAACACTGTCTGGCAGAGAGCAGCAGCATACTTCTGAATAAACTGACAATGGAATTAATTGCCCAGAAACAGTGGGCACAGGGGCATGGCCTCAGACCTCGTTATCATAGCCAGAGAGCCAGGCCCCATCCCAGACCAGTCAGCTTCACACAGGAGACTCTTTCCAGTAGCAATGGGGACTCTAACCACAGTCACACAGGTCACACAAGTCTGGTTTGTCAAGTGACAAATCAGAATAAATTACCCTGAAGGATCTTAAGAACCAACTGATCCCTCCCAAACCCCCAGCTCCTCCACAGCCCCTTGATGGGTATGGTGCTCAGAGATCGCCCACCACTGGACTGCAAAACAGCTCTAAGCACATGATTTACAGACAAAGGATCAATGACGTTGGTGTCTTTCCTTAGAAAACAACAGCTTGTAATATCTCTAAGTAAAAGAGTAATGACATCAATTAACCCGATCCACTTGAAGGGAGGGCCTCACGGCCTGGCTGCATATGCCAGCTCTCAATGACTTGATATTTTCCAAGTGCTGTTTTTCACTGCTCAGAAACCACAAAACCAGAAAACTGAACAAAAGGAGCCCAAGAGAGTGATTAACACAGTAGCTCTGACCCTAAATGGTACCTAGAGCTATAGTTTACAGGCTTGCCTTCACGTAAGAATCACCTAGGGTGCTTCTTAAAATACTCATTACCTGGCCACACCCCAAACCCATCCCATGGTGATCTCTGGGCACGTGAGCCAGGAGTCGGGTTTCCGAAAGCTCCCTAGGTGAATTCACATGTTCAGCTAATGCTGAAAACCACTGAACCAGAGAGAAACTAATGGTTGTGTTGGCCTAAGAAGGCAGGAGAAAGACTCACGGTCTCCTTACCTCACCAAGGTGTCACTGCCGGCCCCTCCTGGGCTGTAATAGAGCACATTCTCCAACGACAAGGAAAACTTGAGTCCCTCTGCCTCTGAGATGTATAAATTGGTATGGTTGTTACTGTGGCTGACACACACAAACACCTGGTCCTCAGAGGCATCTGCGATGTAATATTCCTTTGGAATCAAAAGTCAAAAGAGATACGTCAAAAAACAAATGTGCCCTGTGGGATTTTTCTATACACATGGAAGCAATGACTTTCAAATGTCCTAGCGACAAATGTGGGCCTAAAACCCACAGAAAGCTCCCTAATCTTGGCAAAGACACTTTGGCGACATTCCCTTTGGAGAACCTGAGGCATATCTGCAGCTTAGTGGGCCCCTTACTGGCAAATGGGGCACAAATTAGTGGGCCACCGCACTCGGCAAATGACCTACAAACCTCTTTCTGTTAATAATGTGCCCTCATTTACCCATGAGACCTTTCATTCGTACAAAGTACAATACAGATTAATACACTTTATTTTCCCTAAGGTGACCAAAGGAAGACAGAATCCACAGAAACTAGCAAAGAACTGGCAAGACTGTTCTCCATATCATCCCATTAGTGAGCTACTTACCTTCCACCAAACCAACTGCCAGTGTCAAGATCTTTCAATGTGACCTCCTCCCTGTGGCAACTCCTCTAATGACCCCATTCCATGCAGACCTTTCCTATTGATCTTCATGTTATAAAGTTGCACATTTAAGCACTTGCTTATGTCTGGTTTCTTCCACTGACCAGTTCTTAGTCTCTCCAACCTGTTCGTAAAAGGTGGGACCCAAATTCTATCCCCTATTGGAACTCACCCCCTGCAAACAATACAGCAGGTACTTAATAAAAAAAAAAAATCCCATCATGCACAAACTTCCCATTGCTTCAGCACTGGCACACTGCTCAGATGGCACTGACTCTGGCTCCAACCTCTCTCTACCAGTGCCACTCCACATAACGGAAATGAGATTCTTGATCAGCTCTGCTTCACTGAAGTGGAAAACACAGACCACGATGCCCAAAGCACGACTGCTCTCTTTAGAGACCTCTCTGGAAAGTGACTTCAGGGAGGCTCCATAAAATATCCACCATGGCAGGTCATCCCTGCAGCACCCTTCCTCTGACCTCTGCATAAAGACAATGATACTTCTTCCCATCCTCAAGCAGATCCCACTCACATTAATAGGATGTCTTGTGACAAACTGGGCTGCTCGCATGGGCTTCCGGCCAAAGGAGACCCAGAGCTGGACGGAAGACTGCTGTTGACTGCCCAAGAGATGCTGCCAAGGAAGAGGAGAAAAAAATTAATTGTGCCACATTACAATCATTCAAAAGAAGCAGAAATAAAAATAGAAGAGTCAGATTCTTCCAGTTCTAGTGGAAACACAAAATAGAGACTGTGATTGCAAATTTATATTTCTGCAATGTCTTCCATCACTGGACAGCTTGGGTTGTACTGCTTCATCTTAGATACCTGGTGTGCAACACATACTAGATATTCCATGGATATTAGATAAGGAAGGAAATGGTATGATGGTGGAACTCAGACTAGAGGAGGGTTTTGGAGGTTGCCAACACTTCAGCAGAGCAATAGATAGAAAAGGATTGTGTGATGAGGCTGAAAAAACAGGCAGAGAGGAGCCTACAGCCCCCAAACCACTGAAGGGTGAGATCAGCCATACACTATGCACACAAAACATGTTATTTTCTTCTTTCCACTCTTATTTTTAGATTACAAGGATGCTCCAGTCAAAGGCTTTAATTTGCACTAAGACTTGCGGGGATCTTCATTAATTCTGGTTTTCCATCGCTGAATAATCTCATTGAGGAAGGTCTTTTGCTAGAATATATATTCATTGGTAGAGTATTCAACATGATGTTGACCACATCACATTGCATTTTAGAGATTTTTAAGTCACAGTAAGAATCTTGGAAATGTATATAAAAACATTAGATTAAGAGCTAGCTTTACCAACTGAGAAAATGACAAAAATCTCTCTAGTTTTCAGTTTATTCATCTATAAAAGGAGAAGCTTATTTGGATCAACTTCCCTGTAAATGGGTTTAAATGGTCCAGCAACCCTGTAAACATATATGCAGATTTTTAAAATATATGCACTCATTTATTTTGCTATGGAGGGTCCATACGTTTTATCAGATTCTCAAGAAAGTCCACAACTCAACAAAAGATAAGAACAGCTAGGTGGGGGATTAGGGGATGGAGACAGCAAACCACCATGGCATGTATGTACCTATGCAACAATCCTGCAGAATGCAGGATGTGCACATGTACCCCGGAGCCCAAATACAATTACAAAGAAAAAAAAAAAGAACTGCTATAAAGATTCTGCGTGGTTTCTTCCAGCTCTAAAAGGACATGGCCAGAAACTGAAGGCAAATGTTGCATATCTATCATGAAAGACACAGGAGGCATACACTCATGTGGACATAATCATACAAATGACTGTTAAGCTTACTGAGATATTGGGATTCTCAGCCAGAGGGATTACACTGGCTTCACTTATCCTTGACTAGGATGCTGTTTATTATAGATATTAACTTCCTATGGAGTAAGGAACATATCAAATAATTTTATCTGTAATATAACAACTCAGTACCCTGTTCTCATATATGTCCCATAAATACTGTGAGGAATCAGCTAAAAAAGACAATGTTACTTTTAATTCATTTGAGTAGCAGACATATTCAAACCACCACTGAATAAATGGTTAAAAGTAGTTTGTTTTAAAGAAATCTGGTAGAGAGGTACAAAAGATTGCCCACCAAAATGGAAACCTGAAAACCATATTAATAGCTTATACTAAACATGGGGCCATAGGAAATGACAGCTCTATAAAAACTGTAAAAGCATATTAACTGAATGAGAAAACAGTTCCCAGAAAAGTTGTTACACGCAAATTCCAAAAGCCCTCATTAAGCTGATAAAATGTTACGGCTATGTCAGATGATTAGTTAAGTCAGCCTATAAACATATATCTTTATGAATATATATAGGAACATATCAATGAAATATACATTTTTATGCTTTTTAATACTTCCAACTGTGAGTATTACTTTAAAAAGAGTGATTTCTCAATGATACTAAGGCCTAACATTAGTAAAAAATACTTAACAATTGCCGCTGGGAGCCCTGAGTATTAAGAATATATTTCATAGGTCAGTCTTACCTCATAAATGTAAAAATCATAGAATACTACAATCATCAAAAAATCTCCAAATGCATTGATTCCACTACCTTCTTGAAGAATTATTCCTAAACCTGAACAATTCAGGTTCATTCTTAATGAATTTTTAAAGAGTTATTGTATTGTTTTACTGCCACCAAGAAATATATTAACAATTAAACTGTGGCACACTAGTGATTCTAAGATGTAAGGCTCTGAGATTTTTCTTAATAAACCACAGGTGTTGGGATGATTTTTTTAATCACTATTATTATAAAAGTAAAACATACTCATGGACAACATCCAACAGCACAGATGGGTATAAGGTAAATGCAGAAGCTCTGCTCTGACCCCCACATCCCTCCTCCCACTCTACCCTGCAGAGTGCTCAGTGGCCAACAGATCTTGTGCATCCTTTCAGAAATGTACTGTGCCTCCACATGCAAGCATACTTACAAAGTGACAGACACTGCTACACCTACCCCCAACATCCATTATCCCTTTTCTCCCAAGCAGTAGGACCCTGACACCACACAGAATAAAAGACTGCACTTCTCTACCACTTTTCCAGCTATGGATAGTCACGTGACTAAGTACTTGTCAATGAGATAAAAACAGAAGTTTTTGTGTTGGATTTCTAGGAAGGCTGCTTAAATAGATGAAATTGGTAGAAAGAAGATCTACTTGCTGTCTTTCCTTATTCTTCCTAACGGCAATAAGGACTTGAAGGCTAGTGTGGACATCATGAACCATGAGGTAACCTTAAGAATGGAAATTGTTAGTTAGGATGGTGGAATGGAAAGATAGAAATCTGGGTCCCCAAGAACATCAGGACACCAACATACCAGCCTGAGACTGCCTACCTCCAGGCAGCAAGGAAGAGAAAACTAAACTCGAAACTTGGTTAAGTTTTAACCAAGTTTAAACCTTTTAGTCTCTTACCAGCAACCTAACACAATTCTAAACTGACACAGGCAATTTAATTTTTCGCATATATTTTGGATCACAGTATAAATGCTGCTGCATAACTTAACTTTTTCCATTAACAGTGTATCTTACTGTCCTACAATTTAAAATTTTATCATTAGCAATGTATCTTAGACCTCTTTCCACTTAACAGCTATTGGTGGGCATTTTGGTTATTTCCAAGAACATTTTTAAACACACACACACACACACACACACACACATATGTATGTATTTATTACTTTTTCAGCACTACACAATACTATTTGTAGGATGCTTTCTTAGAAGAATTCTTAAGTCAAAATTTTTATTTGTCATAGCTATCATGAAATGGCCCTCCTGAAAGGTTATATCAGCTAATACATCCACAAACACACATACCTTCATCAACGACCAGGAAAGATTTAAATGTTTTAATCTAAGTCAATCTTAGAGAGTCTGAGAATTTATAAGAATTTTTTTTAATTTTGTGTTTTCATTTCTGATAATTAAAAATAAATTCGCCTAGGTATCTGAATAACCTGAATTTCCATTTATATTTGAAACTGTGTCAGGAGCAAAAAGAAAAGGGGGATCAAGGAGAAAAGAGGAGAAAGGAACTAAATAAAGGACATTCTTATCAAGTAAAGGCCAAAGGATATTACAATGAGCTATACCACTGAAAATTTCATGGCAGCTCAGGTAGAGAAAATGGATAAAGAACTGAACCATGTGGAAACACAGGACCTAGTTCAGAAGCATCAGAGCCATGGGTCACATCCTCCCTTGGAGCAGCAACAAATTTTCAGCAAAACATCCTCATCCACGTTAATGTTGTTTACAAAAAAAAATCATAAATAAAGCATAGCTAAAATCTGGCATCTGGGATAGTCCATGGGGTAAAAAACTAGTGGGTAGACAGCTAAGGAGAGGTTGGCAAATGTGGGCAAGTAATATTGACGATGGATGAGGGTACATAGGGAGGGCATATCAGCATTAACTGTTTTTCATGTAGGTTGGAAAATGCCTATAATAAAGTTTACAAAGTTAATATTCATTGGAAGCATTTCCAGGAACTCCAGATACACTCATTCATAAAACCAAGAAAAACACTGACAATAAAGATCAACTTTTTCAGAATTCTGCAAATGAAATAAAGGCTTACAAAAATCCAAGACACATTTATTCAAGAACAATGACTGAATCTTGGCAAAAATAGCCAGCTTTGTGTTGTTTTCATTCGGCCTAATCCCATCCCCCTCTCTCTAGTTCTGGTAGCCTTGGAAACCCACAGCCTCACATCTACAATAGCTGTGAAAAACAGCAGCCTAGCAGCCACTGGAGAGGACAGAATAGGTCTGGAGTTCCCAAAAAGCCTGACTTGTCTGGGGGCTCACAGGAAAGCTGCATTATGAGCTCTTGCCTTTACATAGCCTAATGCGGTTCATCGCATAAACAGCCTTATAGCCAGCCAAGGTATTTACTGAAAACAGTGAATAAAAACTAGCAAATACGTATCATCATAACTGCTGAAGGCAGTATTACCAATTGGGAATAAAAAGAGGCTAACTAAAAAGCTTAAAAGAAAAAACTGGGGAAGATGTCCTTTAATAGGCTCTAGAATATTCCTGGGACTTTACAATGTCAAGCACATAAGAGCTGTGAGTATGCTCAAGAAAGAAGTGAACAGGGTCTAATCTCTTACCTCTAGCTAATCTTGAAGCTCTATATAAGCAGGAAGTGAAGGCTAGGATAGAGTTGTAAACTGCCTGCCAAAGCATTGAAGGTATACCCCAACACGCACCCAGAGGCCATCAGCAAAGGCCGAGGGACTTACTGGTTCAAAGTTTTTACGGAAATCTCTGTCATATCATTAGCTGACCAATAAGCTAAATTATGAAACCCTTCGGTAGCGATAACAATAAAGAACACAAACTTTACAGCAGTACAGGAAACTCCTTGAATAACAATAACAACAACAAAAACCACAACAACAAATAGCAACATCTAAAAATCATAAGGAGGGGGTGTCAGTGGTGCAGAGCGGCCACGCCATTTAAAATGTCCAGTTTTCAACAAAAAATTCAAGAGACAAGCAAAGAAACAGCAAAGTACAGCCTATACACAGTAAAAAGAATAGTCAGTAGAAATTGTCCTTAAAAGCTCGTACATTACAGTAAGTAAAAACAAAATTTAAATAAGCTACATAAATATGTTCACAGGACTAAAAAATATTATGCATAAGGTATGAAAGTACAATATGAGAAGAATGCCTCCTCAAATAGAGAATATCAATAAAGAAATTTTAAAAAATTTTAAAAAAACAGGCAAATAGAAATTTGGGAGTTCAAAAGTATAATAAATCAAAAGAAAAATTCAGTAGAGGGGTTCAACATCAGATCTGAACCAGGAGAATAAAAAAGCAGTGAACCTTAAGACATGTCAATTGTGATGTCTCAGTCTGATAAAAAAAATATATATATTAAAAACAAACAGAGCCTAAAAGACCCAGGAAACACCATCAAGTGTCCCGACACACAGATTACTGAAGTCACCGCGATGATAGAACAAAGAAGAAAGACTATTTGAAGAAATAATGACCAAAAACTCCCCAAATTAGATGAAAAACATAAATCTAGTAAGCTCAATGAATTCCTAAAGGGATAAACTCAGAGGCCCATACCTAGATACACCGTACTAAAACTGTTGAAAGCCCAAGATAAAGAATGTTGGAAAACAGCAAAAGAAAAATGACTCATCATATATAAGGAGTCCTCAATAAGACTAAAACTGTGCTGATGGGCTTAAAGATTGAGACGATAATAGCACAAAGGCAGGAAGGCAATAAAGCTATATAATGACACAGATTTTGTACACTACTGAAGTTAAATTCTTATTAATCCAAATTAGGTTTCATAAATTAAGATATTTATTGTAATCCCCAAAGAACAGATTAAGAAAATATCTGGGAAAAATTTAGTAAAAGAAAGCACAAGGGAATTTAAGTGTTACCCTACAAAATCTGTATTTAATACAAAAGAAGGCAGTAATGAAGTAATGGAGGAACCAAAAAAAAAACTATAAGGAATATAGAAAGCAACTAGCAAAATAGCATATATGTAGTCTACCTTTAAATAATTACATTAAATATAAGTAAATTCAACACTCTTATCAAAAGACAGATATTAAAAGAATGCATAAAAGACCTGACACAGCCATATGCCATTTACTTCAAAGATACAAACAGATTGAAACTAAAAGGATGAAAAAATGATATGCCATGTGATGTGGTTTGGCTGTGTTCCCACCCAAATCTCATCTTGAATTCCCACATGTTGCAGGAGGGACCAGGTGGGAGGTAATTGAATCATGGGGCAGGTCTTTCCCATGATAGTGTTATCACTGTTCTCATGATATTGAATAAGTCTCACGAGATCCGGTGGTTTTAAAAAGGGGGAGTTTTCCTACACAGGCTCTCTTTGCCTGCTGCCATCCATGTAAGACATGACTTGCTCCTCCTTGCCTTCTGCCATGATTGTGAGGCTTCTCTGCCCATGTGGAACTGTAAGTCCATTATAAACCTTTTTTCATAAATTGCAGTCACAGGTATGTCTTTATCAGCACCATGAAAATAGATTAATACACTATGTTAACTGTACACAGAAGAAAAGAACAGCTATATTAATAGGCAAAATAGAATTTAAGACAAAAAATAGTTACTAGAGGCAAAGAAGGACATCTAATGATAAAAGTGTCAATCTAGAAGAATTAACAATCATAAACATATATGTACCTAACAACAGAACTCCAAAGCTAGAATTGAAGAAATAAATAAATAATTCAAGATGATAGCAGCTAGAGATTTCAACAATTAAAGATTTTCCCACCTTCAATATAGAACAAGGCAGAAAAGGAAAAAGATAAATTGAACATCATCATCAACTAAGTAGATTTAATAAAGATTTATGGAACACAATACACAACAACCACAGAATACACATTCTTCTTAAAGCACATGTTGTGTTTCACATGTTCAGCAACATTCTCAAGGATGGAACAGATGTTAAGTATTAAAACAAGCCTCAATAAATGTAAAAGAACTGAAACCATATAAAGTACATTCTGTGATCATAATGGAATAAAATGAGAAACCAAAAAGAGAAGGAAATTCACAAATACACTGAAATTAAACAACACATATAAATCATCAATGTGTCAAAAGGAATCACAAGAGTAATTAGAAAATACTTTAAGATGAATGAAAATGAAAACATAAGCATATGAAATACAGCTGAAGCAGTGATTAGAGGGAAATGTATATTTGTTATCACTTATATTAAAAAAGAAGAAAAATATCAAATCAATAACCTGACTATTCACCTTAAGAACGTAGAAACATAAAAGCAAACTAAGCCCAAAGCAAGCAAAATGAAAGAAATAATAAAGATTAGAGCAGGAATAAATAAAATAGAGAAGAGAAAAAATAATAAAGAAAATTAAGTAAAGATTAGAGCAGGAATAAATAAAATAGAGAAGTGAAAAATAATAAAGAAAAGTAATAGGCTGATTATTTAAAAATATTAACAAAATTTAATAAAGTAGACTACAAGCTAGACTTATCAAGAAAGAGAGAAGACTCAAATGACTAAAATTAAGAAAGAAAGAAGAAACATCAACAGCCTCACAGAAATAAGAAAGATTGGTGTGAACACAATGAATAATTAAAAATTAAATAACTTAAATGACCAAATTACTAGAAAGATACAAACTGCTGAAACTGAACCAAAGACAAATTTTAAAATCTAAAAACACTGAGTTAGTAACCAGAAAACTTCCCACAAAGACAGTACATTCTGCCAAACAAATTAAAGGATAAAAATGATTATAAACCAAGAGTAAGTGGAATTCATTCCAAAAAATGTGCATTGGTTTAACATATGAAAAAGATCCATCAGTGTAATACTCAATATTAACAGATTAAAGGAGGAAAAAAAGAAACATAACATCATCACAACTGACACAGAAAAAGCACTGATCAAATCCCAAACATTTTCATGATAAAAACACTCAACCTAGAAATAGAAGAGAATGTTCCTCAAATTGATAAAGGGCATCTAGAAAAACCCCGCAGTTAAAAATCATACTTAATGGTCTAAGACTGAATGCTTTTCCCCTAAGATCAGGAATAAGACAAGGATGCCTCCTCTCCACTCCTACTAGAGTTTCTAGCCAAGGCAGTTAGGCAAAAAAAAAAAAAAAAAAAGAGAGAGAGATAAAAGGCCTCCAAGTTAGAAAGGAAGAATTAAAGGATGATGTTGTCTCTTTTAGCAGACAACATCATCTTGTATACAGAAAATCGTAAGGAATCCACACATCGAAAAAGTTAGAAATAATAAAGCTCAGCAAGGTTGCAGAATATAAGATCAATAATACAACAATCAATCATGTTTCTATACACTAGCAATGAACAATCTGAAAATAAAATTAATACTCATTTACAAAGGAGCCATAAAGAATACTTAGGTTTTTTTGTTTCTGCTTTTGTTTTTTTTTTTACACAGCAGTCTCATTCCATCACCCAGGCTGAACTGCAACCTCCACCTCCTGGGTTCAGGAGATTCTTCTGCCTCAGCCTCCCGAGTAGCTGGGACTACAGGTGCGTACTACCATGTCCGGCTAATTTTTGTATTTTTAGTAGAGACAGGGTTTCACCATCTTGGTCAGGCTGGTCTAGAACTCCTGACCTTGTGATCCACCCGCCTTGGCCTCCCCCAAAGTGCTGGGCTTATAGGCGTGAACCACCGCGCCTGGCCAGAAAAAAATTTTAACTAAAGAAGTCCAGGACTTGTACACTGAAAACCAGAAAAACCAGTTGAAAGAAATTAAAGGAAACCTAAATAAATGGAAGAATATCCTTTGTCCATGCATTGGAAAACATAATATATTAAGATGGTAATATCCCCCAAATTGTGTTGAATCAATCTCTATCAAAATCCCATCTGTGGTTGGTTTTTTTTTTTTTTTTTTGGCAAAAAAATTGACAAACTGATCTTAAAATACACATGGAAACGCAAGGAACCCAAAATAGCCAATACGATCTTTAAAAAGAACAAAGTTGGAGAGTTCAGGTTTTCCAAATTCAAAACTTATTACAGAATTACAGTAATCAAGACAGTGTGATGCTAGCAGAGGGATAGACATATAGATTCAAAGAACAGAATTAAGAGTCCAGAAACAGGCCAGATGCAGTGTCCTGGGCAACACAGTGAGACCCTGTCTCTTCAAAAAATTAGCCAGGCACAGTGGTGCATGCCTGTAGTTGCAGCTACTCAGGAGGCTGGGGTGGGAGGACCATTGAGCCTGAGAGCTCAAAGCTGCAGTAAGCCATGATCATGCCACCACATTCCAACCTGACAGCAAAACCCTGTCTCAAAAAAAAAAAAAGGGGGGGGTGGAGAAAGAGTCCAGAAATATGCTGGGCATGGTGGCTCACTCCTGTAATCCCAGCACTTTGGGAGGCCGAGGTGGGCAGATCATCTGAGGTCAGGAGTTCCAGACCAGCCTGACCAACATGGTGAAACCCCATCTCTACTAAAAATACAAACATTAGCCAGTGTGGTGCACATGCCTGTAATCCCAGCTACTCAGGAGGCTGAGGCAGGAGAATTGCTTGAACCTGGGAGCCAGAGGTTGCAGTGAGCAGAGATCGTGCCATTGCACTCCAGCCTGGGCGACAGAGCGAAACTCCATCTCAAAAATAAATAAGAGTCTAGAAATAAATTCTCGTGTTTATGAGAAATTAATTTTCAACCAAGGTGCCAAGGGAAAAGTATAGCCTTTTCAACAAATGGCGCTGGGATAACTGGTTATCCACATGCAAAAGAACAAAGGTAAATAACTCATATTAGATATAAAAATTAATTGAAAATGAAATGAATCATAGACTGTAAGAGCTAAAACTACATGACTCTTAAAGGAAAGGAAAGTACATCTTCATGACCTCAGATTATGATATAACAATAGCACAGACAACAAAAGAAAAAACTGATAAGCTGAACTTCATCAAAATTAAAACCATGGCTGGGCATGGTGACTTGTGCCCATAATCCCAACATTTTGGGAGGCCAAGGTGGGAGGATTGCTTGAGCCCAGGAGTTTGAGACCAGCCTGGGCAATATAATGAAACCCCACGTCTACAAAAATTTTAAAAATTAGCAGGTGTGGTGGCACACACCTGTGGTCCCAGCTACTCGGGAGGCTGAGGTAGGAGGATTGCTTGAGCACAGGGAGATCATGGCTGCAGTGAGCCGTGATTGCTCCATTGCACTCCAGCCTGGGTGACAGAGTAAGACTCCCGACTCAAAAGAATAAAATAAAAATAAAAACTTTAGTGCTGAAAAAGAAAATCAAGTAAAAAGATAAAGCATGGAATGGCAGAAAAGATTTGCGAATCATGTAACTTGTATATAGAGAATATACAGAATAAAGAACTACTATAACTTAACAACAAAAAATAACCCAATTTAAAAACAGACGACTTGAATAGAAGGGGTAACAGACAGCTATCAGCATAGTCAGCAACTACAGGTAGTCAGACAACTATCTGTAAAGGTCCAGATAATAGATATTTTAGGCTTTTGGAGCCATATTGCCTCTGTAGAGTTAGATATGCAACTCTGCCACTGGAGCATGAAAGCAACCTTAGCCACGCATAAGCAATGAGTATATCTGTGTCCCAGTAAAACTTCATTTATAAAAACAGGTTGTGGGCCACAGTTTCCTAGCATGCATTCTAGAACACAGCATCTGCAGCATGTAAGGCATGAGTGGCTGCATCACCTATAAGGACAGAGAAGAGACTTCAAGTCCACAGATCATGCCTTTGCTTACTGATACACATTTGTACATGAAATATCTGAGCCTGGCTTGCATGATGATCTCAATCTAATAGTGAGGCTGTGAGGTTGCAGGGGAGTAGCTAACCCTGACCCACGTCAACCTTTTCAGCAATTACTGTTATCAAATGAAAGATCCTAACAGTTGCATACTAACAAATGAACAAATCACAGAGTACCTCACTGTTTCTCTAATGGCTCTATCATTCTGATGTAGACTATTAAGACAAATAAGTGAACTTTATGTCAAAAAGCAAGGAATAAAAATTAAACAAGACAATTCAAAGGCAACAAATACAAAGCACATTACAAAGGCAGAGGCGGGCCAACAGAGTAGACCTGAAGACTGCTCCAGTGCAGAAGCCAGGCGGCTGAAACAGTAACTTACAAAGGACTGTGATCATTCATGGTGCTAGAAGGAAGCAAAAGAGTTAATCATGCAAAACCAATTTTCCGTAGTTTTAAAATCAGTTCTTTGATTTTCCCAATTTGATGTGAATTCATTTAACATTAAAGCCAGCTGGAATTCCCCAAGCCCACGCAGCCTTAAAACCAGACAGGCCCCAGATAAAAAGTTATACTTTTAGGCTTCAACACTCCTACTGGGAGGGTTATCTGACCAAGGCCGACTTTGTTTATCCTTGTGGTTTAGAAGTCTGATGTAATAAAATGGAGGAAAGCACATATTGTATGTGCTATCCACAGCCAGTTGTGTTTCTTTTCTCATCAATCCATCCTTTCAGAAATAATCCCTAGACAGTATAATTCTTCTTGAAGCATCTGCCTGTGGAAGGCTCTGGTCAGAGTTTCTCAAGCTGGTGATCCTTAGGCATCCTTGGGATGCTCTGGGGAAAAGTGCATTTGGGCCCTGAATCTGCACTTCTAACAACTGTCCTTGCCTGATGCTGACGTGGGTACTCCTAAGACTACAATTTGGGAAACACCTCCCAGTGGCAACTTAACCCATCTACCTACATCCTCTCACTAACACCACTGACCTTGGAATCTGGTAGCTCATCCATGCACAGGAAAAGAAGCCAACACATAACTACAATTTTGCCACCAACAGCATATAAATAAGCCATACAGAAAGTTAAGACTTGCTTAAAAGTACCAATAATTTAATACCTCTCCCACCAAATTTCTAAAAATTGACTATTTTTTAAATTAGGTGGGCAAACATGGCATTCATTCAACTCTATTGAGCATCTGTTGTGCACCAAACATTGTGCAAGGCACTGGGTACTGTATGAGTGAGATCAAAACAAACATGACCCTTAATCTTACCAGTGGCCAGGTTTAATTAAAAACTCACCACAGGCACTCTGTAAATCAACTACACCTGGAGAACAGACATAGCTGTTAGATCGGAACGGAGGGCACAGAAAGCTCCAGCTGGAATATAACTTTCTTTTTTCTTTTTTTTATGAGATGGAGTCTTGCAGTGTTGCCCAGGTTGGAGTATAGTGGCGTGATCTCAGCTCACTGCAACCTCCATCTCCTTAGTTTAAGCAATTCTCCTGCCTCAACCTCCCAGGTAGCTGGGATTACAAGCGTGCACCAACGCACCACTAATTTTTGTATTTTTAGTAGAGACAGGGTTTCACCATGTTGACCAGGCTGGTCTCGAACTACTGACCTCAAGTGATCCACCCGCCTCGGCCTCCCAAATTGCTGGAATTACAGGCCATGAGCCACCACACCCAGCCCAGCTAGGATATAACTTAAACTCTCAGCCGTGACACCTAGGAATAACCCAGTTAAGAGAAATGCATAACAGCTATCCATCCTGCCCCAGTTCACACAAAAAGGAGGACAAACCAGGCAGTCAGTCAGTGCGTTTTAGAGTTCAAAATTAAAATCACACAATAACCCCAGGCCCAAGGAACTAAGGCAGAAAAGGCCTATAAACACTGGAGAACTGAAGACAAAGTTTCAGACGATACTGAAAACTCAAGACTGTCCAACTGATGTCACAAGGCATCAATGCTTGGACCTGATTTCTCATCTGTGTTCCCATCACCCTAACCCCAAAGCCATTCAAGGATGCTTGTGTTTCTGGACTGCTATACATATTTGTGTATCTGTGTCTAAGAGAAAGAGAAAGAGACAGGCAAGGCAGGAAGGCAATGAGCCAATGTCTGTGGGTCAATGCAAATGGCCTGACAAGAAAAACTGCCGTAGGCTAGTGGTTTTTCAGAACGTTTTGCAAGGTATGTAACTGGAAATGCCTCTGGCCTTTAGCCACCCACATCTCTCTGCTCATTCTGTCCTTACTCCCTGCTTTTCCTGTTGGGGAGGTCCTCTCTTGACCCTAAAATCCTACCAAGAAGGTTGACCTATTTCCACTTGGCCTGCTACCAATTGCAGAAGTATATGGGAACCTGAAGGAAAACATTACCATTGATTTCAGTCTCTAAGGTTAGCAGTGACAAAGAGCCACCTCCCAGTTAGCAAAGGTCTTCAACAGAGCCTGAGTCAACAAGGGAATGGCGCCATCAGGAAAGCAAGCTAGTAGCCTCCCAGAAATAAGAGCCCCACCTGCCCTTGGCTGGGCCTGGTTTTTCCCTTTACAACCAGGGTGATAAAGACTGAATGTGATACAGTTGCAAGACAAGTCCTGTTAAGTAATCAGCTCTTTTAAATGAGCAAGCCCACCATTTCAGCATCTGGCTCCAACACATCAAATCAAGGGGAAGATTTTTCCCAAAGGCTGAGAGTTAAGCTACTTACTGACAGCTGGAAGCTTAATTACTGCTTTTCTTAGAGCATTAACTCCCACTAGCCAATGACTACACATCCTATTAGCCATGTAAATTAGCATGTGTTGAAAAATCTCTAAGAAATCGGCCTAAGTTTAAAGGAAATCAGGCAGAGGGATTAAAGGAAAGGAGCCACTGAGCCACCCTCCCCTCTCAATTCTTTGTTCTTTTCAAAGAAATATGTCTTTGTGAAGGATGCTTGGCTACCAGGAAACAACCAAATTCCTGGAGCCTAGAGCCACTTGGAGTGTTTGTCCTAGGCCTCTCCACTCCTCTGACTTCCTGGCACCTGCCAAGCCCTTTGGGAATGTTCGTCAATGTCGTCAATGTTGAGAATCCTTCAGTCAATCTATCCCAAGTACATCCATCCAATTGCTGCTTATGCAAACTCACCTGTTTAATCACAGAATGCCAAACTTCATAAAGGAAACTCAAAAGTAGTTTATTCTTTAAAGCATTCAACTTACCACCACCTTTGTAGCAAACATGTACTTGTCCCGAAGCTGAAAATCTCTCACTTCCTCAAGGATTACTTCCAGGTTTTCCCGGGACTGGAAGAAATCTGTACTTCGGAAAATGGTGGAGTAGCCAGAGGGTTCATGTCTTTCAATGTAGATGGTATTTGGTTTGTCATAGGGATCAATTCCCCTGGAAGAAAAAAAAAAAGGTTGTTATCATTTGCACATTTCATTACTAGAGGTCTGGAGGTTTTGCAATGAGGATAATTAACTAGACTTTAGGCCTACTATGGTATAGTATCATCTGTGACCTACAGATGATACTCTCTGTGCCTCAAATATATCTCTGGTTACTCCTTGACTCAGGATAGAGGGGACAAAATTGCCATTTGTAAAATGTTTTATGTTGTTTTCAAAGCATCCTGAGTTTAGCCCAAGACAACCCGGCCCTGCCTGAGACGAGCAAAAAGTAGTAACAGAAGATAGAATGTTTTAAAATAAATAAGCAAGGGACTGCTTGAAGCCATAAGCAAGTTTCCGGCCTCAAGTTTCCAACCTCAGAAGAATGAAAGAGAGTTGTTACAAGGTGCTACATCCTCAAAAGAACATCACTGGAGAACGCACATTATGAACCCCTGAGCCTGATCCTTCCAAGGGATGCTGCCCTGTCTGTCTGTCCCCTGCCAATGTCATGGATCTCAGCAATCTGGAGCCCTACTGCCTGTGCATTTCGTCTCCCACGCGGCTCTTCTACAAACTCTTTCTCACATACAGTGATCTTAAAGTCCTTCAGAAAGGGAGGGCACCTTTCCCCCACTGTGCTTTTGCAGATGGTACACTCCCGTGAGGAGGCGCCCTCTGCACACACTTGGATCCCTCCATCTAATTCCTACTCTCCTCTGTCATCAAGCTCAAGTCTTCATCTTCCAAGAAGCCTTCCTGAGGGCTGTCCTCTCTTCTCTCAACACCAGCAATAACATGCCTCTGCAGCACTCAATTTCAAGCCTTTTATATGAGCTTGAGCTCCAAACAAAAGTATAAAACCCCTAGAATTGGTTGATTTTTAGAATCAGTCTTATTCCTTTATGCAGTAATGCCTCTTAGACACTGCATTTTATTGTTCACCATTACGTATTTGTCTGAGCTTCCTAGACACAGTATAGATGCCTTGGAAGGCCATGTCTTAGATGTCTTTCTACCCTATAGTATCCCTAGCTAAAGAGATACTTTCTGCAACGGATCTATGGGCCAGCTAGAGAAGCTAATGCAAAATGAAAACATGGAATGACTAGGCCAAACTACCTTGGAGAAGAACTTCTGAGCCAGTGTTCCCCAAAGAAGCCCCACATAGCAGCTCAGAGGACAACTTATCTGCTCCAGGTCTCCTAACATTCTCAAGAACACCAAGGCCATGGGAACCATTCAGCAAATGGGAAAAAAATAAATGAAAAGGCTGGGAAGATAGCCTTGTAGTGAGAATACAAAGTGATAATTTAAGGAAGGACAGAAGGCCTCAGTTATGTATTTGCCCTTATGCAATTCCATAGGCACGATGGCTCTCAGAATAATGAAAGTAATCGTGTCAAATTCCTCCAGAGATATACTGTAAGGGCATGTTCTCCCCTACCCCTCCCAAAAAGAAAGATAAAAAACAGAAAAACAAGAGTCTCTTTTGCCAGGCGCAGTGGCTCACACCTGTAATCCCGACACTTTGGGAGGCTGAGGCTAGGGTAGGGAGTGGGGGCACTTGAACCCAAGAGTTTAAGACCAGTCTGGGAAACATAGTGAGACTGTGCCTCTACAAAAAATAAATTAAAAAAAAAATTAGCTGGCATGTACCTGTAGCCCCAACTACTCAAGAAGCTGAGGTGGATGGTTGGAAGCCTGGAAGTCTGAGGCTGCAGTAAGCCATGATTGTGCCACTGCACTCCAGTCTAGGCAACAGAGCAACACCCTGCCTCAAAAAACAAAGGAAAAACAGCTTCTTTTTACAATGGAAGAAGACTTGGGTTTTGCTCTACAATCTGGATATTCAGGACAATGGAGAAACCAGCAGCGTTGGTCCTAGTGTAGGAGAAAACTATTCTTCATTATCAGATACTCTGTGTGCATGTGTGGGTGGGTGGTGGCATGTTCTCTTCTTTTCCACAATTAGAAGTACTGATTAAAGTACTTCCTCTAGCCAGAGGATATGCAAATTAAAATGAGGCTGCTTGGTATTTTTAAAACGGCACAGAGGAAGGAACCTTTATTGAGCTATTTTGAGACCCAGCTCACCTCTATTATTCCTTCCTCGCCAAAAGCAGCAGCCAACACCTAGAGATAGAAAGAACTGTGACTTTCATCCCAATTTTCTTCTGTAATCCATATTTGGACCTCCCTTTTCTGTAAGCTGCTCAACCTACAAGTTCTTATAGTTTGCAATCACTTAGACTTCCAATATCTTACGCTCACTGACACCTACTTTCTATTGTCTTTGCCCTCATTGAGAAATTTCAATCATGGCTCTATCGCTGAGCAGTCATCAGCATCACCTGGCCTCACCTAAAATCCCTCAATTGTATTCCACAGAGTATCTTTGAGTCCCCTTAGCCTCCTCAGGTCTTCCACTATTCTGTCTTGCCAATCTCCAGCTCTGGACGATGTAAATTATTAGCTCTCCTCACTCCTGCTGCTCCCAACTTCCAAGCATTGTTGAACAAATGTACATCACTATTCTGAGAGACTAGATTATGGGGAAACCTAGAAGGGAAAATCCTCCAAATAGCCTACCCCTTAAAGACGCATCACTAGCTTAAATGAGATGAGCCAGTCCTTTCTCCCAAGATATCCGTATATCTACACAGAGGCAAAAGGTACAATTTTAGAACTTAAAATTTCTCAATTGTGGCAGGGAGTGGTGGCTCACACCTGTAATCCTAGCACTTTGGGAGGCTGAGGCAAGTGTATTGCCTAAGCTCAGGAGTTCGAGACCAGCCTGGGCAACACGGAGAAAACCTGTCTCTACTAAATTACAAAAACATTAGCCAGGCATGGTGGCATGCACCTGTAGTCCCAGTTACTCAGGAGATTGAGGCAGGAGAATTGCTTGAACCCTGGAGGTGGAGGTTGCAGTGAGCTGAGATCGCGCCACTGCACTCCAGCCTGGGCGACACAGCAAGACTCTGTCTCCAAAAAAATACATAAATAGATAAAAATTCTAAATTATAAGTTCCCTTATCTAGTACTTCTGCTGGTGCCCTCATAATTTATAGTTTCCTAAGCAGATTAAAAAAAAAAAACAATTTTCCCTTCAAAATTCAAATAAAACAAAAGAAAGTTCTAATGGTTTTCCTTGAGCACAGGTTATCCTTGGACGAGACTATGGTTATAATTTCACTAAGATCCCCTAACTTCTGCTCAAGGAAAATAACAAAAGGGTCGGAAACAGCGACCCTCTGTGGAAACATAAACAGAGTCTATGGCTGTCTGACGATGGTCAGCTCTAAGGCTCCATCTTTACCATCCTCTATTACTAGGGAAGCAATACCAACTCAAAGACATACCACTTTACATGGAGAACTAAAAGAAACACAAGCAGTATCTACAGCTTCTGGGGCCATTACAGTTAATGAGGACTAAAACTACAAGTAAAATCTAAAAACAAATGAAAAACTAGGAGATAAAAATACATACACGCATACAATCTATTTCGCATCACACCCAAAGGGCTAATCTCAAATATATAAAGAGCTCCTTGAAATCAATCATGAAAAGACTAATAATCAAATAGAAAAGGAGCATGAGGCCAGGCACAGTGGCTCACACCTATAATCTCAGCACCTTAGAAGGCCAAAACAGGCAGATCACCTGAGGTCAGAAGTTCAAGACCAGCCTGGCCAACATAGTGAAACCTCTTCTCTACTAAAAATACGAAAATTAACCGGGCGTGACAGCAGTCACCTGTAATCCCAGCTTCTTGGGAGACTAAAGCAGGAGAATTGCTTGAAACAGGGAGACAGAGGCTGTGCACTGATATATCCACAGTGAATATACCAGTAAGCTGAGATCATGCCACTGCATTCCAACCTGATCATGCTTAAGCAAACAAACAAACAAATAAATAAATAAGACCACAATCCCAGCACTTCGGAAGGCTAAGGTGAGAGTATTGCTTGAGGCCAGGAGTTTGAGATCAGTCTGGGAAACATAGGCAGATCTCCTTTCTACAAAAAAAAAAATTAAAAATTAGCTAGGCATGGATGCACAGGCCTGTAGTCATAGCTACTTGAGAGGCCGAGGTGGGAGGACTGCTTGAGTCCAGGAATTTGAAGCTGCTGTAAGCTATGATAGTGTCACTGCACTCCAGCCTGGGTAACAGAGTGAGACTCTCACTGAAAAAAAAAAAAAATAGTGAAATATTTTCTCACTAAAAATAGAAATAAATGACCTTTAAGCAGATTAAAAGATGTTCTAAATCATAATAAGGAAAATGCAAAAAACTAAAACCACAGACAAAATATTTCTTCCCTAACACACTGGCTATGGAGAGAGACACTATTCTACATTGTTAAGATGGGTGCAAACTTGACACTTTTTTTTTTTTTTTTTTTTTTGAGATGGAGTCTCCCTCTGTCACCCAGGCTGGAGTGCACTGGCATGATCTTGGCTCACTACAACCTCCGCCTTCCGGGTTCAAGTGATTCTCCTGCCTCAGCCACTCGAGTAGCTGGGACTACAGGTACACACCACAATGCCCAGCTAATTTTTGTATTTTTAGTAGAGACGGGATTTCATCATGTTGGCCAGGATGGTCTCCATCTCTTGACCTCGTGATCCGCCTACCTTGGCTTCCCAAAATCTTGACATTTTCTATAACAAATCTGGCAATCTCTACCCAAGTTACAATTTTAAGGATTCATTTACTGTGGATATAGCAGTGCACAAAACTGACAAAAGTCCCTGCCCTTGGGGAGCTTTCATTCTGTTGAAGAGAGAAAGACAAATAATAAGCATAGTAATAGTATATTAGAATGTGGTTAAATGCTATACAAAATAGAACAGAACACAGTACAGGAGATTTGGAGTAATGGGGGAGTAGGTGCAATTTTATTTTTTTTAATTTAATTTATTTTTTTTTTTGAGGCAGTGTCTTGGTCTTTCGCCCAGGCTGGAGTACAGTGATACAATCTCGGCTCACTGCAACCTCCACCTCCCAGGATCAAGCAATTCTCCTGCCTCAGCTTCCAGAGTAGCTGGGACTACAGGCACCTGCCACCACGCCCAGTTAATTTTTGTATTTTTAGTGGAAACGGAGTTTCACCATGTTTTCCAGCTGGTCTTGAACTCCTGACCTCAAATGATCTACCCACCTTGGCCTCCCAAGGTGCTGGGTTTATAGGCATGAACCACCATGCCCAGCCAGGTGCAGCTTTAAATAGGATCCTAAGGTGGGCATAAATGAGGTGGGCTTCATTTAGAAGCCAAGTTGTTTGAGCAAAGTTAGAAGCAAAAAACTGGAATGAGCAAAGACTGGAATGAGGTAAAGGAATAAGCAGTAAGTATATTTTGGGTAAGAGCATTTTAGGCAGAGAAAACAGCAATTGCAAAGATCCTGCTCCCTGTGGTAAGAAGGTATCTGACATTTAATCTGAGAGAAATGATGAAGCATTAAAGTATTTGAAGCAGAGGAACAAAATGATCTAACTTGTTTGAATAGGATCAAGCTGGTTACATACTGAGAGTTAATGACAGAAAAACAAGAGTAAAAGCAGAAAAACTAGTTGGGAAACTAATGAACAATGACACTGGAGGCTTACAGTAAAAGCGGTACCTGAGTAGAAGATTCTAGATATATACTGAAGGTGGAGCCAATAGGATTTCCTGACAGAATGAATGCAAAGCATAAAACAAATGTGAAATCAATAATGACTCCAAAGATTTTGGCCTGTGCAAATGAGAAAGATTATGAGTGGAGCCGATCTGGAGCAGTGAAGATCAAGAGTCAATTTGGGAGGTGTCAAGTTTGCAATATCTATCAGTCATCCATGTGAGTGAATGGATGAGCTGTTAGATAAATCCACTGACCCATCACACTCACTTCTAGAAATCTGTCCTACACATTTGCCTGCACATGTACAAGTTCATATAATTCAAAATCCTATGCTACTTTATCACTGTAATATAAATTATAATAAGTATATTACCATTTACTTCTAGAAGAAGTACTTCTTTTAGTACAATCTGTTTATTTCATTCCTCTTCTTTTTTTTTTTTTTTTTTTGAGACGGAGTTTCGCTCTTGCTACCCAGGCTGGAGTGCAATGGCGCGATCTCGGCTCACCGCAACCTCCGCCTCCTGGGTTCAGGCAATTCTCCTGCCTCAGCCTCCTGAGTAGCTGGGATTACAGGCACGCGCCACCATGCCCAGCTGATTTTTTGTATTTTTAGTAGAGACGGGGTTTCACCACGTTGACCAGGATGGTCTCGATCTCTTGACCTCGTGATCCACCGCGCCCGGCCCCCATTCCTCTTCTTAAAGCAGTAGTATCCCATTGTTTTTAGAAGGTAGCCCAAATTCTTTTTTCAAGCAATACAGATTCTAATACCTACTTCCGTTTCAAAACTTCACCCAATACACTATCGAAAACTAAAACTAAGAGTTCATGTTCTCTACCCAAGCACCACAGTGGCTTGTCCTGTGCCTTTGGCCACTTTGTTCCTCTGTCTGGAATTCCCGTCCTCCACACCTCCACACAGGGACATCCTACATGTTGTGCTCATCCCAGATCAAGGGCAACCTCCTCTACAAAGCTGTCTGTGATCCTCCCATCTGGAAGAATAAGTCCTCTCTTTGGCTTTTCATGCCATGTCTGTTACCTCTTTGCCTCTGTCACAATGTGTGTTATGTACCCGAAATGTCTTTCCTTACCTCCTAAACTGTAATCTCCTTAATAACTATAGCCATAAATTATTCAACTTCTTATACCTTTAAGCATCTAGTAAGCTTTATACTTAACAGACATTCAAGAAAATGTTATGAACAAATGCAGGAATTTTATTGTTGTCGCTGTTGTTGTTGAGAAAGAGTCTCAGTCTATCGCTCAGGCTGGAGTACAGTGATGAGATCTCGGCTCACTGTAACCTCTGCCTCCCGGGTAGAAGCAATTCTCCTGCCTCAACCTCCCAAGCAGAGTAGCTGGGATTATAGGCGCACACTGCCATGTCCAGCTAATTTTTGTATTTTTCAGTAAAGACAGGGTTTTACCATGTTGGCCCGGCTGGTCTTGAACTCCCGACCTCAGGTGATCTGCTCATCTTGGCCTCCCAAAGTGCTGGGATTACAGGCATGAGCCACTGCGCCCAGCGAGATGCATGAATTTTATATAGAGAACAACTCCCACTTCTAATATGATGCTCTAAAAATGAAACTCTACAAACATGCAAGAGCCTCAAGATTCCCCTGGGTTCCCTGATGGATTGAAAAATGCAAAAGCTCTACCACTCCTCTCATAAATAACCTTACTTTCTCATCCCACCCACTCGTTCCCCCAGTGAGATCATTGCATTTGTAGCTCTAATTCTCAGATCTGGAAAAATGTATTTACTGAACCAAATGCTTGACATTTCAGGTGAAGGCAGGTTTGTCCACCGTGAAGGAGCTAGAGCTGGAGAAAGGAGGTCATGTACATCAAGATTTATTAGAGGATACAACTTACCAGGAAAAGGACTTGACATGTTCCTGAATCATGATCCAGGTCTGGCCAAAGTCATCTGACTTCCACAGCTGCAAAGACAAGTGGGCATGATGCAAGAGGCATGTGTAATACAACCTGAATGGCATCACCATTAAACGCCTACTGAAATCCCACCTTCCATGACACACTGTCTGTGAAGGCAGGCACTGAGATTGCCAAAGCCAGCAAAGTTGCTCCAAAAGCAAACGAGGGCAAGAAAGGAAAGACCACTGTGTGCCTATGTGTTCTTCTCTCAATAGCAACTGGAAGGAAAAATGAGTAGGCCTTGCCTTCCATTTACGGATTACCAGAAATTATATTTACTCAAGACTAGCCTCTAGGTTAGTCTTGAGTAAAAACCAAAGGATGATTATACTCAGCATTTTTTCAACAAAGAAACGGTGTCCTTAAAGACTTTTCATGGATAGCAGTATTATTCACAACAGCCAAAATGTGGAAGCAATCCAAGTGTCCATGAGGGGTGAGCAAATAAGCAAGATATGGTCTGTGCATACAATAGAATATTATTCAGCCTTAAAAAGAAAGAAAACTCTGACACATGCTACAGTACGTATTAATCTCAAGGACGTTCTGCTAAGTGAAATAAGTCAGTCACAAAGGGACTAATAGTATATAATTCCACTTAGCAGGTACCTAGAGTAGGCAAAACCATACAGACAGAAAACAGAATGGTGGTTGCCACGGGCTGGGGGGCAGAGAGGTATTGTTTAATGGGTGCAGAGTTTCAGTCTTGCAAGATGAAAAGTGTTCTAGAGATGGATGGTGGTGATGGCTGCAAAACAAAATGAAAGTACTCAATAAAACTGCGTGCTTAAAAGGGTTAAGATAGTAAATTGCATGTTATGAGTGTTTTAACATAAAAAAAAGGAAGAAAAAAAAACCATAATGGGCCCTGGTAAGTAAAGATGATTGCAGAGGACACCAGCTACGTACAGAGCCCCACAGGGAATCAACTGAATACACAGGCTGTGGCAATGAGGAATTAACTTGCTGATCTTTGCCAAAGACCCTCAACTTCCACACATGGAACCTGAAGGTTCCTCTGGCCCTAGCGACCATGTATTAAGAAGCATGAGACCCAAAATAATAATAATTCCCCCTCCACTAGTAAACTGATCCAGCCCATACTTAGGTTACTCCCTAAGGCAAGCAAAGGTAAACAGACCTTTGTTTTGGTTAAACAACCTGCAAAGAAATGTTCCAAGGTTTCTCTGAGCAAAAACATTCAAGGCTCACTGTAAATCCAATCATACAGGATCTACAAGTTTCACAGATTTTTGCCAAGCCAATATCCTTGACTTGGCAAGTTTCAACCCTGAGATATAAATCTTACTCAGGCTCTTTCCTCATCTCTCAGATTTCCTTCAAACCTGGGTTGAAGGAGGAAAATACACACATTTATATGATACACATGCATGCACTGAAAGGAAGACAATTACAGTTAATGGTAACTTCAAATAAATGGGAGGCAAAAGCAGTGTTTAAGGTGGAGGATGGGGAAAGCAGAACAGAAATTCAGTAAGAGGTCCCAGAAGAGATCAGAAGTCAGCCTTCTCTAACTGGCTGTCTCTCTGATTAAATTCCAGAGCCTCAATTTACCCCAAGGGCTAACAAAGGTGCATCTGCATGAAGAAGGGCACGACAATCAACTCACAGGGGCCTGCCAACTACCAAGTGCTGGGTGCTGATGGCTGGCTGGGCTGCCAACTGAGAGTGCCAGGAGGAGGTATTTTTCCTGAGCCCTGGTAAATGAAATAGTAGCTACAAAGGCTAAGCCTGAGAGAAGGAGGGAGAGGCAGGAGGTGAGGTCACTCAGAGGACACATAATCCACAGAAGCAGAGGAGAAAATTCCAGAAGCTCCATGCAACGGTGTTCCAAAAGCTCTCTTACCTGCTTGTTGGGGTGGGACCTGTCGAAGCCCAAGAGAAGGTTGGATGCCTTACTGTGTAGGAGGAGATCAGCTGCCCGAAATGGGATGGAGAAGCCTTGGAGGGTGTTGCAGAAGTCAAACGTGATCCAGAGGTACTGGGCATAAGCGTCTGCAAAGATGTACTGCAAGGGAAAGAAGGTAAGTTCAAAGCAGGCCCTGGCCAGAGCTGCCCAACACTCCCCTAAACCATAAGCGAGTCCACGCGAGTACACACATGTGCAGGGGCCAACTGGCACCAACAGGCACCATGGCCTTACAGGGCTTCCACAATGGCTTTCTCCCCATCTGATGGCAATAAAAAGACACTGGTGCACTCCAAACAAGGCTCAGCAAAAGGAGGGGCCTGGAGATGGACCAGGATGAAGCCACAAGGTAGGCTTGTTTAACTAGGTTATGAAGCTGGTCAAACCTTTCTACTTTTTCCTTTCAATGGAATTAGCAATTTCCATTCCCTAGTGGGTCACTCGGTCACAGTCAGAGGGTAGTTACTGGCATCTGGGACAGGGAAGTCCTACTCTTCAGATTGGCTAAACACAGATGGGACGGCTGAGTCTCCCTGCATCCTCCAAGCAGCTATGGGACATGGGCTTTCTGGGAAAAGCACTAAAATCACTTCCATCTAAGAAGATAAGTTTCTCCTTCTTATAGCTATGCCAGGTGACTGGCAACTCGGGGGACCAGGCTCCCACTGTGGTTGGCAGGCTCACTCTGGGGCAGAGCAGGAAGTAGCTCTAGTGAGCAGGGGCCTCATTTTAGCTTCTTCGTGGATGAGTGAATCTGAACAAGTTAGACTGGTCAGTGGCTGTGGCTGAAAGAGTTCCCTGGGGAGGATGCAGGCAATTCAACCTAACACATGTGTCCTACATTCCCACCACGGACCAGACACTTAACAGCTGCCACGAAAACCCAAGGTGCCTTCCCTCAAGTAAGTAGCTCGAAATCTAACACAGGACACAAACATGTCCAGGGCTAACCATGCGTTAAGAGAAAGTGAGGCTGAATGAGAAGCCATGACCAGAGTCCTGTGAGTGCCTCTCCAGATTGAGAGATGAGAATGCTTCCATGGAAGAGGTGGGCCTCGAAGGGCAGGTGAGACTCCCACAGGGAAAGAACATTCCACATCTAGGGAAGTGTGGGTTTGGGCACAAAGGGGGAAAAGAGATACAGCATGGGTTTGAGGACAGTCTTTTTTTTTTTTTTTTTTGAGACAGGGACAGGGTCTCAGCCTGTTGCCCAGACTCGAGTGCAGTGACATCATCACAGCTCAATGCAGCCTTGACCTCCCCAGGCTCAGAAGATCCTCCCACTCCAGCCCCCCAAGTAGCTGGGACTACAGGTGTGTGCCATCACAACCAGCTAAGTTTTTGTATTTTCTGTAGAAACAGAGTCTTGCCATGTTGCCCAGGCTGGTCTCAAACTCCTGAGCTCAAGCAATCAGCCCGCCCCAGCCTCCCAAAGTGGTAGGATTACAGGCATGAGCCACTGCACCCAGCCAACAGTCTTGAGGGCCTGAGAGAAATGACTGGAAAACAAGGCTGGGAAGCACAGACGACGTAAGGCCTCGAGGACACACCTGGTGAGACCCAGAGGCCAATCCCGGCTCCTGCAAGAATGAGGAAAGCTCAGGAGATGATGAATTAGAAACTAGAGTAACAGGGACCTAGTTCCACCCACAGCCAGTCATTGACATCCTAAAAGTCCAGCAATCCAGCAGGATCAGCCCAGCACACTTTCTCTAATGGAATCCACCTGACCCAGATCAACCTCCAGCTCTGAAATCTTTCAGTGCTGGTGTGGACTTTGCCCTTGTCTCATGCTGCTTCCAGCCATGATCACTCCTTTTCATTTGCACTCTCTCCCCAAATCCAGACCATAAACTTCCCAGGAACATATTTTGTGGATTTGCTCTCTAATGTTTCCACTCCAGCATCTCAGGTAAACCTCTAAACTCAGTAGAAGCATCATTAAATCAAACTGGAAAAGGCAGTAAATGTTTTGAAAGCAAAAACTACAAGAAAATGCAATGTTATAAAAAACAATTATGATCCTAAGAGGATCTTCATAATTTTGGGCATAAAAGTATTCCCTAGAAATAATGTAGTCCATCTTCCTGCTCCCAAACCACATAGGTTCTCCGGGAAGGAAGCATTCTCAGTTTGGAAAGATTTCCCCGGAAGTCTTTGTCATGGCTTCTGGCAGTCTCACTTTTGAGAATCTAAAAATCATGCAGACAGTCATAGAATGTATTATTGTCCACGGTTATAGCTAAAGGTTTTCAAGAGCACTTACCATGTGCCAGGCACTGAACTAAAAGTTTGGCATGCCCTATCTCATTCAGGGTTCACGATGACTCACTGCTTTGGATATTACTATTATCCACTTTCTTAATTATGAGGACACTGAGACTGAGAGTGGGTTGCTACCCAACATGACGCAGGACTAGGCAGCATTGACATCAATACCTGGCTGGTTCACATCCAACCTAACAGCTCTTCTTCTAACAAAAAGGCAACATTTCCTGAACTACATTCATAGGTCTTACCTTGCACTATTTAACTCATGTGTGTGCCTTCTCTCCTAATCCACAACACCTTCTCATTTCAACTCTCCATCCCCAGTCCCTGACCGTCTCAAGGATTTGATTCTCCTCTGCTGGCTCCTTGGTCCTCCCCACTCCCCATACTCACATAACCTCATACTTCTTCCATCATTTGCTGCTAACTTTGGCTTAATCCTTTCACAAAGCTTCAACTACTGCCCTTAAGAACAAGCATGGGGCCAGGTGGGGAGGCTCACACCTGTAATCCTGCCACTTTGGGAGTCCAAGGTGGACGGATCACTTCAGGTCAGGGGTTCGAGACCAGCCTGGTCAACATGGCAAAACCCCATCTCTACTAAAAATACCAAAAATTGGCTGGGCATGCCTGTAATTCCAGCTACTCAGGAGGCTGAGGCACAAGAATCATTTGAACCTAGGAGGCAGAGGTTGCAATGAGCCGAGATCACACCACTGCACTCCAGCCAGCCTGGGTGATGGAGTAAGACCCTGCGTCAAAAAATAAAATAAAATAAAATAAGCATGGCATGCCTTTCAAATTTACAGTCGAACCTGACTTCTTACAGAGATTCCACTTTTGTTTACCTTCTTTACCTTCTTACCATCTCCACTTTTGATGGGCCAAGATATTTTACTATGCACAGAACTGAGTTCTTCAAAACTTTCCCACCAAAACCCAATTCTCCCTCCCAGTGTCCCAAGTCCCTTCCCAGCTATGCCTTCTCCCAGCCTCACTACTCACAAGCAGAGAAGGGTTTTTACTCCAATCCCTCCCTTTGGTCCTCAGTCTCTATCAGCTGCCAAACCTGTTTTGTTTTCCTTTAAAATCTTTCTGAAAATTTGTGCCTTCCTTTTTCCTTTCAGTGCTACTGGCACGGCGCATGTCTTTACCAGAGACTAAACAAACTAGAGGGAGGCAGTGGGTTTTCTTCATCCTGGTGTCTTCCAGGACCTAAATGAAATGCTTAGAGGGTGATATGAGGTTTGGTTGAGCGACTGAGCAACTTCATCACTACATTGCCACAATAGTTCCCTTTCCAGACTTTTCTCTAATATTTCCCTGCTAAAAGGGAAAGTCATGAATATTGCCGGAAGACACATTTCCCTGAAGTACACTACTCATTTACTCCCCTACTCAAACACCCTTTACTGTCTCCCTTCAGCCCCCAAGGCAAAAAACAATCTCCATCTTCAGACCAGGTGTGTCTGACATTGCACAGCAGCTCAATAAAAACTCTCCACCACTGAGAAATGAATCTCCTCGCTGTCCTGCACAGAAACCACATGTTGGCACTTTGCAGATGCCTTTCTCCCACTTAAACTCTCCTGCCAGCTCTGCTCTGCCTACTGCGGTCATACCATCCTTGAAGCTAGTATCTAATCCTAAGTCCCTCATGAAGACTTGACTTCTATGATCCAACCTCATTTAATTCCCCTAGCTCTAATTATTTGTAGGTCCCATTCATCACTTGAGCACGTGGTACTTCATGCTGTGATATAAAGGGTCACATATGCACATGTCAGGAAGACACAGAGTATTTTATTCTGACTTTTAAGTCCCTGTGCTCCCTGGCTATCAAGTTTACTGGAGGCCAACCCTACAGACTGACCAAGAGCTGACTTACAAGGTGCTTCCCAAACTATGCAATTTCAGGAGTGCCTTTGTGTACCCCAATCTCTCCAACCCTGTTTGCAGTCACTTAATATTCCAGAGGAGCTTCCTCTTTTGCTTTATAGCTATGTTTTTTCTGCAAATACAAATATCTCTGGAAAGGAAACAAACTAAGCCTAGAATTTATCCACAGTCTATCAGCATAAGTTACTTTCTCCAGTTTCAAGTGGAGAAACCAAGAGTACAATGGGAGGAGGAAGGGCAGAGAAGGCAATGAAGGAACATCCCTCTAGAAAATGGGAATGAAATTTTACCTAGGACCAACCTCTGCCTGGAAAAAGGCAGGACTGGCTCTTGCTTTTGCTGAGGTAGAGGCTGTGAAACCTAACTGTACATTTAGTGGCCTTTTGTAAAAAGCACCAGATGTGCAGTGGCACAGGCCTGTAGTCACAGCTACTGGGGGAGGCTGAGACAGGAGGATCACCTGAGCGCAGGAATTTGAGGTTACAGTGAGCTATGATTATATGGCAGAGCAAGACCCTGTCTCTATTATTTAAAAAAAAATCAATAAGTAAGTAAATAACAGAACACTAGACATATTTCAATACTGTCTGACCAATCTCAGGGGCCCCATAATGTTGGTGGAAGTACCAGGTGGCCAGCACTGCACAATGGTTCAGGGCAGCACACAGAGGACCAAGAAGGAAGTGGGACTGCTGACTAATGCAAAAATAGACCCAAAACTGGTATGAGCCCACGAGCACTCCATCTCCATCACAAGGCAAAGCCTTTGGTCTGGAGCTGGATGCCACACTAGCACTTTCTCTCCCCTTCCACAGGCACTCGTGCTCTTGGACATCCACACTGCCCTTTCCTGACATCTCAACCTTTCTGAGAAGCTGCTAACATTCATTTCAACCATTTCAAATGGTCCTTGGCAGCTCACATTTTCACCTGGGTGATTTGCCTAAGCTGAGCGCCCTGCTGTTGACAGCAAGGCACCCAGCCTTGTGTGATTTTTCTCAGGAAGTGGTAGGTCTGGTGGGGCAATTTGCCTTCCAGGGGACAAAGGCAAAAGCAATCAGCACTGTAAGACTCACCATTTCCTTCCTGAGAGTCTGGAGGGGGGGTAAGGAGCAGCCTTCTCTGGGGAATTAGAAACTGCCTACAGAGAATGCTGCCTGCCTAACCCACTCAGCCTATTCCAGGACTGAGGTCCAACTGTCAACAAATTCTCCAAGAAGGCAGCCTCTTTTCTTCTGACTTCTTCATCCCCACCAACTCCAAAGAATATCCAATTCACTCATGAGAATCTAAGATGCACCACTCGAAGGTAGACAGCACTTGTGCTACAAACACGTCACCCCATTCCACTGTGCAGTTCCTAAACTACCTTATTGCAATCACCCTCCAGTTTCCCCTTGCTCTGGCCCCAAACACCACGGCCCCTGCTCTGCTCCTTCTCCAGACCCAGTGCTTCCAAAACCCCAGTCCTCTGCCTATACTAACCCTCCTCCTCTAAGTCCAAAACATCATCTGTCCTGTCTTCTGACTCTTCAGACTTGTGGTCTTAGCAGTTGCTCACCACAACCTGCGACAAGCAGGAAGGAAGGGGAAGCCTACCTAGAGACATCTGTGCACTATGGAAGAAGCTGGGGAAGAGATGGAGCCTACTTATAGACATCTGTGCTCTATAGAAGGAGCTGGGGAGGTGGAGATGGAGCCTGCCTATAGACATGTATGACATACGTACACTATGGGAGGAGCTGGGAGGAGGAGATGGAGCCTGCCTATAGACATGTGTGCACTGTGGGAGGAGCTGGGAGGAGGAGATGGAGCCTGCCTATAGACATGTGTACACTATGGGAGGAGCTGGGGAGGAGATGGAGCCTGCCTATAGACATGTGTGCACTGTGGGAGGAGCTGGGAGGAGTAGATGGAGCCTGCCTATAGACATGTGTGCACTGTGGGAGGAGCTGGGAGGAGGAGATGGAGCCTGCCTATAGGCATGTGTGCACCATGGCAGGGGGTGAGGAGGAGGAGATGAAGCTGAAAGGAAAGATTCCCAAGGGATGACAGGGCATTTTCGAGGCCACAACCTCTGCAAGAGGGAACTCTGAGACAATGTGTAAATATTGTAATCATCATCATCATCAGATAAGTACAACCTGATAAAGTGAGAAATCCAGGTATTATTAGGTTGATGCAAAAGAAATTGCGGTTTTGATCATTACTTTTGGTAATATTTGATTAGGTTTTTTTCAAATTTAATTATTTTAATTGGCATAATATTACACATATTTATGGTGTAGAAAATGATGTTTGAAAGCATACATACACTGTGTAATAGTTAACTCTGGCTAATTAACAAAGGCTTTCCCTCTCATAGTTATTTTTGTGTGAGAACACAACATCCACTGTGTATTTCCAAGCATACAATACATCAGCAGGTGTTATTTGATTCTTGAGAGGTGGGGGGCATACGGATCCATCCACAGAAGAGGCAGCTATGAGCTGGACCTGGGCATGGCTCCCCGCCTCACAGAGGAGTGAAGGGCAAGACAAGTAGCGGGGCCCACCCACCTCTGGGAGTCCCAGGGACCAGGACTCCGGGCAACACTGCAGTGGGGCACAAAGGTCGGCTGGCCCGTCTATGGGACCAATTCCCTCCAACAATTTCCTCCCTTGCTTTTCATCTCAGAAGGAAAAATTACTCTGTCACCCTGGAGCAGATTAGAAAGGGAAGTTTGCTTCTAACTGCCATTCCACTCTGCCGTCATCAGGCAGCACTGATATTTTAACAAGCATGTACCAGTAATGACCATTCCAGTTGTTAAAAAAGCAACTGCTCTGTACCACCTGGTCAACAGCCACTACCCTGAAACCCTTAAGTGGCCCCTCCTAAGCCCCCACCACATACACTTTCCATGGCCTGGTCCCTTCCCCAGGACCTCTCGAAAATCCAGCAACTCAAAAGTTAATGCATGGCCCAGCAGGGGACATCCAGGATCCAGCCTCCTCCAGACAGGATTTGTTCTGATTGGTCACTGCCCAAGCCACACCAGTTGCTAAATATTTTGAATGCAGCCCCTCCTAAGAGACCTCAAGCAACCTGAGAAGCCAGCACTAGAGACTGGAAGGAGGACCCTGTAGATCTTGCTTGCTTGTTCCTTTCTGGATGAGCAAAAGCTTTTGCTGCTAGAAAGCTTCTCTTAGTTTTTCTACTAAGGGTCTTTCCCCAGAAGATCTGGCCTGGAAACAAACAAGGTAACACAACAGTGGGGAAGAAAGCCATGAAATACAACTCTCCGAGCTAAGAGCTACCTAACGGGCAGGAAAGCCTTGCTGTCTGCTGGGTTCCCGCCCTTCCGCCGCCACCTCCCTGGGGCCCAGGGTCAACGCTTTCTCCAAATCAAATTGCCTAACTGAAGAAACAAAGCCCCCAGGCCAGCCAGCTGGGAAAACAAAGCAGGAGGCATAGCAATATCTGCTGCCTTGGTTTTCTTTTCCACATCAGTATAGGTTCACAGGCAGGAGGAAGAGGGGTGCACCAACACACACACACAGATACCCACACACACACAAGCACACACACACAGGTACCCACACGTACACACAGGTACCCCCACATGCACACAAGCGCACACACACACGCACACACACACAGGCACCCACATGTGCACAAGCATGCACATACACACATGTACCCCCCCATACGCACACAAGCACACGCATACACACAGGTACCCGCACACAAGTACTCCCACATGCACACAAGCACGCACATGCACACAGGTACCCACACATGCACACAGGTACTCCCACACGCATACAGGTACCCACACACACAAAAGCATCCACACAGGTACCCACATGCGTACAAGCACACACATGCATACAGGTACCCACAAGTGCACAAGAACACATACACACAAGTATCCACATGCACACAAGAACGCACACGCACACATAGAAGCACACAGGCAGGCACATTGATAGTGTCTTGGAAAACATGAATTAGCCTGCAAGGTTAGTCCCAGTGTAGCTGGAAACATTTTTGCCATCTGCGAGTTGGGCAAGGTATTATAATATTTGGCTGAATTTCTGTGGTTTAACCTGCCATTGTTTGTCAAGAAATCCTGCCCGACCAGTACTTGGCCTGCCTGATTGTGCACAGGCCCCCCTTGAGAACAGCAGTCTGTCACAAACACCCAGGTTAGCACAAACATGCTGCAACGATCACCGAGAACGCCATCTCCTAGCTCCCCCTTCAGTATGGCAATCTTCCCAAAACCCCATCCTGTGAAGTCAGGCCAGGTGGGATGGCCATTCCTTACCCGCTTGTTGTCTGCAGGGCTGTGGTAGAACTGGGCAATCACAGCTTCACTCCTGTTTCCCACACCAAAGTTGAATTTGTCTGAAATTTTCTTGAATGATTTTCCATAGTCATAAGACACATACACCTGGAATATAGAGAAAAGGAGAAGAAAAAGAAAGAGTTCATGAGAAAATGGCAGAAAGATCTCTTTCAAACATCCCATCCTGGGTCCTGAATACAGCTCCCATTAGGTCCCAGATAGGAAATTACAGATGTTACCAGACAACCCACAAAGGTGAGGAGGGGAACCTATGTGTCTGTCCCCAAGTAGGTGGCGGCAGAAAGCATGGGGACCCTGGGTAGTTCCCGCTGCATGGAATACACAGGCCTCTCTTCCGAAGCCAAGGCAAGTCCCTGGAGCAGGAGAAAAATGACAGAAACAATAATAACCACCTCACCATGGCTGAGTTAAGTGTTGAACAAATTACATCCAGAGGCAGAGACAATGCGGATAGCTGAGGGAAATGGAGTTGAGGATTTGCTTTGCCATCTGTTGAACTGTCCCCAGAATGTATCTAATGCTTCATCCTTCTGCTGGGAAGTTCTGTTCTTACAGCATTCCATACAGAAGAAAAGAAAACTCTCATGGGTCTCCATCACGTAGCACAAGAGACAGAAATGAAAGGGTGCTGAGTGATGTGAAAATACTGGGAGCAGAATCCCTTCTCCAGCACTGTGTTTTACAACTCTGTGGGACACGACATGGTAACAGCAGCAGAATCCACAAGTGTGTCAATCCTATTTGTTTCTCTACTGCATCCCAGTTTCTGGCTATGAGGTCATCACAGTAACAAAACATAAGAATGTTTGTCATTAACACATAGTGCTCGCTAGGTGAAGATAAAGTACTGACCTCTTCAAATGAATGAGCTCAGGTAACTCAACAGCCCTGCATGGCAAGTGCAATTATTAAAATTGTTTTACAGATAAGACATCAGAGGCTCATGAGGTCAGTACCCTGCCAAGGTAACACAGAAAGTAAGTAGCAAAGTAGAATTCTGATCTAAGCTGCCTGCCTCCAGAGCCAGAGGTCTCAAGGCCACTATCACTGCAAGTAACAAATAAGAGAATGAAGGTCTCATTCTCTTATTTGTATGTCACACCTACTTGTGAGATATGAAACATAATTAATATAATCAGTGAGTTAAAAACAAGCCCAATAGATGAATATATTAATAACAACTTAGTTGTTTTTCAAATGATCATGGAAAGGGGACTGGGACAAGCATTAAAGAAAAACGAGGCCAGGTGCAGTGGCTCACACCTGTAACCCCAGCACTTTGGGAGACTGAAGTGGGAAGATGGCTTGAGGCCAGTAGTTTGAGTCCAGCCTGGGCAACAGAGTGAGACCCTATCTCTACAAAAAAAAAATACCAAAATTAGCCTTGCATGGCAGTTTGTGCCTGTAGCCCCAGTTAGTTGGGAGGCTGAGATGGAAAGATCGCCTAAGCACAGGAGTTTCAGGCTGCAGTGTGCCATAACACCACTGCACTCCAGCCTGGGTGACAAAGCCGGGGAGGGGAGGGGAGGGGAGGGCCAGGGAGGCCTGGGGAAGGGAGGGGAGGAAGGGTAGGTGAATTCCAAGTAGGGCAGGGTATATTCCCATCCTTGCTCATCTGAGTTAACAGCAAACCTGTTTTTAGGGTTCCACGTGAGCCAGGTACTGTCTAGACACAGACAGACAAAGACTAATAAAAGACATAATTTTTAGACACAATAGGCATGTAAACATGTAAATGTTTATAAACAACACCCTATGTAAACGCAAGGTATGTAGAAAGGGAACAGACAGCACATGCAGATCTTTAATGCTTACTAGATGTTAAGGTTAGAAGAGGCCAAGACAGAGCCTCTGCTTTTATCTGGGTCACAGTGGAAGAAACTATTACAACACACAGTATGTGTTCCCAACTACCAGATACACAGTAAGGGGCTGCCACAAAAGCAGCTTCAGAAATTGTGCAGGCTGAGAGTTCACAGATAATCTGAGTGGGTAAATCGACAAAGTAGCACTTTCTCACTGCCATTCTGCTGGCCAAGAATGGACATTAGTGTCCTGGTTAGGTTCAAACATCACATGGAGCAAAATAATGGCTTCTCGAGAAGGGAACTAAGGCACCTTCCAGCTCTGACAGCCCATAATTTGATAAACCATCATGATGTATTTCTTCAGGGGCACAAAGGTGATAGTTTACATTAAGTTAGCATTTTTCAGTATACAATACTCCTTTATAAACATTCTCTCTCTTCATCTGAAAAACCGGAGTTAGTCTCACCTTTGTCTCTTTCAACGTACCTGGAGCATAGCAGGTACTCAACAAAGATTTCTAGAATGAATCAATATCATTATAAACCAAAGAGCAAGTAAACAAATGTGATAAATAAATGAATAAACGAGAATGAATTGAATAAATCAGTGAGTGACTAAGAGATTTCCATTTAATAGATAAACAAAAACTAAGATTCCCAGAAATGAATAGCTAGCCCTGGGTCATAACACTAGTAAGAGACAAACCTATGATAGTTTCTTCCAATTCCACGTCCAGTTGTCTTTCTATTCCTACAAGTTACCTTCTAGGACAATGTTCTCTTCTCCATCTTAACGTTTCTGTGCTAAGTAGGGAGGTCACAGACCAGATCTACAGGCCAAGCACTGGAAGGAGTGCTGGCCAGCGGAGAGAAAAGACCTACGTTAACCAAGTAGGGAGCCTTCCTGAGATTCTCAGCCATGCCACTGCCATTGTGCACAAGGAGGTAAAACCATCTGCACTATCAAAGAGCCCTTCCTTACTTCTCACCTACAAACAAAATCCATCTCTTTGGGTCTGCTACTTAATAGAAGTGAAAAGCAAGTATGTAAGAGTCCATCCTCTGCCTGAAGGCCATCATAAACTGCTAATCAACTTTCCTTCCCTTGGCCAGGTTGAAAAATTCCAACATGACATTTTTAACCTATCTTCATAATTCTTATTTCTTTCTCTTCCCCACCCCCTCCCCCACCTACCAAGGAGACAGGGTCTTGCTCTATCACTCTGGCTGGAGCACAGTAGCATGATCACAGCTCACTGCAGCCTTGACCTCACGGGGTCAAGCAATCCTCCCACCTCAGCCTCCTGAGTAGCTAGGATTACAGGCAGGCACCATCATGCCCAGCTAATTCTTTGTATTTTTTGTAGAGACAGGGTCTCACCATGTTTCCTAGGCTGATCTCCAACTCCTGAGCTCAAGCAATCTGCCCACCTCGGCTTTCCGAAGTGCTAGGATTACAAGCTTGAGCCACTGCGCCCAGCCCTTGATTCTTATTTCTAATTAACAAAGACTATAAGCTCCATAGAACAAAGACCATGCTCAAGCCTGGTGCACAGTTGTCCACCTTCCTCCACATAGAACAGCCCAGAAAAGGCCTCTGCCAGTGAGCAGTTAACTCAAGCGGATTGATGGTTCCATGGCCTCATACTGCACCCCGACTTGAGCTTTCCTTTCTAGCTGTCTTTTCTTCATGGCAACACCATGCTGCTGACTCACGGTCCAGTACAATCTCCAGGTGAATTTGAGAGAACACCCTGGACTCATCTTGTGCTTCTAACTGGTTTTTCATCCAGACAGAATTTCTGCACTAAATAGTCCTCTCTGACCTCAATATGACGCTACTCCCTAAAGAGCAAAATAGCTGCCGGAAACAGTGGCTTACGCCTCTAATCCTAGCACCTTGGGAGGCTGAGGCAGGCAGATCATGAGGTCGAGAGATCAAGACCACCCTGGCCAATATGGTGAAAGCCCGTCTCTACTAAAAATACAAAGATTAGCTGGGCATGGTGGCATGCACCTGTAGTCCCAGCTACTCAGGAGGCTGAGGGAAGACTCTGTTTCAAAAAAAAAAAAGGAGCAAAATAACACAGAGAGGAGTTACGAAACTGCCCACAGTTGCTGGTTAGATCCTTTGTTACTTACAAAGATGGTCCTTCAACATGAGTGATTTTAAATTCTTTCCCTTACATTTCAAAACTATATAATAATGAAGAGGAGGGAAAAGGGAGAAACAGACAATGGCTAAAATGTACAGAAAACATCTCCACTTCTGGCACTGTTCTAAGTACTTTACAGCAATGTTCTCAAACTGTAATATGCCCACAGACACTGGTCAAATGCAGGTTCTGATTCAAGACGTCTGGGCGGGACCTGAGATTCTTCATTTCTAACCAGCTCCCAGGAAATCTCCAAGGGCTGATCCACAGACCACCACCACCCTTTGGGTAGCAAGGTTTAACAAGCACCATCTCAGTGATAGAGGAGGACAAGAGAAGGTACATCACCTGGCCCAAGGTTAGATTGCTAATGAATGGCACATCCGGGATTCCAGCCCAGGTGTTCTGATCTCAGAACCTGTGCTCAGCTAGACACCAGCCTCCCACTGTTAGCAAGAACTGACACTGCTCCCCAGTCAATCCTGAGGGGCACAATCATAATGTCACACTCTTCTAGGGACAAGGGCAGCAAGTCCTGTCATGCACAGTATCTTCCCTGGTTGATTTTTTTCTTTTCTTTTTTTTTGAGACAGGGCCTCACTCTGTCACCCTGGCTGGAGTACAGCAGCGTGATCTCAACACACTGCAACCTCCGCCTTCCAGGTTCAAGTGATTCTCCCACCTCAGCCTCCTGAGTAGCGGGGATTACAGGCTTGTACCACCATGCCTGGCTAATATTTATATTTTTAGTAGAGACGGAGTTTCACCATGTTGGCCAGACTGGTCTTGAACTCCTGGCCTCAAATGATCCACCTGCCTCAGCCTTCCAAAATGCTAGGATTACAGGTGTGAGCCACAGCACCCAGCCCTGGTTGATTCTAATCTTCCGGTGGACTCTACCTCTGGACAGCTCTTCAGCCAATTATGTTGCACCTCAGCACTTTCTAAACCTAATACTTTGTCAAATACGTCATGAGAGAGCAGAAACAAAGAGCTAGGACAAGTTGAGATAAACAGCATCTATTGTTTCTTTTCTCAATTTATCACAGGACAGGTGGGTCCTTCAGGAGCCGTTCTCTTCATGGCTTCAACTCCATCAGCGGATGATGATTCATTTTTCTTTCCTGTTTAACAGCCAGCCCTTCTGGATTCCAGCTTCCAGAGCCATCCCTTTTTAGATACTGAATATGCATGACCTTGGCCTCTCACCAACACCCACACAGTTCCTGATTTGTTTAGGTTCTTTCCCTTCTGAATTGCTGATGGGACCTTACAAACCATGCTCAGTCTTCTTTAAAGAGAATTTGGATTGTTATTACTCCAACTCTGAGTCATGATTTCTTTTCACATTAACTTTTCACATCAGGCATCTCAGTTGCATCTGCCAATCCTAATACAGTTTGTATACAGAGGGAGGCCATTTCTGCCATCCCTATTTATCAGCTCGGGGCATTGTGTTTCCTTCTTGTTTAATTTATGTCCCATTTCTTTCTTTCTTTCTTTTTTGAGATGGAGTTTCGCTCTCATTGACCAGGCTTGAGTGCAATGGCGCAATCTCAGCTCACTGCAGCCTCCCAGGTTCAAGTGATTCTCCTGCGTACTTGGGATTACAGGCACACACCACCACAACCAGCTAATTTTGTATTTTTAGTAGAGACAGGGTTTCTCCATTTGGTCAGGCTGGTCTCAAACTCCCGACCTCAGGTGATCCCCCCGCCTCGGCTCTGTCTCCTATTTCATTCCACAATAGTGTATCTCACTTCAAATGTTCAATGGGCTCTTACTCAGACACACCCAAATATACAGAGAGCAAGAGTTGGGTTTCAATAGACTGGCAATACTTAGGGTGACAAACCATCCAGGTTCACTCAGAACTAAGGGAGGATCCCAGGATGTGGGGCTTTTAGTGCTAAAACTCAGACAAGTTGGTTACCCAATGAATACCACATCCTGGCTCACCGAGTACATGATTGGGCCTTGATTCTCATCAGCCCTGACTTTCCCACTGACACATTGAATGACCTCATTCAAGTCTCTTTACGCCTCTTGGCTCCTGTTTGTCCAGCAAAACTATAAAACAATGCTTAAGGTCTTTGTCTACAGCACAAAAAATGTTGTCTGGATGAAGAGTTTTTATAATACATAAAAATTCCAGGAAGGATTTCCCAACACAGTATAGCACAGTACACATATTTCCTGTGCCCAGCAGGGATGCCCATGGGCAGTGACTATACACAGGTGCCTATGAAGAGTCTCACAGGGCCAAAGGCATTCTTTTCTATTTTTTGCTTTACTTTGTCTAGAGAGAGGGTCTTTCTGTCACTCAGGCTGAAGTACAGTGGCACAATGCTAGGGTATTGCAGCCTTGAAGTCCTTGGCTCAAGGGATCCTCCTGCCTTAGCCTGCTGAATAGCTGGTGCTATCGGAGCAGGCCACCACACCCAGTCACCAAAGGCATTCAGACACAGCTGTCAGTGGTGGCCACAGCTATAACTTGCACAACCTAATCACATTTATAAATGAGCCAAAGTCATTGCCCCAAACAAGTCTAGCCCTGGGCTGGAGCACTACACCCAGACTGGCCAGCAGCAGCAGTGGTTTCCCACACACCATGCTCAGAACCCACCCTGGGCAAAGTCACACATCATGATAGCCAGCCCTTCTTCTGTCCTCCCTGTCTGTGGCTGCCCTAATTCAGCTCCCTGGTAACAGCCCCTGGGACAACCTCCCATCACCTGCTTCTCAACATACCCAACCCAGACAGTGGATATACAAAGAGGGACCTCACAGAGACCAAATCTGCATTCAAGAATTTTAAGTATATCCTTAAGGCTAATGTGAAAGTGCTGGCAGATTCATCAGAAGGTTCCCCCAGCCAGAATGCAGGGTGACCAAAGCTCTAGAGCATGGCGTTCCGTCCACGGCCTCACGCTGCCACAGCATCAGACCCCAGGGCGAGGCAGGGCCTGCTCCTCTTTCCCACAAGGAGGAGTTGGGAACACATGCTGCAAACCTGAGACCAGCAGTCGGGCCAGCGCTGGCCCTTACATGTGTTTTACTTGGCTCACATGGTGTCTGTAGAAACTATACACTGGCTGCCAACTTGTAAGACTCAGCAGTTTTCACATGGAACTCCAGACCTCTGGGTTCCTCTGGAAAACCAGAAGATCTGGCAACACTGCACCCCGCATCCTGCATGGCAACCAGAGCCTGGAACTGACAAGCAATGCCCCTCAGAAGCATTGCTTCTCCAGGTCCCCAAAGGCCCTTCCCCTTCCCCACGCCTATCCAACACAGAGACCAAGTATCCATTACTACATTCAAATTAAGATACAGGTGAATGTTTCTTGAACCTGCATCTCCATCAAAAGTGGAAATGACATCTATTGTCCAAGAAGGCCATAGACTTCAAGAAAAATGGGAGAAACCCTATTTCTTTGTGGAATTAAAGAGTATTATAATAGCCACATCTGTAGTCTCAACACTTTGAGAGGCTGAGGCAGGCAGATCATTTGAGCCCAGGAGTTTAAGACCAGCCTGGGCAACATCTCTACCAAAAATATATATATAAATACAAAAATTAGCCAGGCGTGCTGGTGTGCACCTGTAGTTCCTGCTACTTGGGAGGCTGAGGTAGGTGGGAGAATGGCTTGAGCCCAGGAGGTGGAGGTTGCAGTGAGCCAAGATCACACTACTGTAACCACCCCCTCCAAAAAAGAGTGTTGTAAACTTGAGGGTGGCTTTGCTCCTGTCCTTTACCTGCCTGGCCTCCCAAAGGCCTTTGAGATTGTAACCCTTGGCATCTTGTGTCTTAAAGTACCTAACCTACGAAACATCGTAAATAGCCAGCTACAGAAACTAAGAATATTAGAGAATCAGTTTCAATAGCTCATCTCACTATAATGGGTTAGAAGAAACCAGCATATTGGAAAGGCCAATCTGATTCCATCTGGCTCAGCTGCAGGCAGGCAGCTCTGCCCAGGAAGGCATTTCTGGTATTTTCTTGGGCAGATGCAACAATGCAGTCCATACACTGTTACTTCCCAAAGGTGATCACACATTGCATGGATCTGTTTGCAACACTGACTGCACCTCCCTGTGTTCAGCAGACAAGGGATATATTATTTTCTAGAATATCTTCCCTGTCATACAATTCATCCCATCCATGTTCCAATTACCCACTACTTTTTCTGGTACGATAATCCCAGTGGATCAGAAAAGGACATGTTGATGGCACCAAGGTGTGCCCAGAGCCAACAGAGTACTTACATCACTGCTCTTGGGCCTGGCCAACGCCAGGCTATCTCGGGCCAAGGCCACAATCACGTTGCTTTTCTCTCCGGCCCAGTGCACCACCATCTGATTGTGGGAATCATTCAGACTAACCTGAAAGAGATCAGTATAGGAATTAGGACCCACGATAAGTGACGGTCACACACATTCTAAATCAAGACTCTTTCCTCCTTTGTCAAGCAGAAATGATTAAGATTCTGACATCTAAAGCATTTGGGCCAAGGTGGCCTATTCCCCTCCTACCTCATGCATATTCTGACACACTCAACTTCCCCACAAAGAAATATGAGTCCCCTGCTATTTTGGATGTAAACAGATTGTAGAAACTCTTCTTGGCCTCTCATTGGCATAACCAAGTCCTTTGATTATTGTTATCCTTTAGATAACAATAAGATTATCATATAACAATAAGCACTGGTAAGATTTTAAACCAAAGCATGGAAACATTGACCTTGTTCAAAAAAAATTCACAGGCCAGAAAGACCACATACTTTTCAAACTTCTGTTCAAACTATGTTTTCTCTGGCTTAGTAGTACTGTTATTCACTTTTAGCTGGTAATGAGAAATGAGAGAAGTATCATTGTGAAGCTTTTCAAAATTATTTTTGAAGTGTCTCAAATCAGGAAATATTTTAGTCCTTGGACTTTTAGATTTTTTAAACCAATAAAATAAAAAGGAGAAGGCCAACAGAAAACTGGCTGGCAACTTCTATCCTGCCAAGTAAGGACATAACAAAAACAGGACTAGCTAGTCTCTCAGTCTCTTTCCTCTGCTTCCTGAGGACACCATAGACTCTTGTCCAGACTGTGAGGCAGGAGGTGTGGCCTGGGACTGAGTTCCAGCAGGTGGAATGTGAAAGAAGTCATCGGGGCCACTATCAGCCTGGTCCCGACACAGTCCTGTTTTCTTTCCCCATCTGCAGGCCACATTCAGAGGACTCCAAAGCCCCAGAGAAGGACAGAGCAGCAGACAGGAGAAATCTGAATCCCAGAGGAAAGGCCCTCCACTAATCAGTAACACTCATGCTGAACTTCTCATAACCAGGAGCTTCAGCTCAGCCACACCGCTGAGCCTTTGGGATTTGTCTGCAGCTCACCCTACAGAGCAATATGACCACTATCTACAGTCACTGTCATTTTTTTAAAGACGTTTTAACATTGAAAACTGAAGAAGGATATAATCTCAGAAAAAAGAACGTTGTTTCGGCCGGGCGCGGTGGCTCATGCCTGTAATCCCAGCACTTTGGGAGGCCAAGGCGGGCGGATCACGAGCTCAAGAGATCAAGACCATGGTGAAACCCCGTCTCTACTAAAAAATACAAAAATTAGTTACTCGGGAGACTGAGGCAGGAGAATTGCTTGAAACCGGGAGGCGGAGGTTGCAGTGAGCCGAGATTGCGCCACTGCACTCCAGCCTGGCACCTGGCAACAGAGCAAGACTCCGCCTCAAAAAAAAAAAAGAACAGTTGTTTCGCTATATGCAAAACTACATTACTTTTATTTTCTTATTTCACCGTTGGCTGATGGACATCTGTCTGAGGTCTGGTACTTGAACCCCTGAACCATACATTCCACCCACTCTGTGGAAAACAAAGTCACGACAGAAATAACAAAAATTCTGAGAACTGGTCAGACATGGTGGCTCAGGCCTATAATCCCACCATTTGGGGAGGCTGAGGCGGGCAGATCACCTGAGGTCAGGAGTTCAAGACCCGCCTGGCCAACATAGTGAAACTCCTCTCTACTAAAAATGCAAACATTAGCCGGGTATAGTGGTATGCACCTGTAGTCCCAGCTACTCAGGGACTGAGGCAGAAGAATTGCTTGAGCCCAGGAGGCAGAGGTTGCAGTGAGCCGAGATCAAGCCACTGCACTCCAATCTGGGTGACAGGGCGAGACTCCGTATCAAAAAAAAAAATTTTTTTTTGAGAGGTGGTCCAACACTCAGAAGCAGGACAACGCCGTGAAACCAGGAGCACAGGCTGCCTCTCTTGCTGAGTGAAGCCTGAGAAACGCCTATTCCACCAGCCTTCTCAACTTCAGCTGTCTCAGGCACGCGTCTCAGGCATACGTGGAAGGAAATCAAGCTTCTGGGACTCCAGCCTGCACAGTCCACCCCACCCATGAGCAAGGCTCTGAATGATGACAGTTCAAGCCTGGGCCCACCTCCCCTCCAAGCTGTCTTCTTATCAAGGCTCTGCAGCAGAAAACCCACAGCTCCTTTCTCCTTCTCTTGCTTCCTCCCCACATCACACTCAAACTTTCCCCACCCACTCCTTGGGGTGCTCTAAGACATCATCAGGGAGAAGAGAAACACCTGTGCCACATACTTGGCCAGCAGAAGGACAAAGCAGCTAATCCTTAACCATGTTACTTGGGGTTTTAAATACCCGCATTTGATTTTATCCAGAATCAAACACTTTTTGAAAAACATTTGAAAGGCGACCTTACTTTAAAGAGAAGGATCTAGAAAAATATGTCATTCCAAAATTTATCTTCTCACTCTCAGATAGTTAAGTCCAGGCAAGCATCAACAGGGAAGTGCCAATAAGAAAGAGAAGTGAATAAATTCTTTAACCCAGAATGCTACAAAGAGAAAGCAACAAAAGGAATCTCCTTCAGTCACTGAAGCCTTCCCTTTTCCTCCTCTCTCTTTCCAGCCCAATCCTCTGGATGAATCTGGAGATCAGACGCTCCCAGCGCTGGTGCTCTGGGAATCCCATCTAAAAGTCTCCTCCCCTGCCGAAACATCTGCACCCTTGAAGTGTCATAGTTTCTAGGAACCTAGAAAAAAAAATCACTCATGTTCCCCTGGGATCTGGGATAAAAAGTCCTCAAATATTCAACTTGGGCATCCTCAAAGATGACCTCGAAATGCTCCCTCTGGCAGGTAATACTCAGATAATGCTTTGAGCAGGCTGCAAAAGTTTCAGTAATCAGAGTAGGCAAGAGGTCTGAAGACAACTTGCTGAATTCGATCTACGCAGAAGACAGGAGATTTATTAGACCCCTTCACCAATCCTAAGGCAGGTGAAAGGTGAGAAGAGCACCAATGCCAAGCCTCAAAACATCCAAGGGCTTTTCTACAAAGAAAACCTCTAGAAGGCAAGCCTGGTAAGACACCTGTTTGTTTTCTTTTTTGCTGTTGTTGTTGTTTTCTATTTGTTTGGTTTTTCTTTTAGAAAAGCCTTTTTTTATTAGGTGTCTCTTTTACTCATAAGAGCAGACTGCAAAGGGGCAGCCCAGTAGGGGGATGAAATCCCTGGCAAGAAATGACTTGTACGAGAGCCACCAGGCGCTTGCAGGAACAGCTCAGCTCCTCTGCTTGGCGAGATGTCAGGCACATCCTGGTCATGAGAATAACTCCCTGGTGAGTCCCAGCTGATCCCCAAGGCAGCCCAGGTGCCCATCCCCCCACAGCAGACCTAGTCGCAGGCATCAGGAATCCCGCAGGACATGGGAGCCAGCAGGCAGGCTGGCGGGAGGTAAATTGTATTATCCCCAAGACATGCATTCTACCCTATGGCCTCACCTTCCTCCTGTCTCCACCTTGCCCCCATCCTCACCTCCAAGGGAAAGAAAAGAAGTCATCAAAGCAGGCTTTTCCCACTAGCTCTCCATGGCATGTGGCCAAGACAACAGCAGCCCAAGGCACCCTCAGCAATCAAGAACAACCCATAGGTCCCTAGATCCCTTTACTTAATCAGTGGCTTCCAGTTTGTTTGGTTCCTTTTCCATCCACCCCCAAGAATCTCCCCCTGGTCTCCCCTTTCCTCCCCAAGCCTTTTTCCATCACCAGTCCCCCACGCAAGTCCCACACCCAAAAGACACTGGCCTGGGAGTGGGTAGGAGGGTGGCTTTCCCAGGAACATAACCTTGGCGTGCAATCAGTTATAACCACAACCCCGGGGCGTGAACAACCTTCCCTCTCCCCTCTCTAGCTCACAGGGCATAGCAGGAGCTTGATAAATGAGACACAATTAATTGGAGCTGTTAAGGCAGCAGGGAGGGGCCAAGTGCCTCCCCTCAGAAGGCAAACAGAAAAATTACATGCCACAGAAACCTCTGAACACAGAAACTGCATCATAAACAACAAACAGTATCTGGCTCATTGGCAGGGAAGAGTCAAGATAACTCCCCCTAGCCCACCCCGCCCCTGAGATCACCTGGCCTAGGGGGTTCCATGCCCCACTGAAGGTCAGAATCACCTGAGAGGCCCCACTCCATGCCTACTGGCTCTGTCGTCCTCTGCCTGGAGCCCAGGAATCAGTCTTTTTTTAAAAGATACACCCGGCTGGGCACCGTGGCTCATGCCTGTAATCCCAGCACTTTGGTAGGCAGATCACAAGGTCAGGAGATCGAGACCATCCTGGCTAACATGGTGAAACCCCATCTCTACTAAAAATACAAAAAATTAGCCAGGCGTGGTGGCACGCGCCTGTAGTCCCAGCTACTCAGGAGGTTGAGGCAGGAGAATCGCTTGAACCCAGGAGGCAGAGGTTGCAGTGAGCTGAGATCATGCCACTGCACTCCAGCTTAAAGGAACACAGCGAGACTCTGTCTCAAAAAAAAAAAAAAAAAAGACACACCCCAGGTATTTCTAAAACAGCTAATTTGGGAAACAGTGAATCTAGTAGATTCCCCTGCCTCCTGGCAGGAGAGCTGAAACTCAATAGTATCCTTTTTGGGGTAGGCTTGTCCTTGGGGGTTTGGGATGGTCATTAAGACTCTAGGATAGGCCGGGCATGGTGGCTCACGCCTGTAATCCAAGCACTTTGGAGGCCAAGGTGGGCGGATCACCTGAGGTCAGGAGTTCAAGGCCAGCCTGACCAACATGGTGAAACCCCATCTTAAAAAAAAAAAAAAAAAAAAAAAGGAC